>NC_142894.1:562500-1162500 GCF_054131105.1 Drosophila navojoa | reverse complement strand
ATTACGCTGATTGTAATGACGAGAGAGGTATGTCTAGAATTTATATATTCATTTGTATCGTAATATTTACTGTTTGCGAGCTTCAAGGAACGTCCGTATGTCATGGTCAAGGAGGATGCAAACTTAACGGGAAACGCTAGATTTGAGGGCTTCTGCATTGATCTACTGAAGGCCATAGCACAACAAGTTGGATTTCAATATAAAATCGAACTGGTGCCCGATAATATGTATGGGGTGTACATACCCGAAACGAACTCTTGGAATGGAATCGTTCAGGAGCTAATGGAAAGGGCAAGAAGATCTCTATATTTGTATATCAAAATTTACACTTCAATAATAATAACGCTTTAACAAATTAATAGCGCGCCGATTTGGCTGTGGCTTCGATGACCATTAACTATGCAAGAGAAAGTGTAATTGACTTTACCAAGCCATTTATGAATCTCGGCATTGGTATTCTATTCAAGGTAATAATCAGTTATATCATTCAGGTCCGAAATACTTGCCCAAATTTGTTATGTCACTATTGCTATCAATATAATGTATATGCACGTATGGGCTAGTGTTCCCAATATTGGTTTTATCCATTATCAAGGTAAAGAACTCCACGCGTCGGTTGTCTGTTGTCTGATACTTCCTAGGGAAGAAGGGACAAATTAAGCCACTTCGATTTTGTACGAATCTTGACGTGATAGTCTTTACTTCATAGCCCCTATACAAAATGTTATATGTATATAATATAAATAAACCTGTTAATACCATGGATATATTTTTATAGCGCACAATGATGGACGAGAGCGAGAGGGATAAGCAGCGGGATTCATTCAAGAATATTAATTCTAAGCCTCAGACTCTAAAATAAGCGTCTCGAACGAAATGGAAGGCCTATGAACAAAATCCGATTTGATGGGAAGGGGAGGAGGGGGGGGGGGGGGGTGACATATTAGAAAACGAATATCAGTTTATTATTTTTATGGGGTATGATATCGCTGCTCTTTATACGGAGGGTAAGACGGACGGTCGTAGCTAGATATCCTCAGCTATGAGCGAGTATAACGGAGTCGTCTGCGTTCAACTGAAATTTACTTGTTTGTTATTTATAATGTATATATTCACGTCGCTTGGCAATAATTACATATACATGTACATGTGTTTATGTATTGTAAATCGGCATGCATCCATACACAACTTTAAACATGTATTTATTTTCTTAAAGTTTAGCTTTTCATTATATTGATTAAAGGCCCTTGATCACTATCTTTAGGTGCCAACCAGTCAACCCACACGACTGTTTTCCTTTATGAACCCATTGGCAATCGAGATATGGTTATATGTGCTAGCTGCTTATATATTAGTATCATTCGCGCTATTTGTGATGGCTCGATTTTCACCATATGAATGGAAAAATCCGCATCCATGTTATAGGGATACTGATATCGTTGAGAATCAGTTTTCGATATCAAACAGTTTTTGGTTCATAACGGGAACGTTCTTAAGACAAGGATCTGGACTAAATCCGAAGGTAAACACTGCACTTGCATATATGTATGTATCTATATATGTATATATCGATAATTGTGGTCTCCTATCCCAAAAAGGCCAAAGTATTGAAATATCGTTTTTTTGTTTACTCTTACATATTTCATTTAAGTACATTATCCATTTGCAGATTTCAGATCGTGCACAAACCAAGTTTTTCTCTTTTATGAATCCGCTCGCTATAGAAATCTGGTTTTATATAGCGTTTGGGTACATTTTAGTATCCATGTGTATCTGGATAGTAGCACGACTGTCACCAATGGAATGGGTACGATCAAAGCCCGCCTGCTCCATGGCCTGTGATCATATGCTGCGGAAAATTCGTAAAGCGAATAATGCTTACGACCATTTCGAATTAAAATTTATTGCAAACTCTACTAATGATGGAACACATAATAACGATGATAATTATAATGCTAACGATGACATTGATGTCGATCTTGACGATAACCCAGATTCTGATGATACTTTGGAACTAGAGACCGTACAGAATAGTTTTACACTGAAAAATAGCTTTTGGTTTGCAATCGGCGCTCTTATGCAGCAAGGGGCCGATCTCTATCCCAGGGTATGAATATCACCATCTACTAAATACCATCTGCCCCATCCCTATTACACAGTTGAGAAGCGCAGTATTACAAAAATGTACATCGTTGCCCATGTAGAATCAGAATACAGATATGCGTTACCCTAAAGCTTACAACGTATTGCAATGTAAGGTCTCGTGGGATTAGCTGGAAGTAATCGAAATGCTCAAGGCTCAATATGACATCGGTGACGTCTTTATTACATATCTGTCTTCAGTGTTTATTTTTTCGGAATCGGATCACATAATACTCTCTATGTAAACGGGTTTGTTTTTTTTTTTTTTTTTTAGGCTACAACTGGATTCTACTGTAAAGTAGACATATATACTTAACTGTCCTTCGATTACATCAACATTCGGATAACCCAATAATTCAAATTGTTCAATTAATTGTGCATATATGTATACATATATGCAATATCTTGAACTTTTTTAATTTTTCAGGCGACATCGACACGCATTGTTGGCGGCTGCTGGTTTTTCTTTTGTTTGATCATAATCTCGTCATACACCGCGAATTTAGCTGCCTTTTTGACAGTCGAGCGAATGATAACACCAATCGAAAGTGCCGCTGATTTGGCCGACCAAACGGAAATTCAGTATGGCACATTGGAGGGCGGATCAACGATGACGTTTTTCAGGGTGAATATGCATTTATTCATATATATATATATTCAATTTATGTATGATGGCATATGCACACTAAACACGTATAAAGTAGTACCAGATATTCCAGCACGATTTCATTGCAACTGCTCTTAATATTCAAGCAGAGAAAAGACGGTGTTGACAATGATAACGACAACACGCAATGCCTGGCTTGGCGGTTTTTATACCCTGAACCCATTGAAAATGGGAAATCAGGGTACAATGGTTTTGTTGAAATGTATGTAACAGGCAGAAGGAGGCATGGCAGACCCCACAAAGTATATATATTCTTGATCAGGGCGACGAGCTGAGTCGATTTAGCCCTGTCCGTCTGTCTGTCCGTCCGTCCGTCCGTATGTTTGAACGCGTCGATTTCAGAAGATATAAGAGCTAGAGACCTCAACTTTTTTTTAAATGTCCGTAAATACAGCGCGCATATCGAGTTTATCACTAAAAAACGATAACTCATTCCGATATTTTTTTATCGATAAAAAACCTTATCGAAGATCACTTAAATAATTATATCTCCTACATCTTTCAAGCTAGAGTCTCCAAATTTAAAATGTATATTAAGATGAATTTTATACAATTTCGGTTTTTGTTAAAATTTACCACCCGCCCCTATATCCACCCCCTCACCCTCATCTTTGTAAAAGTCGTATATCAAATACTAGAGACTTGTGCTCCGGTATACGCATACATTTATACATTATGATTACGTTCATTACGATCATACGTCTAGAAATTAAATTATTCAACAAATAAGCTCTCATTATATTGCGATCACTGCAGCGCAACCCAAGCGCAATCGCCCGTATATGTGAGTGTCCGAATTATTATTGCAATATCAGTTGCTTAGAGGGTTCAGGGGATCTCGTAGTCGAGCAGTCTCGACTAGAGCTTTCTTACTTGTTATATTCTGAGCCCATTAAAAACAGCAAATTAGGCTATAATGGTGCCACTCCTCCTTCTGCCTGTTACGTACATGTATACCCTAATTTCCCATTTTTAACTGGGAATGGGTATACAAATTATATCTTCTACATCCTCAGAGCTAGAGTCTCTAACCTTTTAATATAGACTCAGGCGTGTATATAAATTTACATACATACATATGTATACAAGTAAATTTTTTTGCTAAGTCGGGCTTTCTTGTTATATGATATATGCTGTTGTTATATGATATTTTAATACCAATTTAAATTGTGTACATAAACTTTTATCGATTCATTGCATTTATCTACCAGGACTCGAAAATTGGGATATATCAAAAAATGTGGCGATACATGGAAAACCGGAAGACTTCCGTGTTCGTCAAAACGTACGAGGATGGCATCAAACGAGTGATGGAGGGCAACTATGCTTTTTTAATGGAGTCAACAATGTTGGACTATGCAGTTCAGCGAGATTGTAACTTAACTCAAATAGGGGGGCTGCTTGACTCGAAAGGCTATGGCATTGCAACGCCAAAGGGCTCCCCATGGCGGGATAAAATCTCATTAGCTATTTTGGAATTGCAAGAAAAAGGCATTATACAAATACTCTATGACAAATGGTGGAAGAATACGGGCGATGTCTGCAACAGAGATGATAAAAGCAAGGAATCGAAAGCAAATGCATTAGGTGTTGAAAATATTGGTATGTACATGTGTATTTTATTGTATACATAGAGCATTATGATTTGTTGTGTTCATCTAGTAGAGTTTTTATTACGATAATTAAAATGTGCATGAATAATTGTTTTAAATGAGAGCATGACCGAAAACTATCATGTGAATCTGAAATGAAGTGGTCCATCTTTTAAAGTTTGGACCTCAGACCTACCGAGCTGCACACAAAATTTCGTGAGAATCGGTCGAACCGTTTCGGAGTTTGGCAACAAACACCGCGATACGAGAATTTTATATATAAGATTTATATTCATGTGTATGAATGACCTACTGCCAAACTATGCATACATATATGCATACAAACATACACACATAAATATACATATATGCTTTTTTATACTTTTTAGGCGGTGTTTTCGTTGTTCTACTTTGTGGCTTAGCGCTTGCTGTGGTGGTGGCGATTTTTGAATTCTGTTGGAATTCGAAGAAAAATTTGCATACAGACAATCAATCCTTATGCTCGGAAATGGCCGAAGAGCTGCGCTTCGCCATGCACTGCCAGGGATCAAAATCGAAGCAAAGGCCGGCACTCAAACGTGACTGCCTCAAGTGCGCCCCAGGGTCCACTTATGTGCCAACTAATGTAACAATGCCAAACTTGGGAGTTCATTATAACTTTTTTAATTGAAGCAGAAAAATAAATAAATTTTGATTAAGACTTTTAAAATTAAGTTTTGTGTACTTACATTTACATACATTCATGTCTACTTTAGGGACATCTACTTTTTTTATCAAGATTAAAACGAAAATAAAAATTTGTTGCCAAGAGAATAAGCCTCAAATTTACATATCATATCATCGCAAATTATGTTCAGGTTTATATTCAGCGTGTTGAAATCTTTCCTCGTCCTAAAATATGAAGCACAAAAGGAGCAGTACATTTGTACATATGCGATATTTTTATTTTTTTTTTAAGTGCGTGTACATTAATTTAATTGTGCTAAGCAGACTTAATGTTTTACGATCATCAGCTTATAACAATATTACCGTTTATTCTTTTTATGATTCTTATTAATTTTTCGCCTCTTTAAAATCATGTCGTATAAAGCATCCAAACCTTCTTGTAGCCCCTCGCCAGTTATAGCACAAGCCGGCTGTATGTACCAACCTTTGACATTTAAATTAGTGTGCTTAAGTGTGAGTTGCTGTTGTGGATTGCTCAACGCGGCAGGTGAACTGGAGACCTTGCATTTAGAATCCGCGTGGGAGAAAGTGCTTTCAGAATCAAGCTGGAAATAATCTGTACTTCTTACGTGACTATTATCAGTGTCCTTATTTACATTAGTTAGGGAAGTTTTGCCATAATCTGTATAACTTTGGTTTGATGTGGCAAAACCTGCAATGTTGCCAGTTGAAGTCGAGGTGGAAGTACTTGAGAGATTCGATATTGGATAGTGTAGCTCATGTAATCCTAAAAGATTTTCAAGTTGCTTGGGACAGCATGCACTTGGTAGATCCTGTTTATTCGCCAAAATCAGCACAGGAACACCCTGAAATCAATTAAATTAAATATAGTGCTACATATGGCAGCTCTGATTTTGAGCTTTAAATCAAACTCAGACCTGGTTATCCGGACATTTGGCTGTACGCATTAACTCCATTTTTGCTTCTTCCATGCGCTCCGTATCAACCGAATCCACAACGAATAGAATACCATCAGTGCAGCTAGGAAATTATTAAATATTGATTTAAAGCATATATATAAGTTTTATATATTGATTAAAACGCCTGTACTTTGCTTTTTTATAGGAATATTCGTCGAGTATATATATATATATACAAATGTATGTGCGTATGCATAATGATAGTAAACTTCTGTTTACCTACCGAGTGTAACTTCGCCAAAGCGGCCGAAGTTTCTCTTGTCCGCCCACATCCCAAACGAGAAAGTGAACTCCCTTCGCTTTGCCCAAGGTACCCTGCACCTGAAACAGCTTAACTTAATTAATTTGAACTTTCGTCGATTCCTCAAATTGTAATGCGTACTTTCTCGCAATTAAATCCGATAGTGGGTACTGTGTTTAAATACTGATCAAACTTAAGTCTATATAATGCTGTTGTTTTCCCAGCAGAATCCAAGCCCAGCATTACAACGTGTAATGTTCCCTGCAATTACATATTTATATTTATCATTTGTTAATAGTTAAACGACAGTGTGCGGCTACCTGTGTAGGCAATGCATCCAATAAATTTCCATTTTTTACTATCGTTGCCCCCATTTTTACTTGTTTTTCTTACATTATTGCTACCACAGTTTTACTTAGGGATGCTAATTATTGTATCGATATATCATATCATTGCAATTAATATTCCACATGAAAAACAAGTGTGCGCAGCTATCGATAAATTGTATATTTATAAATCGTAAGGAATATATTTTTAAATGCCTATGTGCTGAGATATAATCGATGTTTGTATATTATCATATATATAAATGTTAAATCATGTTATATTTTTAAATGTATAAACATAAATTTATACTAAAATATTTATTTTTAAAATAAATTTATCTGTGGTAACTAATCGAAACTAACAACATATTAGCTACAGCTAACATCGATTGCTATATGAGTATGTTAGCATACGGATATTAGAGCGAGTTAGCAGCTGTTAAAGTACACGTAACGGACATTATTCTTAGTTTTTAAAATATACAGTGGTAATAACATTTTTCAAAGTACTGCTATATCTGAATGTGTTAAGATTGATATATATGTATTTTAACTACTTCTAAATAACTGCATTACTGTTTGAAAAGTTTGTAAACTGTTAGTTTCTCTACTTGTGTGCTGAAAATAAAAGGCCCAGCTCCTCAAAATATACATACATATCCTGCATGTAAAGATATAACTCCATTAATGAAGAGTATGACAATTAGATTAGACGATTCTTTAAATACTTGTTTTAAAGTACATGTCTAATAAAATAAACATTTGGGACATAGTGTGCGCAGCTGCTAAAAATCGGAGCATGTATGTACGTGTACATTTGGGCCATATGTGTATATATACATATATAATACATATATTTTTATAACGCACTGTTCATATATAAGCGTATATATATATGTATATATTTATAAATGTATATACATATATATACATACATGCAAGCATAGATGGGTACATGCATACATACATAGTTACGCATACAAAAACTACATACATATGGTATATATCTTGATGGAGAGGAAATTGGCAGTATAAAATAGAAAAATAATGTGGACACTGTAAACAGCGTGTGGACGCTAGAAATATCGTGCACTCATATTCTTTGAATCGAGCAGAATACGTACGGACAATACGCGTGACTGTATATGTATGTGTAGATGATATGTAGATTTTATTCGTTCGAGGTTATTATTTTAGTCCGGTCGGCATTTTAATTTTATTGTTATCTTATACAAGTGTAGACCGATAATTGAATTTTCGATTTTGCAGCACGCTGTACCCTTTAGAATTTTTCATTCATAAAAACTAGAAGTGGTAAGCTGCATGTACCATAGCCGTTTTCTTTATATTAATAAAAAAGTAACCTTTTTAACTTGTGATTAAAATATTTTTTAGAAAAATGCAAATAATAAGTGGGTTATGTAAGATGACAATAGAATCTTCATTTAAGGTGTACATATGCATATACAAATATGCATATACATATATATACATATATATATATATATATATATATATATATATATATATATATATATATGTATATATATATATTGAAAAATAATCAGTATTCTGTTAGTATTTAGTTTTTAATTAGCACATTTTACGAATACTGTTGAAGATAGATACAAATTTCAGGTTTACCCTATAGTTTCAAGTAAGTAATATACAAATACAAAATACAAAACAAGAATTTTAATTTCCGTTCTTAAATTGATGTATTTGTATATGTATGTATGTAGAAAGTCTACTACAAGAGGGTTTATTCTACAATTAAGTTCAAACACTGCAGTCCAAACTCAGATGCTGCACCGGAGTTAGCAGAGCGCGTGCCTATTTGCGTGTGAATGTGCATTTGCAGGTTCTGTTTTATGCATGCAAAAATAAAGTTAAGAATGGATAGAGGCAGATAGTAGTCTCGTCTATTAAAGATTTATTAAAAATAAAATGTGGTATGAAAGAGTCAGAGCATTCTAATGATAACTGTTCTTTTGATTTTTTTTTCAGTAGATCAACTTACTTTGATTTTACTGAAAATGGATTCTAAAGTCGTGGTAAGTGCAAAAAAAACAGTAAGAACGTTGCAGTCGGGCGTTACCGACTGCGGAATTCTTATTAAAATCCCATCAGCCATTTAGTAGCTGAGTTTAGCTCTAATACTGTAGAAAATAAAGTTTTCTCACATTTGGTCAGTCCTTATTTTTGGTCAGTTCTTAGAACGAGCTAATGGTACCCTAAATGCAAAACTTGGATGCTTACGCTCAAATAATGTGAAATCTGCAGGGTATTTTTCGATGTGCCACAGACCTTAAGGGGCGTACAAATTCTTTTGGGTCATCACTAGAGGAGGTAACTTGTAACTTAACTTTCCAAATTTGAAGCTTCTAGCTTTTATAATTTAGGAGATATAATCTTTTGTCGTTTGCCGTTTATATCCCTCGAAACTTTTTGGTCTTGGGAGGTCAGTAAATATACAAAATTTGAGGCCTCTAGCATTAATAGTGTATTAAATATAAAATAATTTTAAAAATTGCTGTATCTTCAGGTACGATTTGCTACGCATTTTATTCTTTATAGAATCATAACATTAGCTTACATGCAAAATTTCAGCAATCTAGCTTGAAAACTCTTGGAGATACAGTTTTATCCGATTTGCCACGCCCACAATGGGTGTAGATATATCCGCCACAGCTCGTGATCTTGGGTGGTCGATGCGGTCCGATTTGCCAGGCCACTAGTGGGGCGATTTCCAATTTTCAAGTTTCTATCTTCAATAGCGCCGAAAAAGTTGCGTTCATACGAAAATGGATGAATGAATGAATGAATTTTAATACAGATGTATTTTAGATGTATTTTAGAATTTAGATTTTTATTATAATTCGACTATCCCATAATTTTCTTTGCCTAAATTTGCAGAAAGCGTATTTCGATAACTAATGATTTGTACTTGTACACACCTTAGAATGTTTTTATCACGTTGCTAAGCAATTAGTTTCCCTTAGTAAGCCCGCTGTGTTGATTCTTGTATGTAAAAAAATAAAAAATAAAGAAATAAAATTATTGAAATATCAGTTCTTCAAAGGGTTCAATACTTGGTGCATTCAATATACTTTCCGAACATCATAAAAAACTGCGAATTACAGATGGAGATGATGATGATGACGGTTATGATGATAATGCTGCTGCACATAAATGCAGAATGCTTGCTCTTCATGTATAAATATATATATATATGCAATATGTAATTTTTTTTTTACTGTTTCTTGTTATTTTAAAAATCAAGACAAGTGCAAATGAAACCAAAAGTGAACAACCGGAAGTTGTTATAGGCGATGCAGGTGAAAAAGTCCTGGAAAGGGCCGAAGGCAGTGTTGTTGGAAATGACCAGGCTACAACTACAACAACAACAGTCGTTGTAATTAAAAACGAGAACGTTAAACCAGTTAAAGAATTCGAAACAGATCCCCAAATCGAAAAAGAAAGCGAAGCATTAACAACTACGACAGATGTTGTAACCAAAAAGGAGAACGAATGTACTGATGTTCCAGACAAGGAAGGCGGGTCGGCAACTGCAATGACAACAACAATTGTTGTTGCCAAAAATGAGCCGGATCCAGCTGATATTTCTGATAAGGAAAGCAAAACGTCAACAACAACAACACTTGTCGTTTCACCCAAAGGCCAAGAGGATATCGAAACAGAGGAACAAGTAACGGAATCAAGTTCCAATGCGGATGCCCTAAGCAACGCTAATGAGACAGCGAATGAAGCTGATGCCAAAGGCAACACTGAAATCATGGAAGGAGCTGTAGTAGTAGAAGAAGCAGAGGAAGATGAAGAAGGGGAAGATGAAGAAGAGGAAGAGGCCGAAGTAGAGCAAGAAGAAAGTGGCGATGGTGAAGATGATGTCGATGGGGATAACTTGGAGATCGGGACCAAGAAAGAAGTATAAAAGATTTGATTTAACTCTAAATATATTTGAAACAAATTGACGCAAAATGATTTTCAAAATATTTACAAGCTTACTTAATTGTAGGGTATTCACTTGCTGCATTTATTATTGAAAAACAGCTTCTAAGACTACGGAAAAAAATATTTGCTAAATAATATTCTTTAAATCTAGTCAAAAAATCGCCACATTTCCGCGAAATGATCGTATGTTTATTTTTTGCGAAATAGAGATCTAATGCAGAACATGCATTAACATGCATTAATAAAATTACAAAAATGCTTCTGTAAAGTTACATTTTTCGACGTACGATCATTTCGCGGAAATGCGACGATATATGAAAACCCAACGGAAATGCTTTATTTATATAAAAACCATGTTTTAAGATCGCATATACACATGTCTTGACAATTAAACATTGTTTTTATTAATAGACAAAAGATGAAAAAGCCCAATTCAATATTCCGGAAAAGTCGGAAATTGCTGCTGAATCAACAATAATTCAGGATGAAAATGCCGTAAAATCAAATGTAGGTATACAATATTTAAATATATTTTTAAAATTTTCGTATACATGTTTTTGCTGGTCTGTTTTTAATAAAGTTTCTATTTAACTATCATTTTCAGAAAGACATTAATAATCAAATCGAAAACATAATATCTGATATTGACATTAACATTAAAGCTCAGGAGAAAATAGCTCAGCTTAAAGAGCAGGAACTTCAGCTAATACAAAAACAGAAAGAGTTGGCCAATCAGATTCAGCAGCAACAATTGTTAGCCCAAAAATTGATCGCGGAAAATCAACTAAAGGAACAGGAACTGCTACGGCAAAAGTATGTGCCTCAACAGCAGCATCTTCAAAGTCCCCGTCAATACATCGAGGACATAGAACCCACAATTAAGCAGGATCAATGCCGTACAGCCATGTCACAACGCCAAGAAGATTCAAATAAATTTCAGGTAGGTGACATTATGGCATTTAATTCGTTGCGATTACACCATACCAATAACATATGTCTATTGCCGTCTAAGAACATTTAATGAAAGTCATTAGGAAAGGCATAGGACATAGATAAATCTATTTACAAAGCTGGTAAAATACCGTCCTAACTTAAAATAATTGGGGTGGGTTTATTCTTTCTTAATGTCATGCCCACAAATCATGTCCATGTAGCTTTGGTTATTACACATATTTACTGTAATTATATACATATTTGTAAATATGTATAAGTACCTTTAAGCTTTTTGACTTGATAGCGCCTTTAATTGATACAAAAATTGGTAACTGCTCACATATATATATCATATATATACCCAATGGGAATGGCACTAAATATAATATATACGCATAACAAATAGGTATCACAATTTTCTCTCATCTGGCCATTTGCCCAATGATCTCGTAAAATAAAAAGAGCACGAAATAATTCGTATACTGAAATAAATTATGTATAGCTACATATTAAGTACATAGGAACACTATATGTATGTATGTATATTCATGTATTCTCTGAGAGTGTATAAATGTCTATATCGATATGTATGTGAATCGCACTATTCGAGCTCTATAATTAGCATTTAAGAGAGCTATTCACATATATGTATGTGTGTACATATGTACAAATAGTACTACCATATACAAAAACAAAAAAATATGTGTGTATGTAAATGAAATGATTCGATTAGAAACACAAATTTTATTCGCATCAAAGGCGTTTTACGAGTTGACATTGTTTCCTTTTTGTTGTGGAGAAACAATGCAACCACATTTTCCAAAAACTATAAATAAGGGCCCAGGCCAAACGTATAATCCGACTGACTTGGATAGATCGAGAAACTGTATAATCGAAAGGAAACGAGGTTTTCGACCCAGCGATCGATACGACGAAAGTAAGAAGCAAATTTTGCTCGAACTAAGCCGAAAACTGTGGAGGAACCAAAATGTACGTAGACCTTTTTGGGTAGATAGGGACAAGATATCTACTTCATAGAAATGCTAGATAGATTCAAATTGATCGCAGATACATCTACATAGAATGAGTGATGTTTCCAGCTCTAGCATAGAAAAAACAAAAAATATGTATGTGTATGTGTTATCAATATAGGAATCGTCCAACATATCGAGGACAGTTGATTTGCGAAAAATATTTACTCCAGCGACAGATGCGCCACAAATATTGCCCAAGAACCGTAAGTAATTCCCAAAAATAGTAAACATATGATTTAAAAAGGTGATACGTAAAATAAAAAAAAAAAAAAAATAAATAAATAAATAAATATATATATATATATTATATGTCCCAATTGAAAGGCCTTTCTCATTCTAACGCTATTCTCATTGCAGCAGCAAAACAATAAGCTAATCAAATACTAACAAAGATTTCCGAAATATACTTTTTCCGAGCAAGCTTGAACAGAAAATACCTTGACTCCTCATATTTGTTAAATGAAAGAATACTTCCGGTATACTGTCTCTTAAATCATCTCTTATTATCAGTTCTAATCATTGTAAATAACTATAGATTTCCAGTTATCAACAGTGCGCCTATGCGTTAAATATATTTGAATTAGGAGTGGATTACGTATCGCCTTTTCATGATTACATTCTATGTATTTGTTTGTATGTTGCGTCAATCTGTTTGAATTTGCATTCAATTTGTTCAAAATAGGAAAGCTATATGCCTCATCAGCATTTTATTCGCCAACACTACATCCCACTGTGGAGGACCAAGTTGAGCTTGCTCGCCGAATCTCGCATTCATTAAGCGATATAAGCAATCAAACTTCTAAGGGTCAAACAATGTATGTGAATCGAAAAAAACGCTCAGTTAAATGGGTTCACGAAGGTTGTGGTCAAGGTAAAAACAAACAAAATAGATATCTCTTATATATATGTTATATATATGTAAAAGAACTTCACAGGTATGTAAGTGTAAATAACTTTTGGAAGGACATATCTGAATCGACTTTGAATTTTATTATTACTATGCGAAATGAGAGCAACCTGAAACTAGATGTATTATTTAAAAGCGCGTAATTATTAATGGTATAAGCACTTCATATGTGTGCATATTTTGCATGGTTTTCAAGTCTTATAGGCTTCATTAAAGTGCCAATAATATATGCTCTGTTGCCGTTATTGGTTTCTCAATCAAAAAATATTCTATTTAAATAATTCTCCAGCTTCAGAAAACAGTTTTAATTCATAGTATAGTATAATTAACATAACCATTTTTTCCTCATCTACAATCGAAATATATAAATATATATATATAACATTGTCAATAGGAGAAGATAAAGATATCATCGAAACGTGCTCTTTAAGCAAAGAAAATGCGGAAGATAATTCGCTGCAGCCGGAACTAATCAAGCTGGATAAAATGCCATTAAAACTAGTCATGAATCCACGTGGGCAAATGCGTGACTATAATTCATTAAAAGAATCGATAAACATTGAATCGGGCCTTTTATCGCCCGACAATTGCGCTGAGCTAATAACTGCGTTGCAACTGCATAAAGGTCGAGGTAATTAACTATTCAATTATTCAGTATGTTTGATACTTTACTGTGTTTAGGATTTGTCACATACATATATTTCAAAATCAACGAGACTGAGACTGACCATAGAAAAGAACGAAAAATAGAAAAATAGATATAGAAAATAAAATAGAAAATAGAAAAAGAAAAATAGAAAAGAACGAATGGAGCTTTGTTCTGATAAATTCATGTGAATGAATTCTAAAATGACCTCTGGCCATTTTTTAGTAACTTTAAAAATGTAATATTTTGGAATAATTTCTAGAACCTTTAATAATAGTTATTTATCAAGAGGTATGGATTTTCTTCTTTTGTGATAAGCTGTATATTGGAACTATTTAATTTCATTTGAAGTTGTTTGCTAATTTCTGAGACTCTATTGACTCTATCCTAATATCGAAGGAAAGGATCAGCTTATCAGAATGTTATTAGTACCTTTTTTGGATTGCTAATTAGAAAACTTTAACGTAGGAGTACAAAGTAGTTTTATTGGATTATATGGAGATAAAAATTTGAGTGCTCAGGTATAAAAAAGTTGTAAAGTATTCAAATGAAACAATTTCTAAATTAACTGAAATAATAACTTTCCTTTACTTAACATGCTTTTACAACCTGCCAATCGCCTCGGCCTGCTTGCTGCTGAATTATAATAATTATGAATTTAAACTAAAAAACTGAAATTGTCGTGATTTGGCAAACCATTAAGGAGCTGAGCTCTTTGCAAAACGTCGGAGAAAGGCTGACAATTGGGTAGTCGATGAGACAAATGCCGGAATTCACAGTCCATCTGGTATTCCAGATTATCAGCAATATCAGGCCAATAGACCGGCTGCTACATCACCAAGCATCGTCCCTGCGTATTCGGATGCTGGAAAGCATCGTGTCCAATTGAATCTGCATCAGGATCAACTAATTGAGAAATACTCAAAGGCTGGCGTTCAGGTAGTCAAATCCCCGTGGGAAGCGGCTTTACAAACCGGTTCAGCGAGCAGCGCATTTTTGGACCAATCTCAATACAGAAGCCCGACACCCATACTCACCCAGCCATCACCTGTGCATTTCACTCAAGAGTTTACGAATTCACCTGCCTCATATGCTACCCAATCGAACTATGCACAGGATTCATATAAAAGTGTAAGTACCTACTTATTATATTATATATCTATACGTCTAAAATATTACTATTTTAATCATTGTATTATACACATACAAATTTATATATTTATATTTCTTCTTTGTGCTTCTAATTACTAAAAATAACAAAAAAAATAAACGTAAGATCGAATTGGGTTTCATGCTCATTGCTAACTGGTTATATTTTAATTTTGATTACAAATAAACTAACTAACTTAAATTAGCTTTAAATTTCTAGCCAAATGCATTTCATACTCAGCTTTTTAAAATTTACATTAAGAAATTAAAACCAACTCTTTTATATTCCAGCCGCTTGATTCTCTCTGCAAAAGTCACCCGATTCAGCCATCCAATCCACAGAGAGAACTGGCGTATAAGCCAAGTGTTGCTCAAGGCTGGGGAGGTCGCAATGTCGAACTACCAAGAGGTAAAGAGACTTTTAAAATTGGAAATGCAAAGTACATATATATATTTTCTTAGACTCAAATGCTTAGGTTTCTAGTTTAAAAGTATATTATCTTTCTAAACACCAATTTGCTTTTATAGTTAATGTAAAATTTAAATATTTCAGAGTATCATTGTCAATCCCAACAACAACAAGAATTCATAAATCATAATATTCAGGATCTAGGTAAACCATTTCATTGCGTCAACGATCAGATACTCCTTGAGCCCGAGGCTTATGGAATAAATACGCAATTTCATCAACCTGAATTTATTTTGAATGATGAAATTCACAAGAGACTACAGCAGTTAGAACAATTTCAGCAAAGCTATATGCAACAGCAATTGAAAGAACTAAATCTGAAATCAAATGTCAATCTGCCCATGGGTAACAGAAATATAAGCGCACTGAAGACAACGCCAACCAAACGTTCAGAAATTGAAGAACCTGTGGCTGGACGAGGGAGTAGTACTGAAGAAGCTAGTGAATCAGTTAATGTACGGGAATTAATATTCTCTTTTGAGCAGCAATCTCTAAGAGAACCTGAACCAATTCAGAAATACCAACGCGAATTTTCAAACGATAAGAAACAATCGCAGTTTCAAACTTTGAATACGTCGAGTGATTCAAGTGATCATATAAATGACGGAGCGACAATCAAAGGCATGGACGAAATGTGTTCCCTGATTTGTGTTGTGGTGTTAAGATATATGTATAATACTGATCCTAAGAACAGTATATGTATTGATTAAAATTTAAAAACTGTTGATCATAAATTGTTCGATTCTTTTGTTTATATTCCAAAATTTGAGTTAGGAGCTGCGTACTTTTCTCATCAGATCATCTTTCTGCTATAACTCCAATTATTCGTTAATATGTCATATGAACGTACTTTTTGAATGTGTTTTATATATATAATGAATGTTGAATGAATATGCATATTTAATTTAACTTATTTTTATTTCTCACCTTTCTTATAGGCTTGTATGTACCTAAGGAAATATCTTTGGCCAGCTATGCACCTCCGCCTGGCCTGCCAACACATAATATCCAAAGCTCACCAAAGCCCATGGACTATTCTACAAAGGCATACGACGCACCACCATATAATAGCTTCCCTGTGGCGAATCAAAAATCTGGTCTATATAATTCAGTGCCACCCAAGCAGCAGCTGTATAATCCAACCAGTTATCAAAAGCTACCATCCAGCTCGCAGCAGGCGGGACCACAGGTCAACTTTAGTCCATCTCCATTGTCGTTCGATAAGCTATCGAAGTTTCAAGAATCATCGGATCAGAGAAATAAACGATTCCTCAATGTTAACAAACAGCCTGTCTATAGAGGTGTGCAAAATGGGTCTCCAACCCCTTTCCTATCTGCTGGTACTAGTGGCCGTGAGGGTGGGTCGACGATTTCATCGCCTACATATGGATCGAATACATCGTATTATGCTGGATCTCAACAAGTGGTGCATGGTAACAATCAAAGCTTTAACAACTGCGCTCGGGGCTGGAGCAAAGGATCAAACAATATCCAACCGAGTGTCTACCATCTAAAAACAGTGCCAGTTGCAGCAACAGAAAGTCTGCCATATTCTGACTTCTGAATCGATTTATATCGATATCGATTTCAATATAAATTTTCGATTTCGATTTACGACATGCTCAACTGATTGTTAACGCATATGTACGATATTAATATTGTTGTTTATTATTGATTGATTGCGTTTGTTTATTAGCGGCTATTAAGCGATAACATATAATTATGAAAAAATATGAAACTTTTCAATTAAACATTTTAAAAATTAATTTATTCTAAATCATGTTTACCTTGGTTTATGTTAATATGGGCTGGCGAACATTTATGCTGATGCTTACTCATGTAGGCCGTCTATTTACTCATGTCTACTGCGACAATGATCCGATATTCCCATATGCTAGCATATATTGTCAAAGCTTTAATCTGGACGACCACTGTTCAGACATGAACATATGAATATACGAAAATCGTATACATGCCTCCGACGCACTCAGCGATTATCAGGTAGTGCTCTGTGAAAAGATAAGGGTTACATTTACGGACTGTATAAATAGACAAATGAAGACCAGCCCTTGCAACCCCAGAGCCAGATAACGTAAGAAAGGAGCGCTGAGCCTTACAAACTCAGCGATAGGATAAGAATAGCTAATAACCAACGCGGAGTCTTACACACTCAGCGATAAGATAATAATATGTAATAGCCCAATGCTGAGCTTTACACACTACGCAACAGATACACTAGATTTAAAGGTTGAAAATATGCATGAGTCTGGGTATATAAACCCAGGCTCAGAATATTAAAGATCAATACAAAACTAAACACCATCAAAATCAAGTGTATTCGTTCAACCACCGTTTTTGACAGATCGAGATAAGCGTTATTCTCTTAGGGGGCTTCACAAATCGGACCTGATGATAAAGTTATTTTAAATTCTTGTATATTTTACTAGAGACCTCATTTTCTACAGTATAAGAGCTAAACTTAGCTAATAAATTGCTGATGGGATATGAATAAGTATTCCGCGGTCAGTAAAGCCCGACTTCAAAATTTTCACTGTTTTTTTTTTTTTTTTTTTTTTTTTTTTTATACCCTGAACCCATTGAAAATGGGAAATCAGGGTAAAATGTTTTTTTTTTAAAAGTATGTAACAGGCATGGCAGACCCCACAAAGTATATATATTCTTGATCAGGGCGACAAGCTGAGTCGATTTGGCCCTGTCCGTCTCTCTGTCCGTCCGTATGTATGAACGCGTCGATCTCAGAAGATATAAGAGCTAGAGACTTGAAATTTTGTTTCCTAGGTCCGTGTATACCACGCGCATATCAAGTTTATCACTAAAAATCAATAACTGCTTCCGATATTTTATTATCGATTAAAAACCTTATCGAAATCTGGTTATTTATTTATATCTTCTACACCTTTAGAGCTAGAGCTTCTAATTATATAATTTCGGTATTATTAAAATTTACCCCCTACCCCTAAATTCACCCGCTCTCCATCACTTTTGTAAAAGGCGTATTTCAAGTACTAGAGACTTGTGCTTTGGAATGTACACACATTTAAACATTATGTTTACGTTCTGAAAGTTTCATTAAGATCGTACGTCTAGAAATTAAATTATTCAACAAACAAATTCTCATAATATTGTTCACACTGCAGCGCAGCCCAAGCGCAGTCGCTGCTTACTGCGCAGTTGGCAGAGCGAGTTGTACTACGTGCGTGTTTATGTATGTGTGCCTAAAAGAGTAGAATATCAGATCGAACAGTCTCGACTAGAGTCTTCTTACTTGTTTTTTATAGCTATTGAGGATTTTTGCATTGGCATTGAGAATTTACGCAGTAGGCTTCATAACAGGGACCGTTTTCAGTCAAATAAAGAGCAGTTATGGTAAACAATTATTCAAGCACATTTTATTAATACGTGAACGGGTATGGATATGGAAAATAATGAGCAATCGAATACAATATTACGTTTATCACTAAACAGTTTGTTTTATTTATATTTGATTAAAAGACAACAATGTCAGGAAAACGCAAGGGGGCTAATTTGAGTAGTCGAACACTCAAAGCTAAGAGGCATTCAAGATAGCAGACTACAAAGGTCAGATGAAGAAAGGCAACAAATCAATGCAGATGTCCGTGTGAGAATGGCACAGTTGCGTGCATCACAATTCGCAAGAGCGAAACCAGCAAAGACAATCAGAACGAAGAGAAGAGTGCAGATTCGTAGTCAAAAGATGTCGAGGAATTGACCGACAACGTAAAGAAGTACTTCACATTAATATCTTCCAGGCCGCTTCACCTAGCATTTCAGTATTAAATATTACGCTCATTCCAAAGTGGTCATTGGTACATTGGACAAGGAATGCCTGCACTGCCATGCCCTTAAATTTAAAAATGAGCCGATCGGGATGTTTTGCTCATCAGGAAAAGTAAAACGCCCAGTAATTGAAACACTGCCGGGACCATTTCTCGGCTTCCTTATTGGTACTGAACCAGATTCTTCGCTGTTCTTACAGTCAATTCGAAAAGGCAATTCATGTTTTTAAATGAGATCGCTTGGAGGAACGGAAATATTGTTGTTAAAAATGCTGCTGCCAATTGTCAACCATTTAATTCCATATTCAAAATCAAAGACCAAGTTTACTACATCCCCACACACCTATATTAATTTTGTTATTTTGTATTTAAGTACATAATATTCTCTAGCAATAATGGATATAGCAAAATAACATTTGTCGGGTCAGCTAGTATATGTATATATATATATGTATATGCCAGAAACATATATACATACATACATACATTTTAATAAAACTGTAACACGCCTTTTTCCCATTTTAAATGGGCTCAGGGTATAAAAACCACTGCGACTACTAAATCCATTGCTGGAACAAGTTCTTACATTATTTTTGTAATATACTTTTATATATACTTTTACAGTTTGTACTAAGTTAATTTAGGCATTGCAACTACTACAGCATTTGTACAGGCTTCTTCTTTCTTGATGCGTCTGGCAGCACTCAGGGCTGCCATATCGCTCAAGCTATGTATGTGGAGGAGACAACCCTTGCAAAAGAATGCGCCTCTATCTTTGTTTTGGTGGTTGATTTAAGCAAAGCTGCGCAGTTGTCGCCAAAAGGGATTGTGAATACAAATAGCAAGATTAAATATATTGAATAAAATTTTTGCAATAGAAGCTCGAATCAATTTGTTGTCGTTCACTTAAAATTGTTCTCAGTGTTTAAATTTTAAAATGTTGTGGTCTTGGCATTAAAGGAAAGCTAAATAAATATATTTGGAGATTCTATGTATGGTTGGAAAAAATTATAAATAAGAATTTCCATGGCTTCTAGGGAAGGGTTTCAGCTCGCAAAATAAGTAAGTGCTTTAGTTAAGGAACATTATCCACCAGGGAAGAATTCGGCGCCCTAATACCATGAGAAATAGGAATGGATTAAAGTACTGATAAATGTGGATATTTTAAGGTGCACAGCATATTCACAAACTGCTCTTTATTTGTTAAAAAGTCGGTGACGAAAATTTCTACAAATTTTTTAACTGTTATTTTGTATACTTGTACTAAGTGAAAATGGAAAATCAGAAAAGTCGGTAACAGGCAGAGGGAATCATCGCCGACCCCATATATATTCTTGATCAGGGCGACGAGCTGAATTCATATGGCCGTCCGTCCGTATGAACGCCTAGATCTCCGAGAATATAAGAGCTAGAGAGCTGAAATTATGCATGTAATTATGCATGTGAGTACCATACGCAGTACGAGTTTATATTTTTCAATAACTTATCAAGAATAATTGATAAATTGGATTTTCAGACTAATTTAAACAATTTTAGAGTTGAAGACCTTAGACTCACTGTGTATATACATTTAATGGTTACGATTTTGTAATTTACAGATTTTGGATACCACGCCCCTTTCTCCCCCAATCATATTTCAAGTACTAGAGACTTGTGCTCGGAATAAATATGTTTACATTTGAGTATTATGGTTACGTTCTAAAAGTTTCATGAAGATAGTCCTACTACTAAAAAAATTATTTAATAAGTAAAATGTCATCCTAGTATTATCCACACTGTCGCAGCTAACTGCTCAGTTAGCAGAGCGTGTGCGCAGGATGATAAGAATATCAGCTTGCGGAAGATAGGGTACCTCCGAGCAGTTTAGACTAGAGCATTCTTGTTAATTCAAAATGGGGCTCTCTATGGGCTGAGTCAAACTGAATAACTTTAAGTGAATAAAACTTAATAAGCATTTGAACGTGACTTAGGCTTTGAACACGGATATAGGCTATGTATTAATGGCTTTGAAGAAATATAATAATATAATTTACTTAGAACAAATACATAGAAACAAACTCGATTCTGATTTTCCATATTTAAAATATCTATCTATCTATGCCGTACTCAGATGACGAGGCCACAACAATTCGCTAATTTTTTTAAAAATTTGCAGAAAAGTGAATACCAGAGTTTTTCGATTACTTTAATATTGAGGTTCAGGTTCCACTTGTCGGCGTCGTCATGGATTCTTTTCCAAAAAGCATTGATTTTTGTGCATCAGTGCTAAAGAATAACTGTTAGTGGGTAGAGATGTTCCAGTGAGATAGATATGCTCTATCATAAAAAAGAATTGTTATTTCAATAATAACTATGCCTTCTTCTCCCTACACTGTCTATTTGTGGTGTGTGCTAATAAACTAAACTGTCCCTGTGACTGGTCTCTAGCTCGGTAATATTGATAACCTACTAACATTGTGAGAGCTTCTCGTTTTCCAATTTTCAATGGGTTCTGTGCATTCAATTTTCAGATCTCTTACTTATTCTTATAAAAACAAGTAAGACGGCTCTACTCGAGACTGCTCGACTAGGAGATACCCTGAACCCTCCAATCTGATATTCTAATCATTTTGTACATCTTTGATGCACATATACATACATACATACACATGCATCCGTATGCACGTATAAAAACGCGCTCTGCTAACTGCACAGTAAGCAGCGAGTGCGGTTAGGCTTCGCTTCAGTGCACTGCAGTGTGGGCAATATTATACGAATTTATTTGTTAAATAATTAAATTTATAGATGTACAACGTAATCATAATGTTCAAATGTACGTGCATTCCTAAGCACAAGTCTCTAGTACTTGAAATGCGTTTTCTACAAATTAGGTACACAGTAAATCTGAAGATTCGGGGTCTAATAGTGTTCAAATGAGGCTGAAAAAACGAAATCAAATTTTCGATTATTCTCGATAAAAATAAGATTAACTCGTACTGCGTATGGTATACACGAGTATGCATGCCGAATTTCAGCTCTCTAGCTTTTGTATTTTCTGAGATCGACGCACTCATACAGGCAGACGGAGACACGGACAGACGGACAGGGCTATATCGACTCAGCTCGTCGTCCTGATCAAGAATATATATAATTTATTGTGCCTGCGATGATTCCTTCTGCCCGTTACATACTTTTTCACATTTTCAATGGGTCCGGGGTATAATTAAGGAACCTTGGGTTAAGGGACGTTCATCTGAATTGTTTCCGAATTGAACTATAAACTAAGTAAGTGTGAAAGCCATATATGTATTTCTTTCCTTTGACCTCTCAGCTACTCAAAGGCCCATCTTACAAAGCTTAGACATTTTGGTGAAGCATTACACGGAGGATGGCGACTTCATATGGAAACAATTTGAATAAGTTCAAGCCGATACTCTTTTTCATATTGCATTTAAATATTAGTATTCAGCGAGTCAGCGCATCTTCATTTCTTATTATCAATGGTAATGACATCATTGGTTTACTTATTTAATTAAATAAATTATTATTTATTAAATAAATCATCCTCTATTGTCTAGACTTGGCCAATGTAAATCGACCTTACTTTGACGATATAAGCCCAAGGAATATTTCAGCGGTTGTCGATGAAACTGCAATCTTAAGATGCCGGGTTAAAAATAAAGGAAATCGAACTGTACGTAGCTTTATATTACAAACTTGGAATACAGAATTGTAGATAATTTAAATACATTAATATATGAATTTATATTATATTCATTTAAAAATTTATATGAAGGTTTCATGGATGCGTAAGCGAGATCTTCACATTTTAACAACGAACATTTACACGTACACTGGGGATCAAAGGTTCTCTGTTATACATACGCCAAATAGTGACGACTGGGACTTAAAGATTGATTATGCCCAAACTCGTGACAGTGGGATATATGAGTGTCAAGTAAATACAGAGCCTAAGATCAATTTGGCAATTACTTTGGAGGTCACAGGTAGGGTTTATATTTATGCTGCATATATTAATAACTAATTTCTCGTCATTTCCCATTCAACGATTTTATATTCTTCGTTTTCGTCTATATCGTTCTCATTCGCCCTGGAATTTGTAATCTTTTGCGCAAATTCTATCATTATGTTTTCTTTGCCTTTCTACATTTTTCCGTTCCTCTTTTTTGTTACATTATCATCATTTATTGCTTTTCTCCCGTCATTCAATTTCTTTTCCGTTATTTTTCATAATTTCTATATTTTTATAATTTTCCTAAATGTCAACGGAACTACAGCTGAATATGATGTGAGAAATAGGAATTCAGAAAAACAATACTATAATTCTAAAGGTTTGTATTTTTCCAAATAACTCTAATTTTTCTTTTATACATAAGTGTAAAGATGATCTTATAAGATAGATATATCAAAATCAATTTGATTAGCCATATACTAAAAAGAATGAATGAGTAACATTATCGTCTCAGTGAAATCAGCTTTAATATCTTTATAAAACAAAATATAGACAAGAAACAAGTAAGAACGTTGCAGTCGGGCGTTACCGACTGCGGAATACTCATTCAGGCTTTCTCGACTTCCCACGCCCTTACTGGGCGTAGACGCTTCATTTTTGGCCATCTCATAGAACAAGCTAACGGTAACCTAAATTCAAAATTTGAATTCTTCCGCTAAAAACAATTATTTTTGGGACATAGAGCAGATTACTAGTAACCTAACCATCCAAATTTCTAGCTCTTAAGCTGTAGGAGATATAAACTTTTGCGATTTGCCATGCCTCCTTCGAGCGGAGATAAATCCATCATAGCTCGTTGGATTTCAGGTCTTTGGCATCAATAGTGCCTAAAATATAGCAGAATTTAAAAAATCACTATATCTTCAGGTCCGATTTGCCACGCCCTAGTACGCGTAGATATAAAATTTTTCCACCCATCTTTAAAGAATTTCAGCATTCTACATTTACAACTTTGGGAGATACAGTATTATCCGATTTGCCAAGCCCCCAATAGGCGGAGATACATATATCCGCCATAGTGATCTTGGGTGTTCGACGCGGATCTACACACGAAATTCCATCTTTCTAGCTCTTTAACTAACATGATTTCCGACATATCGGAAAATGCATTTTCCGATTTGCCACTCCCCTAACACTTTATAAATCCGAGATATACACGAGTATATGTTCCAAATTTCAAGTCTCTAGCTTCAATAGCGCCAAAATAGACTGCGTTCATACGGACAGACCGACAGACAAGAAGACGGACATTGCAATAACCAATAATATAAGTAAGAACGTTGCCATCGGACGTTACCCACTGCAGCGAAGTTTAGCTCTAATACTGTACGAAATTTCGTGTTTCTCGATTTGTCACTGCCCAAGTCAGTTCTTAGAACAAGCTGGGTGAGAAGCCCAAGTATGTATATATACCAAATTTGACGTATCTAGCATGGACACTATTGTCTAAAATATAGTAGAATTTAAGAAATAACTGTATATTCAGGTCCGATTTGCACTCACCTATTGGGCGTAGACATACATTTTTTATACCCTGAACCCATTGAAAATGGGAAATCGCTGCGCTGTAGCAGTGAATCTATTTCTATTTCCATTTCAAATTCGAACTGTGTGGTGGCGTCGTGGTAAAAGGCGTGGCGCTCGATTGGAAAGTCTCGGGTTCAAATCCAGGGCGTGTCGTAGTTTTTTTTTTAATTGTTTCAAAATTTTTATATATTTTATTAAATGAGTTTTCTATTTCATTTATATTTTTAAATACATCGAAATTTGTATTAGTTTGGTTCAGGGTAGTATCTAGTCGAGCGCCCTCGACTTGAGTTTTCTTACTTGTTTTTATTAATCTTCATTAACATTACCATACGTGCAAACTGTAAAACTCTTGGAGATACAAAAAAGTTTAACACTATATATCGGAGATATAGCGCCGAAAAATATTGCGCTTACGAACAGACAGAGGGACGGATGCGGATCTAGCGTCAATAGTGAATGAGTATAAATATGTTTGAATGCAATAATGGTGGAAGAATACACCTAAGCCTACAAATAAAATTTGGAGACTTATTAGACTATTATTTATATCTTTAATTTTATAGCATACAGGTGAAATAACATTAAAACAGCAATATATATGAATTTGTTTTTATAAACTCTATTTGCGTGTGCTGTACAGTTCCAAAGTTTGAAATTTTCAAGTCTCTTACATATACATATATGGTGGAATTGATGCATTTAAACATATATGGCTATACCGAGAATATATGTACATACATATGTACATTGTTGAAACCTGATTTGGTTTTAAGCCCCATTAAAACAATTACGGTATAAAAGCATATAAGTCTAAAATTAATAATTTTATAATTTATATTTATAACATATATTTATTTCCACAAAATTCGTTTATTTTTACAAATTTAAACAAAAAAGCGGCTCGAGCGAAAATTATAGGTTCGACAGAAATACATGTGAAACGAGATAGTACAATTGCTCTGGCATGCTCCGTCAATGTACATGCATCATCTGTATTGTGGTAAATCTGTCTCAGAGTGTAAGTACATATGTACATATGCAAGCTGAACTGGTGAACATTACAGGTATCATGGCTCAGCGATTGTCGACTTTGATTCGTTGCGCGGCGGAATTAGCTTGGAAACTGAAAAAACGGAGGCAGGTACAACGAGCCGGCTAATGTTGACCCGGGCTTCACTGAGAGACTCCGGAAACTATACGTGTGTACCCAATGCAGCCATACCGGCTTCTGTTCGGGTTCACGTCTTGACTGGTAAGCGAAACTTCTGGTCAATACACCCCTACTGAGTAGAATTCTCCGTCGTCTTTATGCTTACATATCTGGGCTTTTTTTCGAAGCTTGAGTTTAAACCAAGCCCCTTTAAAATACTAATAATATGAGTATGAAATTGGTTTTCCCGTCTACAGCTTTCCTGTCTTGCCTCTTGTAAATTTCAATATATGTATTTTTTTTATTTCTTCATAGGTGAACAACCAGCAGCAATGCAGACGAGTGTTGCGAGCATCTTAAATGCTTCCACTGCAATCATAATTACGTATTTTATCATATCAGAAGAATTGTTGTTGAACATTTTAAGCATTCTCCTCATACATCGAAGTTCAAGATGACTAACTTACAATATGTAGCCATAAACCCAAAAGAAGAAGAAGAAAACAAATCAAGCCAACTAAATTAATGTTATATACAAAATTTTTGGATTTAGTGAATGGATTTGTGTAATTTATGCGGTTCTCAGAAGGACATAAGTAGAATATGATATACGTATACATATATGTATACGTATCTTTGAGACATCAAACGAATCTAAGAAAGGACCCAATTATTCGATTCCTTGTGGGAAAGTGGTGCCGTCGCCTGAATCGCATGAAAAAAGAAGAAAACTTGGAAAGTGTTCATATTCGATTCGCTTAACTAAAGATTACGTCGTGGTGATTCCATTTAATACACATGGATTGGACAGGGCCTAGCACACAGTTTTCGTTACCGATGTATAAATTTCTTCTTTTCATATCCTAAGGCATGTGTAAGATTTTTAAGCTAGTATGCCCTCAAGAAACGCACATGCAGTTACATAAATTAGTATATTCAACTTAATTATAGTTTGCAAGCATATTCCAAGGGAACGAATATAAATGAAAGTACATTAATTATAATTCCTATAGTCTTATATATTAATAATAATAATAATAATAATAATAACAATAATAATAATAATAATAATAATAATAATAATAATAATAATAATAATAATAATAATAATAATAATAATAATAACAATAATAATTATAGTAATAATAATAATAAAGGATAATGAATGAATTGACAACTTACTCTCTCTCTCTCTCGTGTCCCGGTGTTCGTTGCCAAACTCCTTTGAAACGGTTTAACCGATTCTCATGAAATTTTGTGTGCAGGTCGGGTAGGTCTGAGAACCGACCAACGTCTACTTTTTATGGCCCTAAGCTTAAAGGGTGGGCCACCATTAATTATACCCTGAACCCATTGAAATTGGGAAATCAGGGTATAATGGTTTTGTTGAAATGTATGTAACAGGCAGAAGGAGGCGTGGCAGACCCCACAAGGTACATATATACATATATTCTTGATCAAGGCGACGAGCTGAGTCGATTTAGCCCTGTCCGTCTGTCTGTCTGTCCGTCCGTCAGTCCGTATGGTTGAACGCGTCGATTTTAGAAGATATAAGAGCTAGAGACTTCAACTTTTTTTTAAAATGTCCGTATATATCACGCGCATATCGAGTTTATCACTAAAAAACGATAACTCATTCCGATATTTTTTATCGATAAAACACCTTTTCGAAGATTACTTAAATAATTATATGGTGACAAAGTGTTCAATGTTCTCTTTAACGAAAATAGCGGAGGAGAGATGGCTCTCCTATTGCTGGTTGAAGGGTAGTTTGCTGTGTGGTAGGCGGAAGAAGTTTCGGCGCGAATCCGTCAAGTATACATATGCGTTTCACTGATTAGCAGGATGGCGAAGTTGCTGTGTGTTTCGAAATTTTGGCATCTTGAGCACTGGGTCCAGTATTGTTTTCTTTCTTCTTCTTCTTTAATCGTGATCCGTTGTCTATCTAGGTTATTGATGCTATACCTTTACACCTACTGGGTTAATTCTGCAAAGATCCTCAAAAGCAATAAAAAACAAGTAAGAAAGCTCTAGTCGAGACTGCTCGACTACGAGATCCCCTTAACCCTACAAGCAACTAATATTTCAATAATAGTTAACACACACACACGCACACGCACACGCACACACACACACGCATACAAACAAATACACGCACACACATACACATACAAATAAACACACGCATACCCGCACACTCACATATACAGGGGACTGCGCTTTGGTTGCGCTGCAGTGTTGGCAATATAATGAGAACTTATTTGTTGAATAATTTAATTTCTAGACGTACGATCGGAATGAAACTTTCAGAACGCAATCATAATGTTGAAATGTATGTGTATACATTTGCACAAGTCTGAAGTATTTGATATACGACTTTTACAAAGATGATGGTAAGGGGGTGGATTTAGGGGTGGGGGTAAATTTTAACAAAAACCGAAATTGTATAAAATGAATCTTAATATACATTTTAAATTTGGAGACTCTAGCTTGAAAGATGTAGTATTTAAGTGGTCTTCGATAAGGTTTTTTATCGATAAAAAAGTATCGGAATGAGTTATCGTTTTTTAGTGATAAACTCGATATGCGCGTGATATATACAGACATTTAAAAAAAAGTTGAAGTCTCTAGCTCTTACATCTTCTGAAATCGACGCGTTCAAACATACGGACAGACGAACGGACGGACGGACAGACGGACAGACAGACGGACAGGGCTAAATCGACTCAGCTCGTCGCCCTGATCAAGAATATATATACTTTGTGGGGTCTGCCACGCCTCCTTCTGCCTGTTACATACATTTCAACAAAACCATTATACCCTGATTTCCCATTTTCAATGGGTTCAGGGTATAACAAGTAAGAAAGCTCTAGTCGAGACTGCTCGACTACGAGATCCCCTGAACCCTTCGAGCAACTGATATTTCAATAATAATTCGCACATACACACGCACACACACACACACGCATATACAGGCGATTGCGCTTAGGTTGCACTGCAGTGTTGGCGATATTATGAGAACTTATTTGTGGAATAATTTAATTTCTAGACGTACGATCGTAATGAAACTTTCAGAACGTAATCATGATGTATATATGTATGTGTATACCGAAGCTCAAGTCTCTAGTATTTGATATACGACTTCTACAAAGATGAGGGTGAGGGGGTGGATATAAGGGCGGGGGGTAAATTTTAACAAAAACCGAAATTGTATAAAATACGTCTTAATATATATTTAAAATTTGGACACTCTAGCTATAATGATGTAGGAGATATAATTTTTTAACTGACTTTCGATAAGGTTTTTTATCGATAAAAAAATATCGGAATGAGTTATCCTTTTTTAGTGATCAACTCGATATGCGCGCGATATATACCGACATTTTAAAAAAAAGTTGAAGTCTCTAGCTTTTATATCTTCTGAGATCGACGCGTTCATACATACGGACAGACAGACGGACAGGGCCAAATCGACTCAGCTCGTCGTGCTGATCAAGAATATATATACTTTGTGGGGTCTGCCACGCCTCCTTCTGCCTGTTACATACATTTCAACAAAACCATTATACCCTGATTTCCCATTTTCAATGGGTTCAAGGTATAAAAACGCCTAGAATTTGCTCAGAAGCATGTAAACGAGCCAGTCTCATTTTGGGATTCAGTAATTTGGAGTGACGAATCCAAATTCAACATTTTTGGATCAGATGGGGCTCAAAAAGTATGGAGAAAACGCAATACTGCTCTTCAGCTAAAAAATTTAACTGCAACAGTGAAGGCGGGAGTTGGGAAACTGGTATTTATAGATACTAAAATGGATAAATATTACTATTTGAGAGTATTGAAAGATAATCTCAAGGAGAGCACGACTCAACTTCAGTTAGGTGACGGCCATTCTTATCTCGAGAGGGGGTGGCTTTCATTTAACACAAAGCAATTACATACTCCGCCACAGTCTCCAGACCTCAATCCGATTGAGCACAGTTGGAATTTACTAGATAAAAGGATCCGAAAATATAAAATATCCTCAAAAGATTCCCTAAAGTCAGTTTTGAGCCGAAAATCACACCAAGCCCTTAGTGCGAAGTATGCGTCGTATAAATATTAATACATATTTATACCCTGAACGCATTGAAAATGTGAAATCAGGGTATAATGGTTTTGTTAAAAGTATGTAACAGGCAGAAGGAGGCGTGGCAGACCCCACAAAGTATATATATTCTTGATCAGGGCGACGAGCTGAGTTGATTTAGCCCTGTCCGTCTGTCTGTCCGTCCGTCCGTCCGTATGTATGAACGCGTCGATTTCAGAAGGTATAAGAGCTAGAGACTTCAACTTTTTTTTTAAATGTCCGTATATATCACGCGCATATCGAGTTTATCACTAAAAAACGATAACTCATTCCGATACTTTTTTTATCGATAAAAAACCTTATCGAAGATCAGTTAAGAAATTATATCTCCTACATCTTTCAAGCTAGAGTCTCCAAATTTAAAATGTATATTAAGATACATTTTAGACAAATTCGGTTTTTGCTAAAATTTACCCCCCACCCCTAAATCCATCCCCTCACCCTCATCTTTGTAAAAGTCGTATATCAAATACTAGAGACTTGTCCTTCGGTATACACATACATTTAAACATTATAATTATGTTTTGAAAGTTTCATTACGATCGTACGTTGTTTGTATGTGTATGTGTGGGCGTGTATTTGTTTGTATGTGTGTGTGTGTGTGTGTGTGTACATGTTGGTGTGCTAATTATTATTGAAATATCAGTTCCTTGTAAGGTTCAGGGGATCTCGTAGTCGAGCAGTCTCGACTAGAGCTTTCTTACTTGTTATAGATAGTTTTATTTAAGTGTACCTAAACTTTTTATACCCTGAACCCATTGAAAATGGGAAATCCGGGTATATATCATATATATCAGGGTATAATCAGGGTATATGTCTTTGTGAAAAAGTTTGTAACAGATAGAAGGAATCATCGCAGACCCCATAAAGTATATATATTCTTGATCAGCACGACAAGCTGAGTCGATATAGCCTTGCGTACGTCCGTACGTCCGTCTGTCCGTATGAACGCCGAGATCTCAGAAGATATAAGAGCTAGAGAGAAATTTGGTGTGTATACTCGTGTATACCATACGCAGTACGAGTTTGCTTTATTTTTTTATTTAGACGTGGAGACTTCAGATTTACTGTGTATATACATATGATGAATACAAACACTTTGTAATCAATAGATTTTGGTTACCAAGCCCCCTTCGCCCCCAATTTGCACTTTCAAGTACTAGAGACTTATGATTTGGAATGTACACACATTTTGACCATATGATTACGCCCTGAAAATTTCATTAAGATTATATGTTTGCAAAAGAAGTTATTCACCAAGTAAATTCTCATAATATTGCCCACACTGCAGCGCAGCCCAAGCGCAGTCGCTGCTTACTCCGCAGTTAGCAGAGCGCGGGCGCGTGAGGGTGGATGCATATGTATGTATGTGTGCGTGCATAAAAGAAGTGCAGAATGATAAGAATATGGAGGGTTCAGAGTATCTCCTAGTCGAGTAGTCTCGACTAGAGCCTTCTTACTTGTTTGGCATGTTTTTCTTGTATTTTTACATATTACTTAGTCTAAGTCAAGTGTTATTTATTGAAATAAGTTAATGATAAAATTTTTATGTTGTCAAATATACATACATATAGAAGATCGCATTAACACTTTTGTTTATTTCGTTTCATATAACCACCTTTTAATACAGTTAAGTTGTAAAATCGCTGTGTACCTAAACTTTTTTGCCGACGATATACTTTATGGGGTCTCCGATGATTCCTTCTGTCCGTTACATACTTTTTCACAAAAACCATTATACCCTGATTTCCCATTTTCGATGGGTTCAGGAAATAATAATGAGTGGCTAGCAGAAAGAGCCATTTTAGCAACGAAAAATGTAGACGTTCATGGGTTAAATGTCAAGATACAATTGCTGCCAGCAGATTCAGTGTCATTAAAATATGTTGATACAATTTACGATCCTACCAAAGCTGTAACTCAGTAGAATTTTTTATAACGGCTCCGTTAAAAGTGTTCAACCGGTTATGTTGACGAATATTCGATGTCTTGGTTGGTCCCCATACAAACTATTATTATTATTATACCCTGAACCCATTGAAAATGGGAAATCAGGGTATAATGTTTTTGTGTAAAAGTATGTAACAGGCAGAAGGAATCATCGCAGACCCCACAAAGTATATATATTCTTGATCAGCACGATGAGCTGAGTCGATATAGCCCTGTCCGTCTGTCCGTCCGTCCGTCCGTCCGTCCGTCCGACTGTCCGTATGAACGCCGAGATCTCAGAAGATATAAGAGCTAGAGAGCTGAAATTTTTTGTGCATACTCGTGTATATCATACGCAGTTCGAGACTGCTTTATTTTTTCGATAACTCATCCGATAACTGTTTTATCGAGAATAATCGAAAAATTGATTTTGTTTTTTGAGCCTCATTGGAATACTATTAGACATAGAGACTTCAGATTTACTGTGTATATATATATGATGAATACAAACATTTTGTAATCAACAGATTTTGGATACCACACCCCCTCCGCCCCCAATTTGCAAAAAACGTATTTCAAGTACTAGAGACTTGTGCTTTAGAATGTACACACATTTTGACCATATGATTACGCTCTGAAAATTTCATTAAGATTGCATGTCTACAAAAAAAGTTATTTATCAAATAAATTCTCATACTATTGCCCACACTGCAGCGCAGCCCAAGCGCAGTCGCTGCTTACTGCGCAGTTAGCAGAGCGCGGGCGCGTGAGGGTGGATGCATGTGTATGTATGTGTGCATGCATAAAAGAAGTGCAGAATGATAAGAATATCAGCTTGGAGGGTTCAGGGTATCTCCTAGTCGAGCAGTCTCGACTAGAGTCTTCTTACTTGTTTTTATTATATTTATATATATATATTTTGGATTATATATATATATATATATATATATATATATATATATATATATATATATATATATATATATATATATATATATATATATATATATATATATATATATATATATATATATATGTATATATGAGTATACACATATGTTGGGCATTGTTTAGATTTTACGTCTGATTCCCTTAACCCAAATTTTTCATACATCTTTTATTTTAATCCATACAATCTTGGATTCTTACGTTCTTAATTGTTTTATTTATAAGAAGTGTCAGCTGAGACCATTAAACTAATTGGTAAACATTACAGACATACATACGTACATATATAGGTATATATATATACATATATATTGGCATAACACTTGACAGCTTATAGAATCTTTGCTTGGTGACCAACCGTCCATAGTTTTCATAATTTTTTTTTCCGATATATTATTGCTTGGAACTGGATACCAACTGCTGTCGTTTATAAAGTGGCTTAGCCCTCGCTGTTGGAATTGAAGCTTTCGTTGTGTGGGTTTTCTCAAACTCTGCCGTCTTTGCGCAAAATGTGGCTCCGCCTATATTCGATATACTAGTCGGAAGCTTAGGCTCAGATATGGTCGCCAGTTGAACTGTAGTCTCTAGATTATAAATGAGTTATGGAAATTAAATTTTATTTTACATTAGTGGAGCAATAAAGAGGTGGTGTTTTTTTTTTTTTTTTTAAATTGGAGCTTTGTTTAAAACTGAAGACTTTTGCGCTAATAATGTAGGAGATGTAACTTTATTCCTTTTGATAAGATTTTTAATCGATATAAAAACGGGAGTAGTTATCGATTTTTGGAGCCAACCTCGATCTGCAGGTGCGATACACGGACCGAAGAAAAATGCAAGTTTCTATCTCTTATATCTTCGGAGATCACCGTGGTGAAATATACGGGACTAATGGATATGGCTAGATCACCTCAGATCGTCATCCTGATAAAAAAAAATAAGTATGCAGTTCCAAAAATTTTTAATTTGAATGAAAGATTTCCCACTTTAGATGGCTTCCAGTATAAAAAAAAATCATCATACCTTGTTTTTCCATTATTCATAGTTATAGGATATGGGCATTTCTCCAGAAAGGTCAACCACAGCCGAAAAAATCAAAGTCAATGAATGCGTGTTCTGATAACATTCTTTAATAACTAATCGATTAAATTTAGCTAATATACACTGAATATTGACATACAATAGAATTTTTTATAACGGCTCCGTTAAAAGTGTTCAACCGGTTATGTTGACGAATATTCGATGTCTTGGTTGGTCCCCGTACAACCTTATGTGAAGGAGCCTCCGCTTAGGAATGTATATATGTATATATTTATCAGTATCGTTGTAGCAGCGAAACTAATGCTGCTAAGACAGAGAGTGCGAGAGAGAGAGAGAGCGCGAAGAAATGCCGACGTCACACAAATGTTTCTATACGATGTTATTGAAATAAATTTATTAATAAATTAAATTGTTTTATGTTAAAACCTATTACGAACACGGCAACGGCTAAAAAAATAAAAAAAATGTTACAATTTTTTTTTTTTTTTTTTTGTGCTCCTATTGGCACAGTGACGTTCAATCGTGGGTCCCTTGAGCGTCGTGATTATGATGTTATTATTATTATTTATATATATATATATATATATATATATATATATATATATATATATATATATATATATATATATATATAATATATATATATATATACATATTATTATATATATATACATATATGAGTATACACATATGTTGGGCATTGTGAAGATTTTACGTCTAATTCCCTTAACCCAAATTTTTCATACATCTTTTATTTTAATCCATACAATCTTGGATTCTTACGTTCATAATTGTTTTATTTATAAGAAGTATCAGCTGAGACGATTAAACTAATTGGTAAACATTACAGACATACATATGTACATATATATATATGTATATATATATATACATATATTAGCTTGGTGACCAACCGTCCATGGTTTTCATAATTTTTTTTTCCGATATATTATTGCTTGGAACTGGATATCAACTGCTGTCGTTTATAAAGTGGCTTAGCCCTCGCTGTTGGAATTGAAGCTTTCGTTGTGTGGTTTTTCTCAAACTCTGCCGTCTTTGCGCATAATGTGGCTCCGCCTATATTCGATATACTAGTCGGAAGCTTAGGCTCAGATATGGTCGCCACTTGAACTGTAGTCTCTAGATTATAAATGAGTTACGGAAATTAAATTTGATTTTACATTAGTGGAGCAATAAAGAGGTGGTGTTTTTCTTTTTTTTTTTTAAATTGGAGCTTTGTTTAAAATTGAAGACTTTTGCGCTAATAATGTAGGAGATGTAACTTTATACCTTTTGATAAGATTTTTAATCGATATAAAAACGGGAGTAGTTATCGATTTTTGGAGCCAACCTCGATCTGCAGGTGCGATACACAGACCGAAGAAAAATGCAAGTTTCTATCTTTTATATCTTCGGAGATCACCGTGATGAAATATACGGACAGAAGGACTAATGGATATGGCTAGATCATCTCAGATCGTCGTCCTGATCAAAAAAATAAGTATGTATATACTATATGAGGTCTGCCACGACTCGTATTTACAGTTCCATAAATTCTTAATTTGAATGAAAGATTTCCCACTCACAGATACCTTGTTTTTCCATTATTCATAGTTATAGGATATGGGCATTTCTCCAGAAAGGTCAACCACAGCCGAAAAATTCAAAGTCAATGAATGCGTGTTCTGATAACATTCTTTAATAACTAATCGATTAAATTTGACTAATATACACTAAATATTGACATACAAAGCCGAACAAGTGCCAAAGTTCTGTTTTGAGTATTCGAGACGTCACCTTCGACCCTGATTAAAACTAAAAAATGCAAAAAACTACCCAATATTTCTGAATCAAATAAAACACATTGTAAAAATGTGTCGATTTCTAATAATTTAAAATTATTTGTAATAAATTGTCACTTAAGGTTTCGCTAAAGTCTCACGGTTGAATTGTTCATTTAAAAAGCGACTTACGTTATTTGTTGCCTGCGAACCTCTTGTTTTTTGTGATCATCTTGAAAACTAAGAGTTGACTAAAAACAGACTTAGTACCAATTATAGACCTAATCAAGAGCTATACTTATATAATAATATTCGTCAAAATAAAAAAAATGTTTTGGCATTCGATTTTTATTAACTCAAATACGTACGATGTCACAATCGCCACTAGAGAATTGCCCATATACAACTACTTTGAATTTAAGTTACATACAAAAACCGCAATATAATATACATACCTTGTATTTGATTTATGTTAGTCGTTGGTTCTGATGCCGATTCGTCTGGTTTTGATATTTGTAAGCTGGCTGAAAAAACATTTTGGTTTTCTAGTAGGATCGGTGTCGATTGTCGCCTTCCATCAGGTAAAAGTACTGGACTGTACGTACCATCTGAGAGGCTCGTCTGATTCTCGATAGATTTTGATCTCTTTACCTGCGTACTGGAAAGCAATTTAACGGAATATATTATTCATATGTAGCACATATTTAATAGTCATCAGCACGGATCACACATTGTTAATGAAACTAAGGTAGCAACGCGTCATTGATTGAATACAAACAATATTTGTGCCAATGCTGAAAATTGAGATTCCTTTTAAAAGTGAAGTAGTTACTCATTTTGGGAGCCTAATGTTTTTCAAAACTAATATTTAGTGAATATTCAAGGGGTGTGAACTCAATACATGCCTTTCGGACTTAACAGTTCTAGCGGGGATAAAGGGTATAGATTTTGGTATATAGGAAAAATTTGATCTCTTTCTAATGTGAGGTCTGTAGGTTGAACTTGATCCAATGATTTGCGTGAATTCAAGCTGAAGAACGGATAATAAGATAAAACTAGCAGAAGTTCCATATATTTGGGCTTCCATTTGGGGCCTACTTTTTTTTTAAATATTTTATTTAAATAATAAATAATACCGATTGCGGTATCAATAAAAATAGTACATTATTTTTTTTTTTTTGATTGATAAAAGCTTGAGTCAAATATAGGTTAAAACTAAAAATATAATCATAAAGCATAAAAAGCACAGAGAATGTAATATACAACAGTACACAGAGTACAACGGAATTAAAATTTTTCATAATTAAGTTTTTAAAGTTTTTAGCTGTACAATACGGGGTCGAAGCTCTCATGTTGAGATATGAACGAATGGACATGGCTAGGCTGGGTCAGGTTGTCATCCTGGGCTTGTTCGACCTCTGATCAAAATAGTATTATTGCTTGCACCATATAAATAATGGAACTTTATTTTATTTGTTTATAAGTAATCATAAGGCAGCTTAAAATAGCAGTGTGTAGTCGAAATTCTTACGTTGGAGATTGAATTATTTTGGACGTGATAAGAATGTTTAATTGTTGTGGACATGTGTCTAACATATGAGTGTAAAGTAGATCTACAAGATCTACAGGGATTCTAAAGATTTCTTCATAGTGGTCAATCATTATTCTGCAAAGTAAAAGAACAATAATAATGATAAATTAAAACAATCAAGGACAGTCTAGTCGGTTGGCCGACTAGGAACCCCGAATGAGCTGGGTTTGTATACCCTGGACCCATTAAAAATAGGAAATAAGAGTATATATAGTAGTATATAGTTAAATATTTATTATCAATTAACTCTGCGGATCTCAGAACTTATAAAAGCTAGAAAATTGAAATTTATTTATTTCGTGGGTTCTGGTTCTGTGAATGGCAGGTCAAGCATCGCCTCTTATGAAGTTTAATAAAATTGCGTCAAGTAATGAAAATACGTTGTTCAAACACGAACCATTTTTCCCATTCATGTTCACCTATATGTAGGTTTGTTTATATGAGTGCCTTTCGACATATGATGAGAATCACAATTGCGATCGAACTGTCTTTTGCATTTGTCAGAAGCCACTTGAGTTTGTCGTTTGGTATATGTCACTCTGGAAGTGGCTTGTTTTGTCTGGCGATTTCGTCTTCGCCCAGAAACGGTGCACGTCAGATTAGAATTTTTAATGGGCTCAGGGTCTAAAAAGGTATTCAATTTATTGAGGACCTTCGAATATTCTATAAAATGCTTGGCTGCTTTGTAAACAGTTTCATAAAAATCTCAATGTAAGTCTGAAAACCTTGAGTTAGAGTTAGAATAATTGGCAGACATAGAAGAGAGTACATCAGCTGTGTACAATGGTAGTGAGGTAGTTTAAGATTAATTGGCAGACATAGAAGAGAGTACATCAGTTGTGTACAATGCCACGAGACCCCAAAAATTTCGCTATTTCTTCAAACAATAACTACAATATGCTAGATAAATATAAGTAATAAATAATATCACCTGATTACATTGATGGCATCGGCCATGTTACCCTGCTCTTTGCATTCGCCCGACTTTGGAGGATAATCCCGCAAAATGTTGGGGGCAAAAACGGTGGATAGATTGTTGCTATCCATTTTGTTGCCAATAATATGAACTGTGCCATCTGGATTGCATATATTATCACAATGGGCAGCTACATTGCCCAGAAACTTTAGTAACACATATAATGTATCACGATGTGCGATGGGTAATAATTTGATTAAATGGGATATCGCTTCTAGTTGAAGGCGTCGGTTTCTTATCCCTAATAAAATAATTTTAACAATACATACAAATGCAAAAACAAACATATATCTTTGTGTTAGTCTTACGTTGCGTTTCCAAAAATGTTGTATACAATCTTTTACACAGTAGAGGCTCAGGTAAATCCCGTAGAAACTCTTTTAGCAATGTCGCTACATCATGTGGACATGTATTATCAGGAATGCGCATATTGCAGTTTTTATCGAATTCCTCTCGTAGCTGAAAAATAGTTCCAAAAATAAAATAGATAAATAAAACAAGAAAGGAAGCTCTAGTCGAGACTGCTCGACTACGAGATCCCCTGAACCCTACAAGCAACTGATATTTCAATAATAATTAGCAAACACACACGCACACACACACACACACGCACGCATACAAACAAACACACGCAGACACATACACATACAAATAAACACACGCATACACACACACTCACATATACAGGCGATTGCGCTTGGGTTGCGCTGCAATGTTGGCAATATAATTAGAACTTATTTGTTGAATAATTTAATTTCTAGACGTACGATCGTAATGAAACTTGCAGAACGTAATCGTGATGTTAAAATGTATGTGTATACCGAAGCACAAGTCTCTAGTATTTGATATACGACTTTTACAAAGATGAGGGTGAGGGGGTGGATTTAAGGGTGGGTAAATTTTAACAAAAAACGAAATTGTATTAAATACATCTTTATATACATTTTAAATTTGGAGACTCTAGCTTGAAAGATGTAGGAGATATAATTCTTTAAGTGATCGTCGATAAGGTTTTTTATCGATAAAAAAGTATCGGAATGAGTTATCGTTTTTTAGTGATAAACTCGATATGCGCGTGATATATACGGACATTTTAAAAAAAAGTTGAAATCTCTAGCTCTTATATCTTCTGAGATCGACGCGTTCATACATACGGACGGACGGACGGACAGGGCCAAATCGACTCAGGTTGTCGCCCTGATCAAGAATATATATACTTTGTGGGGTCTGCCACGCCTCCTTCTGCCTGTTACATACTTTTAACAAAACCATTATACCCTGATTTCCCATTTTCAATGGGTTCAGGGTATAACAAGTAAGAAAGCTCTAGTCGAGACTGCTCGACTACGAAATCTCCTGAACCCTTCGAGCAACTGATATTATAATATAACTGATAAATAATATTATAATATAATAATAGTTCGCACACACACACACACACACACACATATATATATATATATATATATATATGTATATATATATATATAGATATATATATATATATATATATAGTATATATATATATATATATATATTATATATATATATATATATATATATATATATATATATATATCTATATATATATATCTATATCTATATATATATTATATATATATATACATAATATATACACTGCGCGTCATCAGGTTAGCGCCCCCCTTCACACTCATCTTCTTTTGCTTTTTTCTCTTTTCCTATTGCACGCAACTTCGTAGTTTTTGTTTTGATTTTGTTGTCAACATATGAGATGTCTCTCATAATAAAATCAAGCGCGAGAGAAGAACCGTTATATTTTATTTTCTATTCTTCTTTATTTTCGCAAAGAATGCGTGCACTTATTTTGCGTCATCAGATTAGCGCCCCCAAATGCAATTTTAGTTATCTTGCTTATTTTGCCAAGTACAGTCACCAAATTTTTTGGGAAGCTCAAAGTATTCAATATCTTTAAATAAATGTACAGTATGGGTAAAAAAAACAGTTTTATCTTTTGATGAAAAATCAAAGATTGAGGCATACTTTGATTCTAGGTTATCCTTCCATAAAATTGCTGAAAAAACAGGAAGACACAGGAAAACAATTGGCAATTTTCTTAAAAATAAGGAAAACTATGGAAAAAACTATAAAGGCGGCAATAATCAAGTGATTTCACAAGCAGATAGAAGAGCAATAGTTCGGGAAGCTTCGAATTCCCATGACTCAACCACTAAGATTAGGGAAAAAACCGGTGTTAAGGCGAGCTTATCAACGGTCCAAAGAGTAATTAAGAAAGCTAATAACATAAAGAGACTGAAATTAAAAAAAAAAACCACCACTCAATATGCTGAGAAAAGAAATGCGCATTAGTTTTGCCAGAGCGCACATGACGTGGTCACCCAATGCATTTGGTACTGCAATGGCAAAAAAGTTGATCTCATGGAGTGGCCACCATACTCACCCGACCTTAATATCATCGAAAACGTCTGGGGATGGTTGGTCAGGAAAGTATATGAGTCCGGAAGGCAATATAGTACAAGGACAGAGTTAATCAAAGGTATTGAACACGCTTGGTCAACCATATCCTTGAATTATATTGAACAACTTTATAATTCCATTCCTAATCGAATTTTTGAAGTAATTTTAAACAATGGCGGCACTACGCACTACTAATATTACTTAAAAATAACAATAGCTTAAAATACCGGTGTTATTTTTGGTCATTAGCTTAAATAAATTGAATTTAATGCAGGGGGCGCTAATCTGATGACCAAATTTTTGTTACATATTTTTTGTACATTTTACAAAAAAAATTATTAAAAAATAATCCTTATTGTTACAGTAGCCATTCTTTTTGCATTTTAAAGAGAAATAAATGGAGTATAATATAAAAAAATTTCAAAGATGGAGCTCTGATGGTTTACATTTTATTTAGCTTTGAGGTTGAGTGTAAAGGGGGGCGCTAACCTGATGACGCGCAGTGTATATATATATATATATATATAGTTCTATCACATTCTTAGAATATATATATATATATATATATATATGTATATAACTGATAAATAATATTATAATATAATAATAATTCGCACACACACACACACACACACATATATATATATATATATATATATATATATATATATATATATATTCATAATATATATATTCTAAGAATGTGATAGAAAAAGTTTGATTGTATGTGTGCACACGTATAGGAAAACATATTATATTAAATACTTGACAAATTAAAAAAAATTAAAAATCATTAACAATGACAGACGGACAGCTCATATTTTGTGGGGTCTGCCACGTAACAAAACCATTATACACTGATTTCCCATTTTTAATGTGTTCAGGGTATAAAAAGTAGACGAGACTGCTCGGCTTCGAGGAGCTGTTCAGTTAAACATGATTTTATGATTCTAGCTGAAACGAATCCCATTGAAGCATATGGACAAAAGAATCTAGTATATGTATTCTTTTATAACTTGATTAGGTATTCATCCTTCTTTACTTTAATATATTTTACTACAACTATTGCACCCAATTTGGTATTCTTGAGATTCTTGGTTAGTAAATTTACTTCAAACAAGAATGGAAATTTTCTCGACTTACTTGCTTCACACGCTTTTGTGATGTACTAACTCTAAAGAGTCCAACTTTTTGTAGTCCATGTTCCTCCAAGTATTCTATACAAATAGTTACAAACATAGGAACATTCAATGCTGAATTATTTTTGGATTCTGTAAATAATATCCGATCGAGGTCGAGCTCAACATTTCGCATATCAGACTGACTTCTCGACATTTCCAATGACATTGATGAGGAATTTTGAAGATTGTTTAAGTAGTCTGTAGAAGAAGCCACCTGATCTGAAGGACTACAACGTCCGTAATCCATCGACTTAGTTGGCAAGCTCTCATAAGACCGCACCTACAAGTGAGCAATAAATGAGAAAGAATTCAGTCATTCTCGCTTTTTCTTGTTGATTATAACTTCACAGCTTTTACCAATGAATCTAGAATCTAGTATCTTAGAAATGTATACAGATGCAAAACAAAAATAAAATAAAATTCTTTAAACCTAATTTGTAAGAATTCACTATTGAAAGCCGTTAGCTGGTATGAAAATATATAATATTATTGTCACTATCAGTCTTATACAAATTCTTACATTATCATTCAGTTTTCCAACTCGATTTCTCCGAAGTACTGATGCCAGCGAATGTTTTGGGCTTGTTTCCACTTCTCCGCATTGTTTTTTGTCTCTTGATAAGCAGCACTCCAAAGAAGCTCCAAATAATTGATCTCGTCCAGCTTTTTTTTTTTTGTTAAATATATACATAAATTAGCAAGAAAAGAAAAACACGGAAGAGTGCTCTAGTCGACACTGCTCGACTAGAAAATCCCCTGAACTCTGCAAAGAGCTGATATTAAAGTTAAAAAAAGTAAGAACGTTGTAGTCGGGCGTTACCGACTGCGGAATACTCATGACCTCATCAGCAATTTGGTAGGTAAGTTTTGCTCTAATACTGTAGAAAATTCAGTTTTTTTTTTCAATTTGCCTTCATTGTTGGCCAGCTCATAGAACAAGCTAACGGTAACCTAAATTCAAAATTTGAATTCTCCCGCTAAAAAATGTGAAAACTTTTGCGGTTCTTCACGCCCCTTTTTGGCGGAGATAAATAAATAAGAGCTCGTTGGACTTGGGAGGTCAACCTGCGTATATATACCAAATTTCAGGTCTCTAGCATCAATAGTGCCTAAAATATAGAAGAATTTGAAAAATCACTATATCTTCAGGTCCGATTTGCCACGCCCCTAGTAGGCGTAGATATACCACCCATCTTTAAAGAATCGAAACATTAGCTTACGTGCAAAATTTCAGCATTCTAGATTTACAACTTTGGGAGATACAGTTTTATCCCATTTGCCACGCCCCCAACGGGCGGAGATATATCCGCCATAGCTGGTGATCTTGGGTAGTCCACGCGGATCTACATACCAAATTTCAGCTTTCCAGCTCTTCAACCAAAATAATTTTTGGCATATTGGAAAATGCACTTTCCGATTGGCCACGCCTCTAGTGGGCGGATCCGGAAAATTTCAACAATTTATTAATCGGAGTTATACACGCGTATATGTTCCAAATTTCAAGTCTTAGGTTTAACAGCATTCAAATTCGACTTAAAAAATAATTACCAATCATGGAATAAATACTTGAAAAATAGGAGAAACTTTTAGCACAGACAAACAAATGTACATATATATATACTTTATGGGATCTGTTGCGTCCACTATCTGTTACATACATTTCAGCCTTACTTACCATTCTAATGCGATCAGGGTATAAAAACAAATAATTCGTATTTAAAGTCGGACTGTTACAGGCATAGTCATAATTGAAAGAGTCTGTAGAATCAGTCAATAAGACAATCTTAAAACTATAAAATAAAATGAAAATTGCATCATTTTCGGGTGGGTGAATTGATGACAGACAGACAGTCAGAAGAATTGAATTTCAAGGGGTTCAGGGTTCAAAAATCGTGCTTACTGTGTTCATCCTTTCGGCCAATATCAAAAAAACTTGTTGTGAGTGCTCTTTTTTTTGATATGACGCGAGTTTTCTGCTTGCTCCTATCCAAATCTGTATCAAAATAAATATACATAATATAAATATAATATTTGTGTCAAGAATATGAATATGCAACAGATGGAATAATTTACCTATGCTCATGCCAATATTTAGCTCCTTGATTTTCTGTAGTGCTATGTGCATTAGCACTTCAGCTTCAATATTAGAAAGTTTTTCCAATGATGTATCTGTTAGCTGGAGAATATGACCTTCTTCAGATATCCATGAGTATTTCTCCTACGCCAATGAGATATGCAACAGTTTATATTAGGTTGCTTCAACTAGGTTAATCTTCAAAATTTAATTTATTAAATTTGTTTGTTACCAGAGGAGTCCATTTTTGTTGCTGTGCTACAAAGTCGTGACTATGACTTTGCCTATTTTGACACTTGAAGCGACTTCCCCAAAATTTTTTGGATACAAAATGTCCAACATTAGATAAAGATTTTGATTTCTGCATATTTGTTGTTTCATTTTTATCTGAATCTGAAAGGGAACCGAAAAATTGGTGAATTAGGTAGGATATGCATGACAGATTTATCAACGTTAAAGGACAAGGCAAAATCATATTTAACATATATATGTACGCCTAATAAAGTCTCTCTCTATCTCTCTTTCTCTCTGTCTCTGTTTCTGTCTCTGCCTCACTCATTTTCTACCTCTCGCTCATTACCCTCCTTTCTATCTCTCATGCTCTTCACATCTCCATTCCTACCCTCTTTCTCTATCTCTTTCAACCTCTTGCTCCAACGCTTCAGGATGTGCAGGTGAATGGACAGATGGAAGGTCTTTTATACTTAGCATAGCTACCGACTGTATATGAGTCAACAGTCAACAGCAACAGCAATTCCGATTAGAAATAATGATGAATATATTCGTGTGAGTGAATGCATACTTACTCAAATGTGATTCACTTATGTTCCCATACTTTAAACTTTGTGTACTTGAGGGATCATTACTGTTAGCATGCCAGAAATTTGATAGAAAGTGTGAGCTAGAGGATAATATGGCGCTAGCAGTTCGTAAGCTCTTCTCCTTTGGCAGATGATGTTGAATGGGGCTTGTTGGTGAGTTGGGCGCCGACAGGCAAGGAGACTGACCAATTGTCTTTCTATTGAAGCTACTAAACTGTGCGTCAGTGTTGCGCTCTTTAAATTGTTTATCCCACTCGTTTTTCTTTCGAATACGCTCATCTAAATCTTTCTGCCAGGCTTTATGAGCATTTTGTAAATTGATTGAATTCTCATTTCCGCGTATATAGTCCAAAGCAACTTGCGCCCACGCATCCAACGTTTGTGCTGCCTTATTGTTGCCTTCATCCATGCCAGGTGGGTTGACTTCGCCTTTTGCCTTAATATTACGCAGATTTCGATCGTAGTTAACAGACTTGAAACGGTTCGCATCGCCATCATGCAGACTTTTCTTTCGGGCCATGCGTAAATATCGTTTTATCGTATCGCTAACTGACTGGGAGACGTCTTCGTTATCGATCGAGCTACGTCTGTGGGTTGAAATGTGGTTGCCCAATGGCGGTTTTTCGGCTTCGTCGCTCTCTGAATTATTATTTTTATTATAATTGCTATCATTCAAACCTTGCTCATATTGCTCTGCTAGTAGTTTTAATTCAGACAATTGAACGAAATTCGTTTGCGTTCCACATGAATTCATTGTGAAGAGTTTTTCACGTACTCTCTGGCTTGGAATCTTATTGACTAACTTTGTTTCCGAATTCTTGGTACTATTGCGACTTAGTGCGAGTGTTACCGGTGGCTTTTGTGCGCGTCTAACTGCATTTGATGATTCGATCGGCTTGGGCCTTTGAATCATGTCAACGGAATCTTGAAAGTTGGTCATATACTTTGGGGCGCTATCATAGCAGCTGTTATCTACGTTGCTATTTAGAAGGCTGGAGTATGAGGTAGATCTGGCTAAAATAGCTTTACTCGATGGTGGCTCAGTGGAATGTAAAATACGATGTAATTGCTGCTTCTTCAATATATTATATATCTTTTTTAACAAAGCCTTATCTTCAAGCATTGCTAGCGTTATATTATCATCGATCCCTATGCTAGTCAATGATGAATTTTTTAATGATTTCAAATTTTTCAATAGCATTGATTCATAGCTAGGGCTATTCACATGCCAATCAGTTAAACTCAAGAGTTTACTCTCATAGTTCGGTCGCTGGGAACTGGGTGAAGATGTTTGATCTGGACGTACAGTTTTGGTGCCCAGCAACGCTGTCGTCTTATACGAATCTCGAATTTTGAGATAGGACTGTAATAACTCTATAGTCACGTCTATATTCTCATTCAGCTCTTGAGTTCGTTGATGGATTTGTGCGGTATGATTATAGCCCCGATGCTGAGAGAGTATCTTGAGACGTCGCTTGGAGCAGCTCTTTGTAGCACCTGGATACGAGGACTTGCGACGCCACAATATAAACCGTGGTTCCGACGCACAGACACGCTGAAATTGTTCTTCTATTTGGGTTATACTATCTGAGCCATGGAATGTCTTTCCTTCGGGGAACAACCTGCGGCCCGCATCTGTCATATATCGCCAAGTTTTTCGAGTCAATAACCAACGCTCGCGTTTCTTATCCTTATCCTTTGACTGAAAGCGTCGCCGTCCAGTAGACGCAGACGTCGCTGTCGAATGTTGTTTTACATATGTGTGAGTCTCGGCTTCTTCTAGTTGTTGCAGTTCATCGATCACACTATCTAATGGCCCCGATTTTTTCTTTATCACGGTCACAGGCTGACGCAAATTATTGTTCGAAGCATTTGACATTTTTGCTTTTCTTATTTTATCCAGTTCTTGTGCAGTTGCCATCTAAAAAAAAACATACTCATAAATACTTTGGACGTCGATTCGATTTTAAGATTTTATATTTTACTGCAATAATATCAATTTGCACGCAGTCCTCAGAGATGTAAATTGTATAATTTATATATACACATGTTTATATAACAGTATATATATGTTTTTAATAGATCACTTAATAGAGTAAGATGGAGAAAAAGTACAAGAGCTAGAAACTTGACTCCGTGTATAAAAAAAGGATATATTTTTATCATTCACGAAAGTTAAATGAGTATATTGGTTTTGTGCAATGTCCGTTTTGTGCAATGTGCTGTACGTCCGTATGATTGCAGTTTATGTCGGCGCTATTGAAGCTAGAGACTGGAAATTAGGGCCGCATACTCGTGTTTATCTACATTTTATAAACTGTTAAAATTTTCCGCCCACTAGAGGCGTGGCAAATCGGAAAATGCATTTTCCGATATACCAGAAACCATATTAGTTGATGAGCCATCCCAGACCATTTGCTATGGCGGATATATCTAACGCTAGCAATACTATGGCGGATATATCTATTATATGTCTACGCCCACCAGGGCCGTGACAAATAGGACCTGAAGATATAGTGATTTTTCAAATTCTGTTTTTTTTGGACACTATTGATGCTAGAGAGCTCAAATTTGGATAGATAAGCTCTTAGTAACGTCCTTTATCGATTCCCCAAATAATATGGTTAATACCCTGTACTTTTTTCATTTTTTGAGCGTAGGCATCCAAATTTTGCAGCTAGGTTACCGCTAGCTTGCTCTATGAACTGGCCAAAATGAAGTGTTTACTCCTTGTAGGGGCGTGGTAAATCGAATAAAAATTAATTTTCTACAGTATAACGACAAAACTAACATACCAACTTGCTGATGGGGTGTGAATGAGTATTCCGCAGTCGGTAACGCCCGACTGCAACGTTCTTACTTGTTTTTTTATTATTATTTTTTTTAAATACTATCGATTAAGATTGTTTTCAAATAATTTAAATATGGATTCATGTGCAGTATTTGTTTTGAATATCCGCAAGAAAATTCTTTACACTTTTGAACTATTTTGTATATATTATTTACACTGTTTACCGTTTTTGTTTTTCGACTTAACATTATGGTTTAATTTTTTAGATCCTTTTTAAAGTCGTCAATAAACTGGTTAAGGCTTAACAAAAAAGGTTTTGTTAACTTAAGTCATTATAAGTATGACACACACGCACACATATAAATAGTATATGTATGTACTTACTTACAGATCTCGTGTATTTATTTATTTCTGAAGTAATGTTGATCCATTTCAATGAAGTCTTTTTAGTTTGTTATTTGTTGTCGCACAGATCAGATTTATTTATTTATTATATACATATACATATACATAAATATATATATATATATATATATATATATATATATATATATATATATATATATATATATATATATATATATATATATATATTTATTTATAAATATATATATATATATATATATTTATATTTATAATTATGCAAATTGAAAAAGTCACATCGATTTCGGACTGTTCAACAAACTCAAGTCACGAGAATAACGTCAAATATTTTTGAGAGCAGACATAAAAAGATTGAATACATAAAAAATCCGTTTATTTTTGAGAAGATAACGCTCTGTAAATGTACACAAATCTTTATAAATATATTTATGTATGTACATGCAGACATTCTTTCTCTCTCGCTTTTTCTCTCTATATACACATAGTATGTATACATATAAATTAAATACTCGCGCTCTCTGTCTGCATGATGTGTAAATATAATTATAATTATAATTAATACTCATATTTATATACATATATGTATATGTATTTATACATATGTATCTGTGTATGTATGCATATTTTGTTTTCTTTTTTACAGCCATAATCCATTTCATGAGAAATCAAGTATAATTGTGTAGTCAATATATAAAACAAGTAAGAAAACTCTAGTCGAGACTGCTCGACTACGAGATTCCGTGAACCCTTCGAACAAGTGATACATATTTGAATTATTAATTACACATGCACACACGCATGTATGTTCGTATATGCACGCATAAGCACGCACTGGCTGCAGTGTGGGCTCATTATGGGAACTTAACTGTGGACTATCTTCACGCAACTTGCAGATTATGATTATAACATGGATATGCATGCCAAAGCAAAAGTCGCTAGTATTTGAAATACGCCTTTAACAAATTTGATGCTGAAAGCGTTGAAATACGGGTAGGGGGTAAATATTAATAAAAATAGAAATTCTGTAAAATACATACATATATACACATAAATATAGCAGATATAAATTTATTACTGATTTTCGATAATGTTTTAAGCGATAACAAAATAACGAGACACTTTATAAATTTTTTAAGAAAAACGCGAAACGCGTAAAGACCTTGAAAAATCGATGCGTTCAAACATACGTACAGACGGGAAGATAGACGGACAGACAGACAGACGGACACGGCTATATCGACTCAGCTCGTCTCCCTAATCAAGAATATATATACATACATTGTGGGGTCTGCCACACCTCCTTCTGCCTGTTACTTACATTCCAATAGATTTCCCATTTCCAATGGATTCATAACAAGCTGGAGGAGGCGTGACGAACAGCTGAGGTGCCCCAGCTTTGCGCGTCCGTCCATTTAAATGCATATCCGTCTATACTTGAGCGCACATACATATGTCATAAATTTGCTTATCTACATATATAAAAGAAATTTGTGTAAAAGTGTTCCAGCACTTATAACTCGAGATCTGTTGGAACAATTTTCATGGTTTTCGATTTGTTGGATTTGTCTCCGCCACGAGTAGGATAATAGATCTTAAAAATACTGAAAAAATTTGACGAATACTTGAAAAATGCGGTTTTTTCTCTTTAATTTCGGAGTGGTCAAAATTTCATTGATATCCCGTAGATTTGATAACAGTGACAGTTTTCGGTCCTGCTCTCATGTTATACAATAGTATAGAAGTAAATAAACAAATGTACGGCACAGCCTCCAAGATCTGCTGCTACCGACGAAATAAACGCTTGCCTCAAAGCATCAAATCTGTGGCGATATGTAACCAAACTTCAACTGTCTGTAAATATGAGAGTTGCATTGTTGAACAATCTATCTGCTGATGATTTCTCGAAGCAATTGCTGAATACTGGTAATGGCCGTATTCCTGTTGACAAATCGAGTGGTTTGATTTCATTTCCTCTAAATTATTGCAATTTCGTCTCATCAAAAGATGAACTTATCAACAAAGTATTTCCGGATATCATTGCTTTCCACAAAAGTACTAAACGGTTATTCATTCAAATTTATCGACCGTGTAACAAACGAAGAAGAAGCCACTAATTATCAAACTGAATTTTTGAACTCCTTGGATGTACCTGGTTTACCACCGAACAATTCACAACCAAAACTGTGCAATGGAACGTGTTTGGTGATAAGAAAACTGATGAGCAATGTGATTCACGCGTCGATACTCAAAGGAAAATTTAAAGATGAAGTTCTTATTCCTAGGATTCCGATGATCCCAACAGATATGCCCTTTGAGCTTAAACGAATTCAATTCCCGATTCGTCTTGCCTTCGATCTGACGATCAACAAATCCAGGGTCAATCTTTGACTATTTGTGGCCTCAATCTAGAAAATGCGTGTTTTTCTCATGGTCAATTGTACGTGGCATGCTCACGTGTTGGCAAACCATCCGCATTATTTGTTCTTTTTTACCTAGAAATAATGGATAGGGCAATGCAACGTTTGTCGAGCCAGCTAGTTATCGATAATAATTAATCATTTTAAAAGCTGTTATTTTCAAGGTACAGGGTATCCCTTAGCCGAACATTACTACCAAAGCATTTCTACATTTCTTTTTTTGTTAAATATATGTAACAGGCAGAAAGCAATGTGGTAAAGCCCATAAGGTAAAAGGATCTGAGCTTATTATTTAGCACTGCCAGTTCCTTATGAATGTGACTAGGAGATACCCTGAACCTTCCAATCTGATATTCTACTCACTCTACACTTCGTTTAGGCACACATACATACACACGCACGTATTAGAACGCGCTCTGCTAACTGCGCAGTAAGCAGCGACTGCGCTTGGGCTGCGCTTCAGTGTGTTAAATATTACACGAATTTATTTGTATAATAATTTATTTTCTAGACTCATAATGTTCAAATGAATGTACATTCCAAAGCACAAGTCTCTAGTACTTGAAATACGCCTTTTACAAAAGTGATGGTGAGGGGGTGAATTTTTTTTTTTTTTTTGAAGCTCTAGCTCTAAAGGTGTAGAAGATATAAATAAATAACCAGCTTTCGATAACGTTTTTAATCGATAATAAAATATCGAGAGTTGTTATCGATTTTTAGTGATAAACTCGATATGCGCGTGATACCCACGGACCTAGGAAAAAAAATTTCAAGTCTCTAGCTTTTATATCTTCTGAGATCGACGGACGGACGGACGGGCGGACGGATAGACAGACGGACAGGGCTAAATCAACTCAGCTCGTCGCCCTGATCAAGAATATATATAATTTGTGGGGTCTGCCACGCCTCCTTCTGCCTGTTACATACTTTTAACAAAACCATTATACCCTGATTTCCCATTTTCAATGGGTTCAGGGTATAATAAGTAAGAAGGCTCTTCGGTACTTGGTTATTGTAAAAATGATTTAGAAGGTCAACAAAATTTGATTTTCATATGTTTATTACTTGTTTTATAGTTTACAACTGTTTAATAATGTATATATATACGTACATGACAAATATAGGTATTGGTATCTTTACTAATAAAGTAACTGACAGCACTCTTCTTTTTTGTTTTGGGTACCTTGTTTGTGAATAACTTTAACGATTACTAATTTAATAAAGATAAAAATAAATATGAGATATATATATATATATATATATATATATATATATATATATATATATATATATATATATATGAATCTACTCAGCATTAGCAATATATTATATATTCACAGCCAATTTGTTGACGTATAATAAATATATTGTTATTGCTACATATATCCTATATATCCTATATATATAGGTAATCATTTATACTATACTTAGTACAAATGTAATCAAAGTTTAAAAATTTTTATATATATACACATACTATACCGACCACATATTGCTGTTAGTCACTGAGATGTATGTACATGTGCTTTTGCGAGATGTGTAAATGAAGTTATACAATTTCAAATTACACTGCTTGTCTTGTTTATATATGCAGGCTCCAGGTCCGGTAAATATTAATAAGTACATATGTATATTGGGAGCTGCAAACCAGGTTCTCTCTTTAAGTTTACAATTTTCATGTTTTTAATAAATAGATCAATACATTATTAAAAAAATATTAATGTAATAATTTCAATCTGTTTGAGCTATACAAAATACTTAAATAGTTATTCAAACAATATCAAAATAATCGTAATCTCTCTTTCAAAATCTAAGTCTTGCAGAGGCAAACAGAATGTTTCTGAGTGGAGTGAGAGATAGAGAGGGAGTGAGATTGAGACTGAGAGAGAGAGAGAGAGAGGGAGAGAGAGAGAGAGAGAGAGAGGGAGAAAGAGGCAGGTATTGAAAATAATTTAAGAGCAATTGTATAAATCACGACCCGAAATGTGTGTTTGTATTAAAACATTTGGAACGACCTTTTGTATATATCTTCTTTTTTTTTGTCACAATTGTTACTAAATCTAAGTAAATATAAATATTGTCACAATAAATATATATATTCATTATACATATTCATTACATTGCCTATTTGCTGCTTTATAATCTATTTAGAATCTCTAAAGTCTTTCAAATATATGTACATTTTTATTACAATTTACATGCACATGCACATGGAGCTAATTACCATGATAAAAAGTTTTCATGGCTCTTACATACATTATTTTTTCGAGTTATTTTCTCTTAAAAATGTTAAAAATATATTTTAATTTAAAATGAATTTACATTTTTATTTGGTGATATAAACAAGTGTATAAACAAAAGTGTCTTTTATATGTCTGTGTGTATATACTCAAGATATAGACCATTAATGAATACATACCCACAACATATATATATATATATATATATATATATATATAATTATATAATTATATATATTATATATATATATATATATATATATATATATATATATATATATATATATATATATATATATATATATATATAACAATATGTTTTTTCTTTTTAAGTATGCCTTAATTATTCTATATCAGTTATAGCTTGCCCGAAGCCCAACTCCGCAATAATGTGTTATTAATTCATTAAACATAATCACGATTAGAATTTGTGGGGTATTCATCAGTGAAACGACCCGTTGCTGAAATGGAAAAGAATTTAAGTATTAATAATAAAATAAAAATAAAATTAGCACATAGGATTCGATAGAACGAGTTTAGCTAGCCATGTCCGCCTGCCTCAACTTCGAGATTGGGTAAGATACGAAAGCTAATGACCTGAAATATAACATGTATACTAGAGTAAGCCACATATTTTAAGAGCTTATCGTATGTTCGATAACTCAATATGCTTCTTTTTATCGATAATAATCGACACAAAATGCTTATTCGCGTATACACAAGTGTAGTTTATTATGTATGCATTGAAGACGAAGGAATATTACATGTTTCCTTTCCCATTTAATTTCCAATGGAACATCGGAATGTTACATAACCCATGGAAAAGGCTTGACGTATAAGAGTGGGACCCAATGTATAAATCTGAGTGCAGAAGTGCAGAAGCTCAGTTCAAATGTAAACCTTTCATTAAACGGACGTTCGCCTGACATTAGGTTAGGATTTAATAATATATCAATTGCATTTCATTTTTGTATAATAGAACTAAAATACCATACTTACAATCATCCATTAATATAACCTGTGTATTTTCTATATTTGTACTAGCTACAGAGTGCGGAATTAGGTTGAATTCATCTTCGGTTAGTCCATTATTCCATCGGGATCTTGCACTTGTACGATGTGCAGAGCTCACAGTCATTGTTGGTGTTGAATATAAACTCAGATTTGTTGGACTCATGACACCAGACATTGTCGAAATAGATCCTGCGTAGCCCAATAGCTGAAACAGAATAGTTCTCAACATTGTTTAGAATGTCAGGAGCACCACTGAACTAAAAGACTACAAAGTATAAATTTACAAATGATTTATATGGGGTCTCTGAATGCGTTGCCCAACACTGATTAGAAGATCAAAATTTGACATGGATATTGATGTAAAATTATCAGCAAATCAATAGAAAAGGTAAATAGCAAATTAGTTTTAAAATATGTGCGATATATACGGATATTTTAAACAAAATTTGAAGTCTCTAGCTCTTATATCTTCTGAGATCGACGCGTTCATACATATGGACAGACGGACGGACAGACAGGGCCAAATCGACTCAGCTCGTCGCCCTGATCAAGAATATATATACATTGTGGGGTCTGCCTGTTACATACATTTTAACAAAACCATTATGCCCTGATTTCCCATTTTCGATGGGTTCAGTGTATAAAAACGAAACTGCATTAATAATCGGTTCAATGAGTTCTACAGCGAGGGTATATGTTTGTTTAGTGATTCCAGTAAACATTAAAACCTCGAAATTTGTAGAATATGTAGGTACTTACCGATGTCGACTGGCTATGAAAATGATTAAAATACTCTCGGCTATTTGCCGTGGGATACATTGGCGTTGCGATTCGAGTTAGCGAATTCGAGGCAATCGATGGCATTTTACTTCGGAGACTTTCACTTGTATGCGTATGAGGACTGGTCGCTGGCTGCGGCTGTGGCTGTTGCTGTGACTGTGACTGTGACTGTGACTGTGACTGTGACTGCGATTGTGGTGAGGATCTTGCAACCAAAGTTGTACAATCCGCATTTGTGTTTGGATCTATCTCTAGATTAGCTGGACTCTGGGTACCCCCATCAATTGAATTGATGCTGCGATTCTCATCATCATTGGCCATTGTGCTGCCTTTCGTCGACGAGGCCGTGGCCGTAGACTGACCCGTGACCACTGCTAGATCTGCGCTGGTGCGTATTATGGCAACAGGTCGAGCCATCGGTGGCAACATCGGCGGCAACATAGTGCTATGATAATGGGAAGACGATGGAGCAGCCCCCAATTTCGTTGCTCTCAGTTGTGGATGGATTTGATAGTGAGGCGAATGATGGCTATGATGAGTGGACAACTGATGCGCATGCTGAAAGACTGGACTATCTAAGGTTGCTGCTGCTGCGGCTGTCGCTAAGCTTGTTGAATGCCCTCCACCTCCATCTTGGCAAACGTACGTTACAAAATCGGTTATATCATGTGTGTCGCTAGCACGATGCTGCTGTTGTTGTTGTTGTTGCTGCTGTTGTTGTTGTTGCTGCTGTTGTTGTTGCAGTTGTTGTTGTTGCGTGGCATGTACATGTTCCTGATCTAATATCGTATGAGGCATAAGTCGTGGACTGCTATGTTGCGGATAATAGATTGTATTAACCGGACTAACAGACGTTGCTAGATATGTCGAAGAGTTGTGATGCAATATGGCTATATACATACATATATACATGGAAAAGAGAAACAAAATGTTTATATTACTATTCAAAAGCCAATGATTATATGCTAACGTGGTCTATTGGCAGATCAACTTTAGATGAATAGCGGTTCCTTTCGAACAATTTTATAATTATGTGCTTACCTTCTGCTGAGCGAATTGCTGGCATAGTTGCGATTGGGCGACTATCTAGAGGCGTATATCGATTCAGGGATATTGAGGACTCAGCTGTCGCCGTTTTTGGCTCCTCGCTTGTATTCATGCTGTCAACTGATCGGAGGATGACAGAGAAACTGCCCGTTGAGCAGTTCTCTGTGCCCGTTGTTGTACATGAAATTAGTGGAGGCGAAGAGCTTTGGTCAACTTTACATGCATCGCTCGAGCCATTTGTTGTATCAACGCGCAGCAGTGGAGACGATGATAAGTGCACGCTTCTCTGATTCTGATCGATGAAGTCAACTGCAGAAAACTAACGATATTATTTACCCAAAAGCACATTGTTAATACTTACTGCTGTATCCGCTAGGAATTGGATTAGCCACAATAGTACCTGCTTGTACCTGGCTTTGCGAGCTGGATATGGGTGAATCGGGGGTCAGCTGATATGTGTTGCAGTCAAAGGCCGTTCCCGGATTCTCCCTCTTGATAATGCTAGTTTGCAACCTATTATCACTCACTTCGTCCAGTATTGAATCTACAAAATTATATTATTAATAAATTTATTTACGTTGAAGTTTACAGTTTCAAGTCTGTAGGTGTTCAGGGAGGGACATAAACTCTAACCTAACGAATGCTGACCTTTACAAGCTCAGCCCTACGAAGAACAATATGAATGGACGGACGGCCGGAGAGTCAAACAGACAGACGTGCAGGTCTAAATCGACTCAGATTCAATGCTGTAGCGCCATCTAACAAATCTAAACTAAACTAACTGCTGATGCTGTGCCATGAAATGATTCTAAGAATGTGCTAGAATAACCAAATTAATAACAAGTAAGAAAACTCTAGTCGAAACTGCTCGACTAGGAGATACCCTGAACCTTCCAATCTGATATTCTACCCAGTCTACACTTCTTTTAGGCACACATATATAAACACGCACGTAGTACAACTCGCTCTGCCAACTGCGCAGTAAGCAGCGACTGCGCTTGGGCTGCGCTGCAGTGTGGGCAATATTATAAGAATTTATTTGTTGAATAATTTAATTTCTAGTCGTACGATCTTAATGCAACTTTCAGAGCGTAAACATAATGTTTAAATGTGTGTACATTCCAAAGCACAAGTCTCTAGTACTTGAAATACGCCTTTTACAAAAGTGAGGGAGAGGGGGTGAATTTAGGGGTGGGGGGCACATTTTGAAAACGAAATTATATAAAATACACATAAGTCTACATTTAAAATTTGGAAGCTCTAGCTCTAGGTGTAGAAGATATAAATAAATAACCAGCTTTCGATAACGTTTTTAATCGATAATAAAATATCGGAAGCAGTTATCGATTTTTAGTAATAAACTTGATATGCGCGTGATATACACGGACCTAGGAAAAATTTCAAGTCTCCAGCTCTTATATCTTCTGAGATCGACGCGTTCATACATACGACTCAGCTTGTCGCCCTGATCAAGAATATATATACTTTGTGAGGTCTGCCACGCCTCCTTCTGCCTGTTACATACTTTTAACAAAACCATTATACCCTGATTTCCCATTTTCAATGGGTTCAGGGTATAAAAATAGAAACAATACTCGATAACCTGCGCGTTATCCGACACAAAATAATAAATATGTCACTTCTTAGTTGCAACGACCAATATACAAATGTAACGTGAGCCTGGGCCCAACGATCTAAAAAAGGGATACTTGGGTAAACATCTTGTTTTTGTGCACTTGTTTGTATGAGAAAATGCACCCTTCCAGTGACTGGAAGTTGTTTTAAGAGTCTCTGTTAGGTATATAAGAACTAGGATTTTTAGCAATAAACAGTTCAGTTTCAATCTTGAATTTGGCAAATGTGGAGTTGTTTCATTTAACGCTCTAACAATAAGAGAAATAGAAAACTCATTTAATCTATATATATAAAAGAAAGTTGTGTAAAAGTGTTACAGCACTTATAATTCGAGATCTGCTGGACCAATTTTCATGGTTTTGATTTGTTGGATTTGTCTCCGCCACGAGTAGGATAATAGATCTTAAAAATACTGAAAAAATTTGACGAATACTTGAAAAACGCGGTTTTCTCTCTTTAATTTCGGAGTGCTCAAAATTTCATTGATACCCCGTAGGTTTGATAACAGTGACAGTTTTCGGTCCTGCTCTCATGTTATACAATAGTATAGAAGTAAATAAACAAATGTACGGCACAGCCTCAGGCGAACCTGGCTATTCATAAAAAAAAGCTAATTTGATAAAAAAAAAAGATTTGTTTGTCTCAGACATTAATTTGTGTAAATTATTCATATTTATATATCTCGGTTGATTTGTGGTTTTGTGCGAGGGCATATTCAGTATTACTATTAATAAAAATGCCGCGTCCTAGAAGATCTAATCTTGCAATTAGGCAACGGAATAACGCGATTCAATTATCTGACGAAGAACGATAAATCGCCCGAGAAGAGCGCCGCGTTAGTACCCAGCAAAGAAGGGCCTTAGTTCGTGCAGCCCGTGAAACGGCAATAAGAAATGGTTTAGTTTGTTTAATTTAGTTTAGTTTGCATTGGTCCAATGGACGTTGTTTGCCAGCATTGTGGCGCATTGAAGTTTGCTGGTGAAACGCCTGGTTTGTGCTGCCTTAGTGGTAAAGTGACATTGCCATTAGTGGTCCCGCCACCAGAGCCATTGCGTTCCCTGCTTTATGGCAAAACACTAGAATCACGACATTTTCTAGCGAACACTCAAAAATACAATGCCTGTTTCCAAATAACTTCATTTGGGGCGGAAATTATTGAAGAAGACGGATATAATCCGACATATAAGGTAATTTGGAATAATGTAGTTGGTTAGATTTCTGTAAAGTGTTTGTAAATCTATCTATAACTATGGCTTTGAATTTAAAGATTCAAGGCCAGATTTGCCATCGCATTGGATAATTGCAACCTATTGAAGATGTAGAGCAGAAATTCTTGCAAATATGCTTCATGGGCAATATGGAAGAACAACTTGACCGGCGTCAAGTATTCAACACAGCTATGAAAAGAGCAATCCTCCAAGATTTGCAGCAAAGACTGCTGTAGAGCGCATGCCAAGTGATGGGTATAGAGTAGTAGTCAGAGCAGATAAAAACCCAGTTGGAACACATGAACGCACATTTAATGCTCCAACAATCGATGAAGTGGCAATCCTGATTGTTGGTGAAAACTTGGAAGCACGCGATATTGTGCTTACACGACGCAATACTGGGCAACTATAAAGAATATCTTATACGATTGGCTCAAAGCATCAAATCTGTGGCGATATGTAACCAAACTTCAACTGTCTGTAAATATGAGAGTTGCATTGTTGAACAATCTATCTGCTGATGATTTCTCGAAGCAATTGCTGAATATTGGTAATGGCCGTGTTTCTGTTGACGAATTGAGCGGTTTGATTTCATATCCTCTAAATTATTGCAATTTCGTCTCATCAAAAGATGAACTTATCAACAAAGTATTTCCGGATATCATTGCTTTCCACAAAAGTACTAAACGGTTATTCATTCAAATTTATCGACCGTGTAACAAACGAAGAAGAAGCCACTAATTATCAAACTGAATTTTTGAACTCCTTGGATGTGCCTGGTTTACCACCGCACAATTCACAACCAAAACTGTGCAATGGAATACGTTTGGTGATAAGAAAACTGATGAGCAATGTGATTCACGCGTCGATACTCAAAGGAAAATTTAAAGATGAGAAAGTTCTTATTCCAAGGATTCCGATGATCCCAACAGATATGCCCTTTGAGTTTAAACGAAATCAATTCCCGATTAACAAAATAGGCATCAATATATACTCTTTTTGGGGTCTGCCACGCTTTCTTCTGCCTGTTACATATGTACATACATTATAACAAAACCATTTTAACTAAACCATTAACCCATCTAAAATGGGTTCAGGGTATAATAATAATAGACTTGTACGTAAGCTATTTACAGAATGTTATTTTTTTGAATGAATAACCCACTCTCTATGAATAATCTGCAAAGATCCTCATTTTCCATTTTCAATGGGCTCAGGATACACAAATGTAAAAAGTACACCGTTACAGCTGGAGTCTATATTTTGAGTGGAACCCAAAATCCAACTCCTTCCCTACCAGAAATCTGCAAAGACCTACTCCACATGCTTTACACATTACCTTTAGAGAGTGTCCAGAGCTCCTGCGATGAAAAAACTCCGGTGGCCAGGATAATATCGTTGCAAACAACACCATTGTATGGATTATGGCGAAGACCTTTTGTTTTCGCATCAATGTCATTATCGTCTTTTCTGTCTACTGGTATATTATTGTTTCGGTGTAGACTGCAAACGGCAACTTGGGCCGATCGGGTGCTAGACAATGAACTGGCAATCATATTTATTGATGAATTGTGCGTGTTGATGAAATTCGCCAAATACAAGTCCAACTCTCTCACGGAAACGTTTATGTGATAGGGATTGACACACAGACCGGGATGGAGACATTCAGGATTCTTTTCCAAACGTTCGCCGTCGGTACTCTCTAATGGTATAGCCTTAAAGAGTATAACCATAACAAGATCAAGACGCCAAACTTTGTCGGCTTGCCTTAGGCAGTCGATGCGTCTCATTTTTCCTTTTTGATCGGGATTCGAAAGCACACAAATGGATTTACGTTTTCCAATAATCGATTGAACAAAGTCCTCTCGGCTTTCTTGTGTTATATCCTTTCGTAGTTTACCCAAAAGTCGCGACGCCCATTTCTGTTTCACTTCTGTTTTTTCATTCTATCAAAGAAATTATATATGTATATATTATTTACATCTATTTAAGCGTACTAAATGGGATATGTATATGCGATTACCTGCAGCTCATCCTTACAATGCCTTTCTTCTTCCAACGACATGCGCTTCTCGTGTTTCTTGTAATACTTTCGTTTAGCAGCTTGCAAGTTAAACCAAGAGTACGAGAATGATTTGACGTATGGTAATAATGCCTCAATGAATGGGTGAAATTCATCCTACACGTAATAAAAGATACATACAAATAGATTATACACATATAAATATATACATATACATATACATATATATATATATATATATATATATATATATATATATAGATATTGTTTCCTAATTTTCAGTTGAATTGAACAACAGTTTGTGAAACTTGCACAGATTTACAGAATATAAAGTATTTTCATCTACTATATACGTATGTATGTATGTACGTGTACAATGAAAAAAAACCGTATGAAATTATTTTAAATAAACAAATACAATACAAAATACCAATGGTGAAAGCAAAATCTAGATTAAAATTCGAATGCTTTTAATACAAAAACATGTAAAAGCTGTAGTCGCGAATGCTCGACTACGAGATCCCCTGAACCCTTCGAGTAATTTATATTTAATAATTGTTGGCATCTTTTCTGCTTATACAAGAAACAAAACATGCACATAGACACGCACTCATAAAAGCATACGCATGCACGCATAAACACGCATGGGCTACAATGTGGACTTAAATGATTATACATACATACATATATACATACATATGAAGAAAGACCAATCACAAAACAAGTTTTTAAACAATTAAATTCCAATAGTAGTAAGCCCACATTGCAGCCCATCTGTGTTTACGTGTGCGTCCCTATGTATCTGTCAGTGTGTGTGTGGGTTTCTTGTGTAGGCAGAAAGACGCGAAGAAACATTGATATACATACTATGTATCTATGTATGAATGTAAGTATCAGTTGGTGAAAGGATTCAGAGGATCTCATAACCAAGCAGTCTCCAATAGAACTTTTTTACTTGTTTAATACAGAATTCCATTCTAATATTTATAAATATTTTAAGTTAATAAATTTGTAGAAAAGTACCAATATCAATTGCATTTATTATAAAAAGTAAGATATTATTTTTATACCCTGAACCCATTGGAAATGGGAAATCAGGGTATAATAATTTTTTTTTAATGTATGTAACAGGCCGAAGGAGGCGTGGCAGAACCCACAATGTATATATATTCTTGATCAGGGCGAAGAACTGAGTTGACTTTGCTCTGTCCGTCCGTCTGTCCATATGTATGAATATATAAGAAGATATAAGAGCTAGAGACATAAAATTTTTTTAATGTCCGATAAGAAACCATATCAAAAATCAGTTATAAAATTATATCTCCCACATCTTTAAATGTAGGGTTTCCAAATTTAAAACATACATTAAGATTAAGATTAAGATTCGATTTTTGTTAAAATTTACCCCCCAGTCCTATATCCACATAATATTGCTCACACTGCAGCGCAGTCCAAGCGCAATCGCTGCTTACTGCGCAGTTAGCAGAGCTCGTTTTAATACGTGCGTGTGTATGTATGTGTGCCTAAAAGAAGTGATAAGAATATCATATTGAAGGGTTCAGGGTATCTCCTAGTCGTGCAGTCTCGACTATATCCTTCTTACTTGTTTTTTGTATTCAATATTCAATACTCTTATTGAGAGTGATTCTTACGGTTTCACTTTCGACTACAAATTAATAAATTACGACGATGGATGGATAAGAAAGCTCTAGTCGAGACTGCTCAACTACGAGATCCTCTGAACCCTTCGAGCAAATGATATTTAAGTAATAATTCAAAAGGATGATTGAAATGCTTGAAAATGTTTCCTAGATTTCCAACTGAATTTCCGTTTAATGCTTTCAGATGATATAGAGCTGTATCCAAAATAGGTAATCCACAGTAGTATCATATCGATATCACTAGTTGAATTATTTGAATCAAACTTGATGAGCGAATGCTATGGGGTAAGCCTATTAATGAATGAATATCTGCCATATATAGAACACATAACACATAAAATATGGCGGGGCACATGAATAACAAACACTATGGGGCTTTTGAGTGCCGCATACTGCGGTTTGGTCGGATTATAAATTTATTGTGGGAAAAAAGCTTTGTTAACAAAATATATCGAAAAATATTGATATATAGATATATATTGGATATTTTTCAAAACTTGAAATATCATCACCATATTTAAAAAATTGTTGACAACCCTAAATGTAAAAAATGTAAATGTAAATATGTATGTATTGTTATATAAGATTCTAAACACATAATAATTCAAATAAATATATATAGTATAGTAAGATATAGTATCAAATGGATAATAACAGTATTAGTAACTAGCTAACTATAGATATATAACTAGCTAACTATATATATAGTAGCCTACTAAGGCTACTATACTACCAGCTCACGGCGATTGTCAAAGCTGCTGCTCGTATGAAAGAAATAAGAAAACTCTAGTCAAGAATGCTCGACTAGATACTACCCTGAACCAAACAAATAAAAAGCACATGTCATGGCAAAACGGAAATATATTCACTGCTGCAGCGCCTTCTAGCAAATCTAACCTAAACTAACTGCTGATGTGATTCTAAAAATGTGCTAGAACATATAGTATGGTTGAAATTTCAATTTCGATGTATTTAAAAATATACATAAATGAAATAGAAATCTCATTTAAAAAAAACTTCTCGATCGAGCGTCCTGTTGCTAGCAAATCTAAACCAAACTAACTGCAGATGTGATTCTAAGAATGTTCTAGATGGTGGATTGCTCCACTACCAAATCCCGTGAACCTTTCGAGCAACTAATATTTAAATAATTATTCGCACTCACATACGAAAACACACAGGCATACGCACGCACGTATAAATACGCATTGGTATGTTTATCCAATTTATCCATTTAACCATCTTGTCGATGGACTATCTTCATGAAACTTTCGGATTATGATTAGAACATGAATATGTATGCATTTGCCGAAGCATAAGTCTCTAGTATTTGAAATACGCGTTTTACAATCTTAGGGTGAGGGGTGGATATAGGAGTGGGGGGTAAATTTAAACAAAAAATGAAATTCTATAAAATACATACATATCACTGGGATCATCACTGATTATAACTACCATTCATGTGATCGAAGAGACAGTTACACATAAAGCATTTAAACTACGATAAAATATAAATATATATCAATAATAATATATAATATATATCAATAAATATAAAAATTATTTGTATACAATTCAAGTATATGAGGTATAAGTACATATTCTAAAGAAAAACAACACAACTTGCACAGTAAAAAGATTAATGTGAGAGCTGAAAGTTAACAGGTGAGAGGAGACAAACAAGATGCACACATTTTCTTATACTTTTATATATAGACATATACATACCCACACACACACACACACATATATATATATATAATTATATAATTATATATATATATAATTATATATACCCATATATATATATATATATTATATTTAATAGATATATACACCAAGAATGATTTGATTTGAAAAAAGTCAATGTATCAATAAATATTGCTTTAGTTACATTTTAAAATATTTCTGATTAATGGTGTAACATGGAAATCGCATATTTTTCCTATAAATCCAGACCATTTTTCATTATACCTAACAATTAGAATTAATTTCATTAGTTACTTTACCAAAATATATACTCAGGTAAAATTAATGTGATAAGAAATATAATTTTATGAAAGTACATTTTAAAAGTATCGAGAAGAGATATATACATAAAAATACATGGCATATTCGTCAAAATCTGTATATTTTACGTTTCAAAATAATTTTTAATTGTACGGGAAACCACCCTAAATGTTACATTTCCAATCACATTTACAGATGGTATAACGGGTTAATAAAAATCGGACCTAATTTCACGATTTGAAATTGTAATTTTGAACAAATGCTTACAAAATCATTTCATTATGTATATTATGGTGATAGCATAGAAGTAATTCTATTAGTTTTCATATCCTATGACTTATATCATACCATTTATCATTTGTCTTTCTTTTGTTTCTGTCTTCTATTTTCTGTGATTGGCAACCGATCAGAAATGTTCGTATCGCTTCTGCATTCCTATCTAGTTCAATATCACCTTAACAAATGATCAATCCCAACTACACCAAAAGCTGTCAATTCAGGCAGAGTGCCTGATCTGAGTCGATCCTTAACCGGATCAATTCGACAAAGAATTTGTAGTTAAATAATGAGTACTCAATGCTTGGGCAAAATTAAATCTTCAGTGAATTATTTAATTCTTTTCATCTTTCTATTCTATCCTCACAATATGATTCAAAAATATTCTCTTAAGTATCCTCGCAAATATTTAACTGCTTGCAGAAGTTTATTGATTCCTTCTTTCGCTCTTGATATTAGCTTAGTTTTATAATTGCACGAAATATATATATATTTAGATATATAGTTTTTACCTGTCCGGTAGATGAAGTTTGTAAATAGGAAGATACGTCCGTCTCGATCATACAGCTTCTTAGTGTTTCTGGTATAAACATACCTTGCGTAGTTTATATATCATATCCTATCAGCCCGATTTTAACAACTGGAATCTGCGAATAAGAAGATACATGATATATATTATATATTTATATATATTTACATAGTTACCTATATACTTCGACGTATTTCTCTTTCAATTAAAAAAAAAAATGTCTTTTTCAAGCCAATTCCATTATATTGTCTTGTGATATTTATTCGTTTCTTATTTTGTTGTTCATTTTTGAGCCGATACATCTGAAACGTCAAATTCAATAATTAGTATCCTTATCTGGATCTCTCTCTCTATCTCTCTCTCTCTCTCTCTCTCTCTCTCTCTCTCTCTCTCTCTCTCTTTCTCTATGTATATATGTAAATATTTACTTTTATTCAACAGTTTAATGAATTCAAGTATATTAATATTCCGATTTCTGAACGTTACACAATAATTACACAATACACATACTCTCTTATCTCCTATATATATTTATACATACATGCAGACACACTCATACACATTTAGACAAACTTTTGCTCTTTTAACGTTCCGATGGAGCATATGGAAATTGTTATACTCATTCACGAAAGTGAAATGAGTATATCGTTTTTTTTTTTCAATGTCCGTGTTTTTTAAAACATATTCAACGCATATACAGTAAAATGCTCTCAAACTTATGGGATAAGTCATGCGTGTGTACCTTCAGCAGCACGCATATCCGAATGTACCTATAAGTGTATGTGTGTATATGAACCTTCACGAACACTAATGAGTACACACAAAGATTTATGTACCTACACATACATAGATATATATAAACCTACACACACATCAATTTCAAGCCCAAAAATATGTGAGGTGCGTTGTGTGATACGGGTACCTTACGACTAAACTTAAACTGAGTAGATTCCGATTCTGGGCAACTGGTCGATTCAATGGTAAAAATAGCTCTTTTCTCTCGTACCTCTCTTCTATTTTTCGTATATATGTATGTGCATGCACGCATAGTGCGCTTAGAAGAAGTATTAAAAAATTCGAGAAATAAGGAAAAATGTCTGCACTCTGGTAAAGCAATGCCAGATTTGCGTTCGGTGAGGCCTCTGACATGCGCAGAAATTAAAATTCTTAAAGCGCATGGCCCCTGAGTACTATAAAAACTCTCTCTCTCTATCTCTCTCTCTCTCTCTCTCTCTCTCTCTCTCTCTTTATTTCTTTGTAACGCTCTCAATGAGTTTGGTGAATTTCCTTCTCTTAATGAAAATACCCCGGATTTCACCACTTGAATTAAGCTATCATAGCTAACAGATATCCTGTAGTTTACTTTATGCAGCACCAAAATATTTTTTTTTCAATAATACTCTATTATTGATTATCATTATCATAACTAGGCCCTGACCATTGCTCAAAATGTGTTTTTTTTTTTAAATGGTAGTATCATAGAGTAATAAATATGAATATAAAAGAGTAAGGTTAAATATAGCAAAAGCTAATTTTAATTAAGACAAAGCAAATATATTTCGATAATCAATAATATTTCTTATGCACTGAATAGACTTATTTCAATTTACTAAATATTTAGGAGCCTATCTATCTATCTATCTCTTTTAAAAGAGAGAATAAAGTAATATAACTTGCAATTTGCTTTCAGTTTAGTCAGACTTAGAAAAAAGCGACCTATAAATCTTATATATATATATATACAAGTTTCTTTTCCAATATTCACCTCTGACTCTCCACTGGGATAGATGAGCTTTTCTGTTTTCGGCGGTTACTTTTACCAGTTCGTCGGTTACTGTCATCGTCATCCCCTTCTGCTGAGTTACATTTACTTATACACACAAAATTCGCCGAGCAAAAGTGTTTTTAAAACTAGAAAAAAAATAAATAAATGTGTAAGATGTGTGAAGCAGAGTTGTAAATAAATAAATTATATAAATAAATCTAGAAGAAAAATAAACAGAAGTGAAAATATGTATTGCTTCCATATTTGTGTCTAATATATGTATATGTATATATATGTATATATATATATATATACATAATATATATATATATATATATATATATATATATATATACATTTATCTATAATAAATAAATATATATGGAAACAATACATATTTTCTGGATTTCTTTAGATTTATTTATATAATTTATTTATATATAAACAATATCACAGAGCCTAGTACGTTGGAGTATTATTGTCCTTAATTATTCAAAAGGATAAATTTATATATATATATGTATGAAGTCATTTGAAAGGTAAAATTTGAAATTAGCCTCTATATGTATGCCACACAAAAAAAGTTTTGTCTTTATCGAATGTGATTATGTATACATGCTTACACATATATATATATATATATACTCAGTGCGTGTGTGTGTGGGGGGGAGGGTGATGCCACCATTGCTTATTACATATATATTATATATATATATATACCTACCCCCCCCCCCCACACACACACACACACACGCACTGAGTGTATATATTCTTAAACAGGAACTTTTCCGTCCATCCGCCTGCGTTTATGTATGAACGCCTAGGGGCTGATCTAGAAAATAACACAACAATATTGAAATTCAGTTTTTAATTTAGCTGTATATTCAAAGATTTTTTAAGCTAAAATCTCCAAATTGATATTAATATACATATACATTTTGGATGCCGACTTTAAATTATCATCAATGCTCATTCTTCTGTCCGTACTGCTATTTGAAATTTGGAATGTATACTAAACTAAACTATTAAAAAAATGCGGAATCGGAATGTTTTAATGTCATCGATCTTAGCCCTTATCTAGAGTCCCCAAATTTCGTATGTATATCTTATGCAATATTGATTTGTAATATTAGAGTTTTGTAAATTTAAAAAAATCCCAGAAAATAATGTGATTATCTGATATAGATTTATTTGAACTTGTTACAGATATGGCGAGCATAATACTGATAGCTTGCCTAGCTATACTGGGCTTAATCATTGCGATAGCCCTATTTTTGGCCGGTGGATATCTGTGGTGGCGGCACAAAAGGTCACAGCTGCAATTTATTGAACCCAATGAAGACGAGGAATCGAGTAACTACAGCTTAAGGTAATGTTATATGTATATGCAAAACTGGTAGCTTACTACTTTGTCGTGCTGTTAGATGCTTGAAGGGTTAGGATTATTTCTAGCTTCAGGTATTATATTTTTTATCATAAAGTATATATATTCTTGATCAGGACGACGAGCTGAGTCGATATAGCCTTGTTAGTCTGTCCGCCTATGCGTCCGTCCGTCCGTTTGTCTGTATGAGTGCGTCGATCTCAAAAGATACAAAAGCTAGAGAGCTGATGAGCTGGTTACTCGCTTAACCATACGCAGTACTAGTTTGCTTTATTTTTTCGATAAATCATCCGATAACTCTTTTATAGAGATTATTCGAAAAATTGATATTGTTTTTTCAGCCTCATTTGAACACTATTAGACCTCGAGCCTTAAGATTTATATATACATATACATACATACATATCAATGAATACAAACATTTTGTTATCAACAGATTGTGGATACCACGCCCCCTTCGCTCCCCCAATTTGCAAAAAATGCATTTCCAAAGCACAAAGAGACTTGTGCTTTGGAATGTACATACATTAGATCATTATGATAACGTTCAGAAATTTTCATTAAGAATGTACGTCTAGAAATTAAATTATTCAACAAATGAATTCTCATAACATTGCTCACACTGCAGTGCAGTCCAAGCGCAGTCACTGCAGCGCAGTCCAAGCGCAGTCGCTTGTATATGTGAGTGTGTGTGCGTGTGTGTGTGTACTTGTTTTAATTGCTTTATAAGCTCTGTTAAAATGTTTTTACGTTTCATTTACAAAGTATCAAAAAGTTCGATATTGTTGTTCATAATAAGTTATTTTGAATTAAATATAAGTCATATTCTAGTTTAGTTAGCTCCATTTTATTATTACCGCTTGGTTTATTTAACTACTGAACTATTTGGTATTTATTCAACTACAATGAACAAAACTTCATTCTACGTACGAATTATCCCGACAAAACATGAAAACGAAACGGCAAAAAGCTGATTTAGCAACACTGTTGCTCACACTGCAGCGCAGCGTAAGCGCAGGCGCTGCTTACTGAGAAGTTATCAGAGCGCGGGCTTATGCGTGTGTGTGGATATATGTGTATGTACATATGTGTACATACAATAAGTGCAGAATGATTAGAATATCATTTCATTTCTTTGGTTTATTGAGGGAGTTTTTTGACGTAATGTTTTTGCAGGACGCGAAGGCTGGAGGTTGGGCTAAAGACCAACAAAAAGTTAAATGGTCACGTATTCTTTAGGATAATATATATTCAGAAACAATGTCAAATAACTTTTATTATATTGTATTACATATTGTATATTGTATTACATATTTTTAAATATACATTATTTAATTTAATAATATTATTTTCTATTTAGAGCTGCCCAGGACATTTTAGAATCTGGGAATCCGCCGAGTAAGCCGCAAGTGCCCGTTGCCCAAGCAATTACCAATCCTTTACAAAATAACATTAATCGAAAATTGAATGGATTTTTAAACCTGCGAACGCCTCTCATTGGGTGGGTACAGATTTATAAAAATATACCCGACTCTGGTTAATAATATCTCATATATAAAATAGAAAAGCACAAATTCAATAACCTGTCAAAATGAATATCATAGCAAATTCGTCAAAAGTTTATATCATGACTGAAAGATTTTATCACTTATAACCCACTTGAACCAATAAGTTGAAAATTTTTCTCAAATGATATCAGAGAGAGTTAAGCTCTCCCACACTAGAGCACTAGTGATTGGGGACGCTGTGGTGGGTTCTTGTGAATATAAACAAACAATCTAAACTCTCTCTAGTCTAAAAGGTCTCCTGCAATTCATGTTTTTATTTTTGCATATTTATGCTTTGCTTGTTGATTAGAGATTTCCAGATGACCACCTTTTAATTTTGTTATATAGTTAGTGCTTTAAACTTAACTTTGACCACTAGGTTCCTTTTATATATATATTATTAGTTAGTGCTATAAACTTAACTTTGACCACTAGGTTCCTTTTAGTTTATACGGAAACCCATTATTCAACACAGGTAGAAATTGTCACGTTTAATTTTTATGACATTTATCTTACGGCAAGGATTTGAGCCTCGATACGAGAATCAATCTCGTACCACCATTATGCCTACAAATTTCTTGTATTTCGTTTTAGAATCGTCTCGGTACGGATTTGAACCTAGTTATTGCCAATACCACCATTTAGCCACGATTTCTTTTATGTTATAGAATTGTCAAGTGCACCAACACTTGCTAGAAATTATGTTATTATTTATTGTGTTATGTTATGGCAAGGTCTTTCACCCCATTACTTTGCAGAAGTACTTCGTCATTTTGACAACAATTGCCCAATTGGATTGGAACAATTTATTTGTACTTGCATTTTTTAATAAGTTATTTTTATAGAATTATTGACACATCACCATTTTCCTTTATTTCCGTGCTCTCTCCCACACTAGACCACTAGTGATTGGGGACGCATATAATTTAGTAACAAAAGATCGAAACTCTCTCTAGTCCGAATATAAACTGGTCAAAATCAGTTCTACTGATTGGGTTCTCCCCTTGAATGTCTGACTGGACTCTCCAGTCTTCTTAGATTGTCGATAGTCCTAACTTATTATCTCAAAATCTTGAAAAATGAGTAGTTAAATATTTCAATTGTGAATAGCAAACAACTTTTTCACTTAAAATAAAAGATTTAATATATTTAATAATACAATAAGTAAAACGCAAAGAAAAATAGCACCCATTTGCTGCATTATAGCCCATTTTCATGTTTTGGTAAAAAAAAAAAACGAAATCGTTGGGAATGATGATTAGCTTAAAAATTGTCACCCTCATTGAAGCCACTAAATTTAAAATTGGAATATTACCTCAGACATTTTCTTCCGGGTTAAGATCTGGAGAACATGCTGTCCAGTCAAAGACATCAACATGACAAATTCACCTTTGTATGTCTGGCATTATCCTGTTAAAAGACCATTGGTTTCTTACGAAATCCACTCAAAAATGGAACGACATTAATATCCAGAGTCTTAATATACTCGTTACAAACTTAGATTCCAAGGTATCAAATGAACAAACTGCTCCCCAAATCATGACGGAGCCACCTCCCAAGTTTTTTCTTAAAAATAAAATATAGGGTCCTATGATCACACGCACTTTTATTTTATTAATCATTATTCTTCGGGATTGTCCAAATAAATTTTATTTACACGTCGACTTAATTTTAAGTGTCTTAAATTGCAAATAATAAAGTAAAAAAACGTTAAAAATGTTGTTAAAATTGGTTCAAAGTTTAAGCTACTGAGTGGGTTATAAATATGATAAGCACTGTATAACGTCCAAAATTTATTATAGGAGCGGACCAGCAGCGACACCAACAAAAAAATGTAATACTTCCACTGGAGCAACTGCGAATGATGGAACATCCAAAGATGGAGCGGTGTGTATCTCTATATATATCAATAATATTTGACATAAAAAGTATGAAGAAATAATTGGACTTTGAAAAGCCTAAATCAAAATTTTTTGAAATCGGGCTCTCTAATGTCTTATCATAATCTAATCTAATCTTATAGAATTATTGCAATACCCTGAAAAGTAGGGTTGTTGAAAATATGTACATATATCAATATATCGATATTTAAGTATACCAAATATTTTTATATCGGAATATTTTTTTTGCCTAAATGTTGAATATTTTATGCGATGAATGTACAAGCGCAAATGTACAAAAACTTAATATGCGGAAAACGAATTATTCTGACTTTAAAAATGGAACAGCCAAATGCAATTTGTAGTTAAAATGATAAAAACAAGTGGCTAACACATGTGCACGGCAAATGAAAAAACAATATAATATAATATAAAACAATTGAGTCGTTATCGTTTAAATAAAATTACTTATTACGAATACGGATTTTTAATTTATTGTGGAAAAAAAATTTACAAAAATGGATATATCGATGTTTTAAAGCATATCAAATATCATATTGATATTTTTATTCAAAACTTAACAACCCTTCTAAAAAAAATCAAAAGCTGTGGCAGACCCTATAAAGTATATATATTCTTGATCAGGACGACGAGCTGAATGTTTTTCGGTATGAACGCGTCAATCTCAGAATATATAAGAGCTAGATACATGCAATTTTAGAATAGAGCAGTATTAGAGTATGTACAGCAAACTACATAAAGGATGCGTAGAATACCAGCTCTTTGCTGGGCTTAGGGGATCTCGTAGTCGTTTAGAGTAAGTTGAATATTTCAAAAGTGGAGGCATCCTATTTTCTGAGGGAGCTCCACCAATAAATATATAGATTATTTATACTTCGACTTGGGATTCCTTTCAAGTTGCTATCGCAAACAAATGTCAGAAAAATAAAAAAAAAAACATTAAAAAAATCAGGGTATAAACAAGAAAGAAAGCTCTAGTCGAGACAGCTCGACTACGAGATCCCCTGAACCCTACAAGCAACTGATATTTCAATAATTATTAGCAAACACACACGCACACACACACACACACACGCATGCAAACAAACAAACGCATATACACACACTCACATATACAGGCGATTGCGCTTGGGTTGCGCTGCATGTTGGCAATATAATGACAACTTATTTGTTGAATAATTTAATTTCTAGACGTACGATCGTAATGAAACTTTCAGAACGTAATCATAATGTTAAAATGTATGTGTATACCGAATCACAAGTCTCTAGTATTTGATATACGACTTTTACAAAGATGAGGGTGAGGGGGTGGATTTAGGGATGGGGGGTAAATTTTAACAAAAACCGAAATTGTATAAAATACATCTTTATATACATTTTAAATTTGGAGACTCTAGCTTGAAAGATGTAGGAGATATAATTCTTTAAGTGATCGTCGATAAGGTTTTTTATCGATAAAAAAGTATCGGAATGAGTTATCGTTTTTTAGTGATAAACTCGATATGCGCGTGATATATACGGACATTTTAAAAAAAAAGTTGAAGTCTCTAGTTCTTATATCTTCTGAAATCGACGCGTTCATACATACGGACGGACGGACGGACGGACGGACGGACGGACGGACGGACAGACAGACGGACAGGGCCAAATCGACTCAGCTTGTCGCCCTGATCAAGAATATATATACTTTGTGGGGTCTGCCACGCCTCCTTCTGCCTGTTACATACTTTTAACAAAACCATTATACCCTGATTTCCCATTTTCAATGGGTTCAGGGTATAAAAACAAGAAAGAAGGCTCTAGTCGAGACTGCTTGACCAGGAGATACTCTGAATTTTCCAAGCTGATATTTTATCATAACAGCGACTGCGGTTGGGCTGCTCTGAAGTGTGGGCAACGGTATGAGAATTTACTTGTTGAATACTTGATCTTCTAGTGAGACTGTCTTCATGAGACTTGCAGAATGTAATCATAATGCTCAAATATGTGTATGTTTCGAAGCACAGGTCTCTAGTACTTGAAATACGTTTTTTGTAATTGGAGGCGTTGGGGGCGTGGTATCCAATATCTGTAAATTCCAAATCTTCGCATGCATCAAATGTATATACATATGTACACAGTAAATCCGAAGGCTCCAATTCAAATAGTATTTAAATGACGCTGAAAAAAGGAAATTAATGTGTAGATTATTTTTAATAAATAAGTAAGAAAGCTCAAGTCGCGACTGCTCGACTAGAAGTTCACCTCAGCCCTTTGAGCAACTAGTATTTTAATACACGCACATACACAGGCAGACGCACGCACGCATAAACACGCATTGGCTGTAGTGTGGGCCTACTGTGGAAATGTAATTGCTTAATAACTTTTCTTGTGGATGGACTATCTTCATGAAACTTTGATTATAATGTGGATATTAATACATTTGCCAAAGCACAAGACTCTAGTATTTAAAATACGCCTTTTTACTAACTTAACGGTGAGGAGGTGGATATGGGAGTGGGGGGTCAATTTTAATAACAAACAAAAGTGTACAAAATGCATATAAATATATGCAAAATTGTAAGACTCTAGCTTTAAAGATGTAAGAGATATAATTTTATAACTGGTTTTCGATAAGGGTTTTAATCGATAACAAAATAACTTGAGCTATCGATTTTTGGAGATCAACTCGATATTATAAAAATATTTGAAGTCTCCAGCTCATAAGTCTTCTGAAATCGACGCGTACATGCATACATTTTACTTGGTACATGAATTTCAACAAATACATTTTGCCAAGATTTCCCATTTTCAATGGGTTTATTGTATAACAATTAGGAGAGCTCTAGTAGAGACTGCTATGGTGGATATACCTACGGCAAATCGGATAAAACTGTATCTCCAAGAGTTTTACAGCTAGAACGCGACTAGGAGCGTGCAAATCCGACCTAAAAAAATTATGATTTTTATACCCTGAACCCATTGAAAATGGGAAATCCGTCCGTCCGTCCGTATGTATGAACGCGTCGATTTCAGAAGATATAAGAGCTAGAGACTTCAACTTTTTTTTTAAATGTCCGTATATATCACGCGCATATCGAGTTTATCACTAAAAAACGATAACTCATTCCGATACTTTTTTATCGATAAAAAACCTTATCGAAGATCACTTAAAAAATTATATCTCCTACATCTTTCAAGAGTGTCCAAATTTTAAATATATATTAAGACGTATTTAATACAATTTCGGTTTTTGTTAAAATTTACCCCCCGCCTCTATATCCACCCCCTCACCCTCATCTTTGTAAAAGTCGTATATCAGAGACTTGTGATTCGGTATACACATACATTTTAACATTATGATTACGTTCTGAAAGTTTCATTACGATCGTACGTCTAGAAATTAAATTATTCAACAAATAAGTTGTCATTATATTGCCAACACTGCAGCGCAACCAAAGCGCAATCGCCTGTATATGCGTGTGTGTGTGTGGGTATGCGTGTGTTTATTTGTATGTGTATGTGTGTGCGTGTATTTGTTTGTATGCGTGTGTGTGTGTGTGCGTGTGAGTGTACTAACTATTATTGAAATATCAGTTGCTTGTAGGGTTCAGGGGATCTCGAGCAGTCTCGACTAGAGCTTTCTTACTTGTTTAAATTCTGCTATATTCTTTACACTTTTGATGCTAGAGACTTCAAATTTGGTATATACATATTCTCAGGTCGACCACCCAAGACCCGCCCACAGGGGGCGTGTCAAACCGCAAAGGTTTATATCTCCTTAAGTACAATAGCTAGAAGCTTCAAATTGAAATAGTTAAGTTACTAGTGAATTGTCTACGCCCAGTAGGAGCGTGGCAAATCGGAAAAACTGAACTTTCTACAGTATTAAAGCTAAACTTAGCTACTAAATTGCTTATGAGGTGTGAATGAGTTGGTAACGGTTGGTTGCAGTTGGTAACGCCCGACTGCAACGTTCTTACTTGTTTTTAATCAATTTACTGCGTACAACATTTTTGTGTTTTAGCTTTTTTTGATTTAAGAGTACACGTATATACTATGGAATTGAAAAAATTAATACAATCGAGTTAAAGTTCTGACTAATATATTGGAAATTTTGTAGAACAAAAGCATCTCGATGACAGATATGTACCTGGATAGTACGGATCCAAGTGAAAACGTCGGACAGATTCACTTTTCATTGGAATATGATTTTCAAAACACGACGCTAATATTAAAAGTACTGCAAGGCAAAGAGCTGCCAGCGAAGGATTTAAGTGGAACTTCCGACCCCTATGTACGAGTGACATTGTTGCCAGATAAAAAGCATCGCCTGGAGACCAAGATAAAAAGAAGAACTTTGAACCCGCGCTGGAATGAAACATTCTATTTCGAAGGCTTTCCAATACAAAAACTGCAATCGCGAGTAAGTGAAGAATGCGAAAGAAGTCACGCCATAAATTAGAAATATTTAAATAAGATCCACACTTATTTAGGTCCTTCATTTACATGTCTTCGATTATGATCGTTTCTCAAGAGACGATTCCATTGGTGAAGTATTTTTGCCTCTGTGCCAGGTAATATTATTCTTCAACATAGCAGATTGCAGTTATATATGAATATATATATACTTTTCAGGTGGATTTTGCTGGCAAGCAATCATTTTGGAAGGCGTTGAAGCCGCCAGCCAAGGACAAATGCGGCGAACTTTTATCGTCACTATGCTATCATCCTTCAAACTCAATTTTAACGCTGACATTAATCAAAGCAAGGAATCTAAAAGCTAAAGATATCAATGGAAAGTCAGGTAAATTATATATATAAAAAATATATTTATAGGCAACCAAGTCGCTCAACTAGACTGGACGGCTGGGCGACATGACATTTACCAGTAAAAGCACAGTCACCAACTATCTCAGTTTATTGCAACATGCGATGCCTCAATCAAATATGCTGGCTATGAAAAATCCTAGACCTAAATGATTTCGTTCACATCACTAATTTGGAGAAAGTTACCAATTATACGGAAAAACACTTGAAATATAGAAAACTATTACTATAAATATGACGTCAAAAATGTGAACTTAAATATACAAACTAATCGTTGCAGATCCGTATGTGAAAGTTTGGCTTCAATTCGGCGATAAACGCGTAGAGAAGAGAAAAACACCAATATTTACCTGTACGCTTAATCCAGTCTTTAATGAATCCTTTAGCTTTAATGTGCCATGGGAAAAGATTCGTGAATGCTCCTTGGACGTTATGGTCATGGACTTTGATAATATTGGTAGAAACGAGTTGATCGGCCGAATACTCTTAGCTGGTAAATGAAAGCTTAACACAACATTACATTGAATTTAAGATTTGATATCTTTCAATCTTCACTCAGGTAAGAACGGTTCAGGTGCCTCAGAGACAAAGCATTGGCAAGATATGATCTCGAAACCCAAACAAACTGTGGTACAATGGCATCGCTTGAAGCCCGAATAGATTTCGATCTGTGGCAATTAATAATAATAGGGCTCCAATTAATGCCCTTAATTTATAATAATAATAATAACAACAATAATAATAATATATATATATATATATATATATATATATATATATATATATATATATATATATATATATATATATATATATATATATATATATATTAAGCAGATTAAGCAGCATTTGAGTCGAAGCAGCAAATTGCAGTAAGGCTGCATGTACTCGTTCACGAGTTCACATATATTTTCGATCAAATTTGTAATCTTAACTCAAACTCACATTTTGGTATTCGATTACACAAGCCCGACGCTGGTCTATATAAAGAAATACATATCTAGATTCCAGTCTCAAAATCGAACAGGAACGATTCTACGCATATAGAAACCTCTTAATTGGCCTATATGCCTTTCCAGGTCATTCCTTTGTACCTCATGAACGAGTATTACAATGCTTAAGGAAGAGTTTTGCACTTAGTAGGTAGGCATTGACTTCAGTCAAGGTCTAATTCAAATCTGAATTATGAACTAGTAGACCCAAGTTAATCATCAAAATTATGATAAAAAAAAAGGGTTTTACTCATATTTTTTTCTGGCTACTAAATCAGCTTAATCTTAGAATGATTTGTGCGTTATTTATATTTGATATAAACAAGTAAAGGATACAAAATTCAATTTTAAACTTCATTTAATTATAAAGTAAACTTAATTAGCCAATCAATTGAACAGAAAGTATATAATGAAACACACAATGGAAAAAAAGAAACACTTTAATATGTGTATATACTAAAAACGTTGTTTGTTAATTATCTACATATATATATATATATATATATATATATATTTATATATTTATATATATATATATAAAATATATATATATATATAATTGTTGTTTCTTTTATAATAAAAGAAAACTTGGTAAATGGTAAACTTTAACTAATAAACTAGGCTGTAGAATAAAATAATAAACATATTTTTATTAGAAAATATTAGAAGATAAAACGTGTTATTTAATATATATGTATTATATATATATATTAATATATATATGTATATATATATAAAGTAGAGAAATTAGCCAACCATTGCCGGAACACTCGTCTACTGAGAGATGGCTGCAAAAAATAAAAACCAAGAATATAGCAAATAGTGATGGATTGAAGTTTAAAAGTTAAACAATAATTAAAAATAAAAAGAAAATATGATAAAAAGTAAAATAAAGCAAAAACAAACCAAAGTATAAATTGATAATGAAACAGAAACTGAGTTTAAAAAACGAAAAAATCGAAAATTCAACCCACCTTGAAATTACATATTTGTTATATACCTGTTAAATTATTATTAAAAAAATCAATTTATGATAAATTAAATTGCTGCAAATAAAGCATTTTTAACCTAGAAACAGTACTATTTAATTTCCGTTGTAACCACTAAGGGCGTGGATCAGTGTGTCTGAGTTTAAATGTGTCAAAATTCGCTTTATTATTTAAAATATGAGCAACGGGGTACTGAACAAATTACTTTTCTCGAATATTTCCGATTGCTCGATTTGAGTTTTAACATAAAGGACGACAACATTGAATACATAAACGATAAGAGGCCCATATGCATGATCGCCTAGCAGATCCCTTGAACTCTAAATGACCTGGGGCTTTAAAGCTACATTTGCAACGCATTGAAAATGGGAAATCAGGGTATAATGGTTTTGAGAAAAATTATGTAACGGGCAGAAGTAATCATCGCAGATCCCATAAAGTATATATATTCTTGATCAGGACGACGAGCTGATTCGATATAGCCGTTTGACCGCCTGTCCGTCCATCTGTATGAGTGCGTCGATCTCTGAGGATACCAAAGCTAGAGACCTGATGAGCTGGTTACTCGCGTAACCATACGCAGTACGAGACTGCTCGGCTACAAAATCCCCTGAACCCAAGCAATTGATATATTCAATGAATATTCGCATATTTTCTGCTCTACACACGCATTGGCTGCAGTTTGTGATAACTTAATTGTTTAATATTTTTTTTTTTGTGAATGAACTATCTTCATGAAACTGATTATAACACTGAAATGTCAAAAGTCGTCACTAGTATTCAATTCAATGTAATCGAATTTCCAATTATGTCCAAAAGTTTTTATACACTCAGTAACTCAAACTAAAAATTCATTGCTAAGATGCGTTAATTCGTAGTTATGTACATATATGGTCAAACACTCGGCAATTCAAATTTTAAGTTTCTTGGTGTGTCAGTAGGAACTTCCTCTTGTACAAAGTTAGTGGTGGAATTCTATAAAGAACGTATGAGTCCACATATAAAATTTTGCGACTTTGGCTATAAAGATGTAGCACATACAAATGTATTACTGATTTTCGATGATGTTTCAATCGATAACAAAATAATGGGACAACTTATCGATTTTTGAAGAAAAACGATATGCGATACATACGCACCTAGGAAACAAATTTCAAGTCTAACTCGACAGCTCGTCGCCCTGATCAACAATATATATATATTTTATGGGCTCTGCCACGCCTCTTTCTGTCTGTAACGTACATATTCACAAAAACATAATAGCCTGATCTCCCATTTTCAATGGGTTCAGGATATAACAAGAAAGAAAGCTCTAGTCGAGACTGCTCGACTACGAGATCCCCTGAACCCTACAAGCAACTGATATTTCAATAATAGTTAGTACACTCACACGCACACACACACACACGCATACAAACAAATACACGCACACACATACACATACAAATAAACACACGCATACCCACACACACACGCATATACAGGCGATTGCGCTTTGGTTGCGCTGCAGTGTTGGCAATATAATGAAAACTTATTTGTTGAATAATTTAATTTCTAGACGTACGATCGTAATGAAACTTTCAGAATGTAATCATAATGTTTAAATGTATGTTTATACCGAAGCACAAGTCTTTAGTATTTGATATACGACTTTTAAAAAGACGATGGTGAGGGGGTTGATTTAGGGGTGGGGGGTAAATTTTAACAAAAACCGAAATTGTATAAAATACATCTTTATATACATTTTAAATTTGAAAGATGTAGGAGATATAATTATTTAAGTGATCTTCGATAAGGTTTTTTATCGATAAAAAAGTATCGGAATGAGTTATCGTTTTTTAGTGATAAACTCGATATGCGCGTGATATATACGAACATTTTAAAAAAAAGTTGAAGTCTCTAGCTCTTATACCTTCTGAAATCGACGCGTTCATACATACGGACGGACGGACGGACAGACAGACGGACAGGGCTAAATCAACTCAGCTCGTCGCCCTGATCAAGAATATATATACTTTGTGGGGTCTGCCACGCCTCCTTCTGCCTGTTACATACTTTTAACAAAACCATTATACCCTGATTTCCCATTTTCAATGGGTTCAGGGTATAAAAACCGCAAATAACTATAGATTCTGTGAAACAACTTGATCTGTATGTGCGGATATCCAAGAAATTTGAGATCTCTGGCTCTTTTATGTGTCTTCTATGCGATGGACAACCGGACATGGCTACATACACTTAACAACCAACAATGCGTTGAGGTATAATTATCAATTAAAACTTATATTGATCACACTTCAAGATTTTGCATGATCAATTAATATTCTTATTTTACACATTTGGCAGTGTTAAATCGTAATGACTTTTGACAATCGATCACTAAGACGACTAGTCCTAGACTTTTCATTGATGGATTGACAATAATTTCGTAAAAATTAGGTCTAAGCTCTCTCTGGACCATATAGGCTCGACTGATTATGTTCTCCCCTTGAATGTCTGACTCTAGGCTTAAGTACCCTGATAATTTATTTTTTGTCAAAATGGAACAATAACAAGTAAGAAAGCTCTAGTCGAGACTTCTCGACTACGAGATCCCCTGAACCCTTGGAGCAACTGATATTTCAATAATAATTCGAACACACACACGCATGCAAACAAACAAACACACACTCACACGCATATACAGGCGATTGCGCTTGTGTTGCGCTTCAGTGTCGGCAATATTATGAGAACTTACATATTTGTTGAATAATTTGATTTATAGACGTAGGATCGTAATAAAACTTTCAGAACTTAATCATAATGTTTAAATGTATGCGTATAACGAAGCACAAGTCTCTAGTATTTGATATACGACTTTTACAAAGATGAGGGTGAGGGGTATCGGAATGAGTTATCGTTTTTTAGTGATAAACTCGATATGCGCGCGCTATATACGGACATTTTAAAAAAAAAGGTGGTGTATAGCGCTTATATCTTCTGAGATCGACGCGTTCATATATACGGACGGGCGGACGGACGGTCAGACGGACACGGCCAAATCCACTCAGCTTGTCGCCCTGATCTAGAATATATATACTTTGTGGGGTCTGCCCCGCCTCCTATTACATACTTTTAACAAAACCATTATACCCTGATTACCCATTTTCAATGGGTTCAGGGTATAAAAATGAGAGAGAAAAGCTCTCATTTTCCAATCAAAAAGATATACAACAAAATAGTCGGGTTCGTGTTTTTTGTTTGTTCACCTTTAAAAATGTTATATTTAAAATGGATCTATCATCATTCCTTTCTTTAAAGTTACATATAGATTGATAATCTCTTAGAGATACAAATATAAACGATTAGGCAATTAAGTCTATAAAATTTTGCAAGATTAATTTTAGGCTTGGTTGGATAAATATTTTTTTTTTTAAGTGTTAGTTTTTTGATTTTTATTTTAGTTGATGTACAGTTCAGAACATAAAAAGATTTTGTGAGGCATCGTGATCCCATTTCAGTGTGTGTGTGTGTGAATGCAACGTGAAGCATATTTAGTGGATACTGCCAATATCCATATCATTTACTGTGCCCTCAATAACATTTAATAGTGTAAGTAAATAATTATTGTATAACTATAAATTTCCTTCAGGTTAGCTTTTATTTTTATAGTACATTCATACATTGTAATTTACATGCATATATATATATACTCTGTCCGTGTAAAATCTTGTAGTGTATATGCGTTCATCCATATATTTTAACAGAACATTTATATTTTTTTACTCTGGTTTTTCCGCCACAACTTCACACTTCTTTATATATATGAAAGTATATATTTTTTATTATTCTGCAATGTTTACTTTGTTGCTAGTGCTCTGCTAAATTGTGTATGTTTTCTCTGTCCTAAAACTCGCTCTGTGAGCTCGCCGAGTATATATATATATTGATACATTAATTGGCTTCATCGTTGAATAATGAGTTTAAAAATGGATTCACACTCTTAACAGCCACACCTGTATAAGAAAACAAAATTAATGTATATAAAATATATCATTTTATATTTTATTTATTTGCTTACCTTTGCCTGCTGAATGGTCTTTCGAATCGCGCCATTTATAGAGTGACTCCTTTTGTATAACAAAGCCATCGTACAGTTCACCAAAAAGTTCGCTCAATAGCCCTGAACAAGACCAAAATTTCCAATATATTTTTGAAAATCAAAATTAAATTTTATATTTTTCCATACCTCTAGGTTGCTCCCAGCTATGAACGAGCAACTGTACTCCGTAAAGGCACTCGAGCTGAAGATCTTCATTGGAAGCGATAAACCGCTGAAAAACCGGTATGCAGAATTTTTGAAAGAGTTCTGGATCAAGCTTATAGCTATTATCCTTGTAAACGATTGCAAATTTGCATAAATTTTCTGTCAATCCTCTAATAAACAGTTTATCGGCTACAACAATATTGCCCTGTAAAGTATTTAGATTTAAATGTTTTGAACGAGTTAACGAACGAGTTAAATCTGAAGCAGTTAACAAGATTGCAAACTTACATTGATATAATCAATAATTTCATCAGCAGTCGAGCCTTCCTTAAGCAACTGCTCAATATGTTCTATCACATTTTGCACGTGTGTTTCGTGGGAATCGCGTTCATCAATCACTGGCGTCTTCAATATATTTTCCACAAAGTCAAATCTCTATAAGGTATTATAGGTCACAAAATTATTATAGTACAAATACATGTCTTTCAGTAAAATAAAACTTACATTAGATTTTATGAAATCACTAACTTCATTATCAGGCATGTAATCTGACCAGCACATATTATATTTTTTCCATATGCTGTGAGTGAAGCTTGGTCCTACTTCTCTTGTACAATATGTCAAAAAGCAATGAAGAAACTTTTTACCCATTTTCAGTTGACTGCTGTCTAATGAATTTTTATTCCACAAATCAGTTACCGTCAAATGTTTCTTGACTATCAATGGACCTAAATGCAAATTACAATTATATATAGTATACGAATAAATTTTAATATGTACAAACCAGTAAACTGAAGAATATACAGCCACAATTCAGGAACATCAAACATTAAATCGGCAGCAGTGCTGAAAAATTCATTGTATGCCAGTTTAAAATGTTCCGCGGAAATGTAATTCTGCTGTATTAGTTGGGCAATTGCGTTTGCAAGATGTCTTCTGTTTTGTTTGCCCACTTGCGCCAAATGCAAATATTCATTTAGTATGTAATATAAAAATCCACAGCGCTGCACTTCTGGTATTCGTTGTATGCATTGATCGACCATAAAATCAGCTTCAAGTATATCAGACAAAACAGATTTAAATAGCTTGGAATCGGCCTCCGTTGGCACAATGAATGTTGCTGGCGGCGCGATGCCCTTAGTTGTTGACTGAGACTGAGATGCTGAGGTGCTAGCGGAGATTGAGCCACTTGATAAATGCGGCTGTTGTTGTTGCTGCTGTTGCTCGATGCCCCTGTGTACGCCGCCCGAACTGCTTAATGAAGAAGAACCTAGGGACTATTAAGGGAATGAAAATGAGGATCAAAGAGAGTAGAAGTGTATATATATGTACGTACCTTGTTGGAAAGTCTAGTTGCTGGCGCTGGTTGAGTATATTTTGAATGACTAGCGGATTTTTGAATGGAAGAGCTCATCATCCCACGATTTTGCGCATTATGGGAAACGCGCGATGATGAATTCTCACGCGATCCTTGCGATGAACCAGTTCGCGAATTCATGCCTATAAAATCGAATTTAAAATTTATAAACCTTTATTCTGCTATTGATTGGGTATAGCAATTTGTGCCACACTTACCACGGTCATTGTATCGATCCCGCTCAATGGAGCCTTTGTGATATGAACCTTTATTTCTGGAGCCACCACTACGGTCTCGATCCGTGCTACTTTTATTGTCAATTAATGATGAGAGCGGAGCAAATGAATTTGAAGGTGTTGTCGTTGGTGTTGTCGACGATTGTCTAATGGCATTGTTATTCCAATTAATGAACTGATTAACTCCGCCCATCTTTTTGTTATCCAAATTTTGATTCAGCTGTAAAGTCTGAAAATATAGCGAATTCAAATTTTTTTTAAGCAGATAGCCTGTGACCTTTTGCAGCTATAAAACAGTGCATAACAGAAAATCCAAGCACACAAAGTAGTATATTTTAAATAAAAAACCTTCTGTTTCTATGGCACTCAAGTACAGTACAATTATGAATTATTTTCCATGCGCTAGAAAACGGCCAAGTGAAACGTTCAACTGATATACAGTCTTGTCTTGGTCAACTATGCATTTTTCCACCTGTTACGTACAGCTGGGAAGACAATAATCCTAGGAAATGATATAATAAACTCGAGTTTTCAATGGGAGCTAGGCATAAATAGTATAAAGTGAATGGAAATAGAAATCTTAATCGTGAGTTACTAACCAAACCCTCTAGCTTGATGCTATCCACAGCTTGGGAGCGGCTGCCTTTGCTGGTCTGAACATGCCACGTATTGTCGTCATTATTTCCATTCGAATGATTGCCATTGCCACTGCCACTAACTCCGCCGCTGCTGCTAGTGCCGCTGTTAGATTGCTGATGGCGCATACTACTGACACCATCGCCGCCGCGTTGACTATGACTGCCACCATAACCTCCCGTTGAGCGTGCGTCGCCAAACCGTGCATCACGCTTGCCGGCACCACCACTTACTCCCCCGTTGGGACTGGATGTTGATGTTGTTGTCGATATTGAGCTATTATAGTTCATATATTGTGCAGACAGCTGTTCATTTTTAGCCTCCTTTTCAATTTGCCCCATTGTCTTAGGCGCCTCATTCCGGGTCGATTGCCATTTGTTTTTGCGCAAATCGATTACGTCCTGAAGCATAAATCGCACTCGGGAACTAACTTTGGCGCCATCCTTATCAGTTTTAGATGCAATTGCTTGCATTCTCCTTATTGAATTCTCCAGAGAATAGCATCGACCGGGCTCCCTGGCACTAACTGGCGTCTGCTCAAATTTAGCTCCAACTGTCGTCAGTAACTTGCACAGGCATTCGAGCATATCTTCCGAAGCCGGATTAAGCAACGTATCGATACAAGAGTATATAATCTTCCCAGTTAACATTGAGATTTTAAAAAGTTCACCAATGAAGCGCACAGTCCCGCCTGAACGACGTCGTATCTTGCGCTCCTCCTCTTCGAGCAGGGCTTCTAGCTCAGCCTTTTCATTGGGATCATTACATTTTTTTATCTTCTCAATAATTGGCTGTAGTTTTCTCTCTTTGGCCGCGCCTTGCGAGACATTTTGTGTGAATTCTTTTTCCGTCTTATCGAGTAGTGCGTTACGGAAATGTTGTAAGTTCGATTTTGTGCCACTTTCCATGCGCTCATCACGTGCCTTAACTTCACTGATCAGGCGATGGCACAGTCTTGCATATGACACGGAAAAATTTGGTTCATCGATAGCCTTCTCAAAGACAAGCACAATTACTTCATCCATTTTTTCGGGGGTATCGATCTTTAGCTTAATTATCTCCTCAACTAACGTGTCAAATCTTTCTGGCGTTAGCTTGTTCAAAATGCCACGCACTTTACGCACAAGCTCGTCTTTTTCATGGATTGATTTGTTGCCACCGGAGTTACCGCCGCTCGTCGAATCCTGCTGTTGCTTATTAGTTTGTAATCGCGGTCGCCAGGCATTTTCCGTTTCATTCAGCTTAACATCTTGATTAAGTGATAGATTGACATGGATCATACCTTTCATGCTGCTGCGACCACCGCCGCCGCCTTGAACACCGGACATTGAAGCTTGCTTGCCACCAAAATTACTACCAATCGATTCACTATTTCGACTGCCACCAATCATGCCAACCATCGACTGAACCCGCTTATTGTTATTATTGTTATTATTATTGCTATTGCGCATAAACATGGGCATTAGGTTTGGGTGCGGCAATATTGAGACATTTTTCACTTCGGGCTGAATACGGGAAGCCTTCGCCTCTCGCAACTGCAATAGTTGCTCGCGATCGTATTGCTTCTTACCACTTGGATTATTCGGCGACCATTGACCTTCATTGTAGTTGATCAACGATGTCGCGATATCTGTGGTTTCCATTGCAACATTACTGGCGATAGTTTCTTGTTGTGCAGCAGGCGCTGATGTCTCAATTTTGTTTGGCTCCGCTACTTTTTCTATATCCGCATCCTTAACATCCTTGGCGTCTTTTGCTGTTACTAAGCTTTTCGTTGATAAATTTTTCGATAATGATGTATTTCTTTCACTTTCTGCTTTTACATTTTCCCCAATCGGTGTCGCTTCCAAGTCTGGCATTTCTTGGGATCGATCAGTCTCATCGGGTGTGCTATCATGTGAGCTAGTTACTACTGGGGCGATAATACGGTGTGCCTCCTCCCCTTCCACCTGGCCAGCAGCAACATTTTCGTTTAAATTAGTTGAGAGACTTGGCTCAATTATATACATGTTAGATACGTTGTCAGACAATACAGAAACTTCACTTGCTGCGGTACCACTCGAGCTTAGCTCGACGATCTCTTCCGTTGAATCCACTTCGACTTCAATTACTGTAAGTCCTTGCTCGTTGTTGTTGTGGTGGTGATGGTGCAGTTGTTGCTGGATCGTTTCTGAGATGTCACCTACTGCGGCTATGTCGACAATTTGCAGTACCGCTGTGTTTGATTCCGGTTTCTGCTGCTGCGGCTGTTGCGGTGGCTTTTGCCGCTGTTGTCGTTCTTCTTCTTGCACAACAAAATCTGACTGTAAGAGTTTATTGGGCTCGTTCGCAATTTCGACACTTGTTTTAGAAGCATCATCCACTTTGACTGAAAATAAAATTGATTTAACGGAAATTTGTGTATTATAAATATGTTTTACAAACATATACACATATATATATATGTGTGCGTGTGTTTGTTTATATATATATACATATATATATATATATATATACAAACAAACACACGCACACACACATACACATACAAACAAACACACGCATACACACACACTCACATATATAGGCGATTGCGCTTGGGTTGCATTGCAGTGTTGGCAATATTATGAGAACTTATTTGATGAATAATTTAATTTCTAGACGTACGATCCTAATGAAACTTTCAGAACGTAATCATAATGTTTAAATGTATGTGTATACCGAAGCACAAGTCTCTATTATTTGATATACGATTTTTACAAAGATAGGGGGTAAGGGGTATATTTAGGGGCGGGGGGGGGTAAATTTTAACAAAAACCGAAATTGTATAAAATGCATCTTAATCTACATTTTAAATTTGGAAACTCTAGCTTGAAAGATGTAGGAGATATAATTTTTTAAGTGATCTTCGAAAAGGTTTTTTATCGATAAGAAAGTATCGGAATGAGCTATCGGTTTTAGTGATAAATTCGATATGCGCGCGCTATAACGGACATTAAAAAAAAAGGTTCAGGGTATAACAAGTAAAAGGCTCTAGTCGATACTGCTCGAGTAGGAGATACCTTGAACCCTCCAATCTGATACTCTAATCACTCTGCACTTCTTTTAGGCACACATACATACACAAGCACGTGTTAGAACGCGCTCTGCCAACTGCAAAGTAATCAACGAATGCGCTGCAGTGTGGGCAATAGGATGCGAATTTTTTTTTTTTAAATTTCTTTTGTAGACATACAATCTTAATTAAACTTTCAGAGTGTAATCATATGGTGACAATGCATGTATATTCCAAAGCATACTTGAAATACGTTTTTGCAAATTGGCGGTAAAGAGGGCGTAGTATCCAAAATTTGTTAATTACAAAATGTTTGTATCCATCATATGTATGTCTAATAGTATTCCAATGAGACTCAAAAAACAATATCAATTTTTCGACTATTCTCGATAAAAAGTTAACGGACGAGTTATCGAAAAAATATGATAAACTCGTACTGCTTATGGTATACACGAGTATGCATACAACATTTAATTTCTAGCTCTTATATCTTCTGAGATCTCGGCGTTCATACGGACAGACAGGCGGCCAGACGAACAGGGTTATATCGTTTCAGCTGGTCATGCTGATCAAAATATGTATGTACATATATGTCAAAGCACAAAAGAAAAGTTTCCCTTAGCGCAGCGAGTTTCGGTGGTCGTCCACTTCTCAAACGATTCTACTTTCTTTGTCTCACTAATTTCTTCTGCCTACCACCGAACCAGTGTTGCCAGGTTTTGAGACATAAAAATAGCAAAATCCGCCTCAAAAAATAGCTGAAAATAGCTTAAAACAAATGTTTTAACAAGTAAGAAAGCTCTAGTCGAGACAGCTCGACTACGAGATCCCCTGAACCCTACAAGCAACTGATATTTCATTTATAATTAGCAAACACACACACGCATACAAACAAACACACGCACACACACGCATACAAATAAACACACGCATACACACACACTCACATATACAGGCGATTGCGCTTGGGTTGCGCTGCAGTGGCAATATAATGACAACTTATTTGTTGAATAATTTAATTTCTAGACGTACGATCGTAATGAAACTTTCAGAACGTAATCATAATGTTAAAATGTATGTGTATACCGAATCACAAGTCTCTAGTATTTGATATACGACTTTTACAAAGATGAGGGTGAGGGGGTGGATTTAGGGGTGGGGGGTAAATTTTAACAAAAACCGAAATTGTATAAAATATATCTTTATATACATTTTAAATTTGGAGACTCTAGCTTGAAAGATGTAGGAGATATAATTTTTTAAGTGATCTTCGATAAGGTTTTTTATCGATAAAAAAGTATCGGAATGAGTTATCGTTTTTTAGTGATAAACTCGATAAGCGCGTGATATGTACGGACATTTTAAAAAAAAGTTTAAGTCTCTAGCTCTTATATCTTCTGAGATCGACGCGTTCATACATACGGACGGACGGACGGACGGACGGACGGACGGAGGGACGGACGGACGGACGGACGGACGGACAGACAGACGGACAGGGCTAAATCGACTCAGCTTGTCGTCCTGATCAAGAATATATATACTTTGTGGGGTCTGCCACGCCTCCTTCTGCCTGTTACATACTTTTAACAAAACCATTATACCCTGATTTCCCATTTTCAATGGATTCAGGGTATAAAAAATGCTTACAAAATAGCTGAATTCTCTTTATGACTTTTAATGTCATGTAATTTGGCAAAAACACTGAAAACACCGTATATGTAATATGCCCGCGTGTTGTCCAACTCGTCCTTTCTTATACAATCTTTAAAATCTGTGATTTTTGTGCCCGAATCATGAAATTTTTGCTTATAGATTTTCTCCTTTTGCTAATACACTCTTTTACACAATTAATGCCGAGAAATGCGCAATCGGTGATGGTGTAAATGAACTACTAGTCATGATCTATGTAAGTATATGTATACGCTAAAGTAGTGGTGGTATACTCGAACAGATCATTAAGTACAGTTTGGGACTTAGTTGAAAATTTTTTTCTTTAAATACTAAAATTAAATTAAAACAAGTAAGAAAGCTCTAGTCGAGACTGCTCGACTACGAGATCCCCTGAACCCTACAAGCAACTGATATTTCAATAATAATTAGCAAACACACACACACACACACGCATACAAACAAACACACGCACACACACGCATACAAACAAACACACGCATATACACACACTCACATATACATGCGATTGCGCTTGGGTTGCGCTGCAATGTTGGCAATATTATGAGAACTTATTTGATGAATAATTTAATTTCTAGACGTACGATCCTAATGAAACTTTCAGAACGTAATCATAATGTTTAAATGTATGTGTATACCAAATCACAAGTCTCTAGTATTTGATATACGACTTTTACAAAGATGATGGTGAGGGGGTGGATTTAGGGGTGGGGGGTAAATTTTAACAAAAACCGAAATTGTATAAATTTCATCTTAATATACATTTTAAATTTGGAGACTCTAGCTTGAAAGATGTAGGAGATATAATTATTTAAGTGATCTTCGATAAGGTTTTTTATCGATAAAAAAGTATCGGAATGAGTTATCGTTTTTTAGTGATAAACTCGATATGCGCGTGATATATACGGACATTTTAAAAAAAAGTTGAAGTCTCTAGCTCTTATATCTTCTGAAATCGACGCGTTCATACATACGGACGGACGGACGGACGGACGGACGGACAGACAGACGGACTGGGCCAAATCGACTCAGCTTGTCGCCCTGATCAAGAATATATATACTTTGTGGGGTCTGCCACGCCTCCTTCTGCCTGTTACATACTTTTAACAAAACCATTATACCCTGATTTCCCATTTTCAATGGGTTCAGGGTATAACAAGTACGAACGTTGCAGTCGGGCGCTACCGACTGCGGAATACTCATTCACATTTCCTTTGTAAATTTGATTTAATTTGGCTTTAAAAAAAATTAGTACAAAACAATTATGCATTTTGATTATATTGTAGCTTTTGGTAATTTTTATCGAGTAATCGATAATTATTATATTGATCGTGCACTTTTTATACCCTGAACCCATTGAAAATGGGAAATCAGGGTATAATGTTTTTGTGTAAAAGTATGTAACAGGCAGAAGGAATCGTCGCAGACCCCACAAAGTATATATATTCTTGATCAGCACGATGAGCTGAGTCGATTTGGCCCTGTCCGTCTGTCTGTCCGTCCGTCCGTCCGTCTGTCCGTATGAGCGCCGAGATCTCAGAAGATATAAAAGCTAGAGAGCTGAAATTTTGTTTGCATACTCGTGTATACAATACGCAGTAAGAGTTTGCTTTATTTTTTCGATAACTCATCCGATAACTTTTTTATCGAGAATAATCGAAAAATTGATTTTGTTCTGTGAGCCTCATCGGAGTACTATTAGATGTAGAGACTTCAGATTTACTGTGTATATATATATGATGAATACAAACATTTTGTAATCAACAGATTTTAGATACCACGCCCCCTTCGCCCCCAATTTGTAAAAAACGTATTTCAAGTACTAGAGACCTGTGCTTTGGAATGAACACACATTTTGACCATATAATTACGCCCTGAAAGTTTCATTAAGATCGTATGTTTACAAAAGAAGTTATTCACCAAGTAAATTCTCATACTATTGTCCACACTGCAGCGCAGCCCAAGCGCAGTCGCTGCTTACTGCGCAGTTAGCAGATCGCGGGCGCGTGAGGGTGGATGCATGTAAATGTATGTGTGCGTGCATAAAAGAAGTGCAGAATGATAAGAATATCAGCTTGGAGGGTTCAGGGTATCTCCTAGTCGAGCAGTCTCGACTAGAGTCTTCTTACTTGTTGAGTATGGTATTATGGTAATTTTCATTGATAGCTTTCGGTCACACCTATTGCAGATTCCTTAGCGTTTGCTTACATTTTGCTTACATTACAAAAGCGCGCTTTTTAGCATTCTAAGGATTGCGATTGATTTCTGGATTTTCTAGCTGTTATTGTAGTTTTGTCAGATGACGCTCTGTTATTAGGTTATTGTATTTTAACTACCAGTTTGTAAAGCAAAGCGATAGCGTGGGCGCTAAAGGCTTCGCAAGTTATGTTACAGCGGCGGAGGTTCAAGTCCCCATCAAGGTTATGTTTTTTTTTTTCATACATATTTCGTTTTTTATAAAATAGATATTTTATTCTTTTGGCTTGAGTGCGAGCTCAAATCCCGCGGAAAACTCTTTTTTGTAAATTGAAAATTTTGTTATTTTAGTTTCTTTTATATTTTTATACCCTGAACCCATTGAAAATGGGAAATCAGGGTATAATGGTTTTGTTAAAAGTATGTAACAGGCAGAAGGAGGCGTGGCAGACCTCACAAAGTATATATATTCTTGATCAGGGCGACGAGCTGAGTTGATTTAGCCCTGTCCGTCTGTCTGTCTGTCCGTCCGTCCGTCCGTATGTATGAACGCGTCGATTTCAGAAGATATAAGAGCTAGAGACTTCAACTTTTTTTTTTAAATGTCCGTATATATCACGCGCATATCGAGTTTATCACTAAAAAACGATAACTCATTCCGATACTTTTTTATCGATAAAAAACCTTATCGAAGATCAGTTTAAAAATTATATCTCCTACATCTTTCAAGCTAGAGTCTCCAAATTTAAAATGTATATTAAGATGAATTTTATACAATTTCGGTTGTTGTTAGAATTTACCCCCCACCCCTAAATCCACCCCCTCACCATCATCTTTGTAAAAGTCGTATATCAAATACTAGAGACTTGTCCTTCGGTATACACATACATTTAAACATTATAATTATGTTCTGAAAGTTTCATTACAATCGTACGTCTAGAAATTAAATTATTCATCAAATAAGTTCTCCTATTATTGCCACACTGCAGCGCAACCCAAGCGCAATCGCCTATATATGCGTGTGTGTGTGCGTGTGTTTGTTTGTATGTGTATGTGTGTGCGTGTGTTTGTTTGTATGCGTGTGTGTGTGTGTGTGTGTGTGTGTGTGTGTGTGTGTGTGTGTGTGTGTGTGTGTGTGTGTGTGTGTGTGTGTGTGTGTGTGTGTGCGTGTGTGTGTGCTAATTATTATTGAAATATCAGTTCCTTGTGGGGTTCAGGGGATCTCGTAGTCGAGCAGTCTCGACTAGAGCTTTCTTACTTGTTTAAATATTTAAATTTTATTTTTAAAATTTATAAAAATGTTTCCTTCCGTGTTATTAATGCCTATTAAGCCTATTTGTATATACATGTACATACATAGATAGCTCAAGCATATAAATGTCGCAATTTGATACTACAAATGCCGATTGCCACGCCCCTAGTGGCCGTAGACACCTCATTTTTGGCCAGTTCTTAGAAAGAGCTAACGGTAACGTAAATGCGAAATTTGAATGCTTACGCTCAAAAAATGTGAAAATTACAGGGTATTTTTCGATATGCCACGCCCCCAAAGAGGCGTGACAATTATTTTTGAGGCATCGATAGAGGAGGTTACCAGTAACTCAACTATCTAAATTTGAAGCTTCTAGCTCTTAAACTGTAGGAGATATAAAGTTTTGCGGTTTGCCACGCCCCCTATGGGCGGACATATATCCACCATAGCTTGTTGGACTTGGGTGGTCAACTGTAGTTATATCCACCATAGCTTTTTGGACTTGGGGGGTCAACGCGGATCTACATACCAAACTTCAACTTTCTAGCTCTTCAACTAACATGATTTCTGGTATATCGGAAAATGCATTTTCCGATTTGCCACGCCCCTAGTGGGCGGATCGGGAAAATTTTAACACTTTATAAATCGGAGTTATACACGAGTATGTGTTCCTATAGCTATAGTCTATAGCTTCAATAGCGGCGAAATGAACTGCGTTCATACGGACAGACGGACAAACGGACAGACGGACGGACAGCAAGACGGACATTGCACAAAACCAATATACTAATTCACTTCGTGAATGAGTATAAATATTCTTTTGTAAAATAGCTAGATTTATAGCTAATAGCATTTTCAAAATTTATATAGCATTTAGGATTATAAAATAGCTAGAATTGCTATTTAATAGCTAACCTGGCAACACTGCACCGAACCACACTCGACGATAGCTACATACGCTGTCGTCCCGCTAAAACGGGACTTTTCCAGCCTACAAAACATAACCGACCATCCACGATACGTCCAGTCGCGAAACACACAAAATAACAATACCATACGCATTCACATACTGCACTCTAAATACTCTTAACAAATTCACTATGCATGCTGCGCTCGTATGAGACCAAAACAATCACCATAGCCTGTCACAAAACTCTTTGTGCAAGGGCATTGAACACACACATACGCACAAATACGAAGGTATGCAGAAAGGAAAATAGGCAATAGGTAGAAAGCACAGATACAGTGCGCGCCAACATATTAATACTACTTGCGCTTCGACATATACTTTATGGGGTCTGCGATGCTTTCTTCTGCCTGTTACATACTTTTTCATAAAACCATTATACCCTGATTTCGCCTTTTCAATGGGTTCAGAGAATAATTAGAATAATCAATAACTAGATTATTGTTGAATGTATACCTTTATCATCTGTGTGCTTACAAACGAATAGACAGAATGATTACGAATATACATACATATACCAGGAATCAAATCTTTAGACATGATAGAAGGAAGCTTCCAGGCCAGGTGCTGTTGCCCTGAGTTGTAATAAGTCGCCGCAAGTAGCTTCTGCTCAGATGCAAATACATATATGTACATATGTACCTATACGATCTAAATCGGCGGCTTAAGCGAAGGAGCATGTCCGTAAACACGCAAATATTCCTGATAAAGAATATATATGTATATATATAAACCTTACACCCAATTGTATAATTTGTATGCCATTAAGCCATTCAAAAGACTTCATATTTAATGGGTAGACCATGTGAAGAATTCAAAGATTTTGTATGCCACGCTTCCTCTCAATACATTTAAGGGACTGGTGCGTTAGCAAATACACATATTCGAATGTTATTATCTCATTCTGAAAGTTTGATAAAGATTTTCCCGACGAAAGCATTCTCATTGCTATTGCCATTGATGATGGGAAATCCTGCGTGGCAGACCCTATAAAGGACATACATATATATTCGACCAGAGCCGACTTAGCCCTATCAATCTGTCTAGTGAAAGAGTTTACTACTGTTTCCAAATTTTAAATACAAATTCATTTCATTCATATAGAATTTCAATTTATTTATATCTTAGATTCCCGCCATCTTTTTTTTCCAATTTGAAAAAAGCGTATTTTTTTACGATAGACTTGTACTTTGGCAACTACAAACATTTGAATGGACTTATTATAATCTGGATTTTTTATAAACAAAATCAATCTTTAAGAAAACGTTTTAAGTTTCCATAGTAAATCCACACTGCAACCTATGCGTACGTGCGCGTATATGTGTGCGTATGTGTGTATGTACACGGTTTGTTTCTTGGATAAGCAAAAACAAAGTGAATTGGATTTTCAGTTCTTCGAAGAGTTATGCGCATGTCGTAGTCTGGCGGTTTGAAAAAGAAATTGTGTAGCAATCCTTACAAAATGTTTGTGGCTTTTTTTTATTTATTATTTTTTTTTTAGATACATCCACATAAAATAGTTTGAACCGCTACGTTGCCCTGAAAACGGGTGAATTCATGAGCTATTCTAATCAAAATTATTCAGCTGTATGTAGCATACACACACTTGTACACAACCTTTAAACATATTAAACGTACCAATAACTTCTCAGCTATAAAAATTTGTTATCGCATTACTTTGTATCTCAGCTGAGATATTTTGCACCCGTAATTTTTTTGGTAAGTACTTTTAAAAATTAATGATAAAATTATGTTTATGAAATAAAGCGATAAATGAATACAAAATGTGTTTCCATTTCCTCTCGGCAAAAGATGCGCTAATTAACCAATAAGTTGTAGGAGAGATTTGCACACATTTTTTGTTCCTTTCATTTAAGTACATAAATACGTATAGGCATATGTTCTCTTCATTTAAGACAATTCTGTGCATGTTCAATGGTTTGTGTGCATGCCGTCCAACCAATTGCCGCGATGTTGCCTAGTGCTATAGATAGACACACAAATAATATCGAATCGCACCAACACAAACCAAACGATCGCATCGAACAGCTAGTGGACTGGCCGCGGTTTAAACAACAAGCACCGAAGGTCGCAACTGAAATACTCTGCATTAGTCGAGGCGAGCAGAGAGACGGAGCACGAGACAATGATGAGACCCCACCAGTGCCAGCACCGGCAGCAGCAGAAGCACAACAAAACATGTTATAGTAGAAAAAGCAAAACAACTCATGCACACCTTCTCACTCTAGCGCATCCACGCACACAATAGCAGAGGTCATAGATGTGTGCGTGCGTACGGATTCGCGCGCTCAGAAGGCCTGCTCATCTATACTCAAAGAGACAGACAGACACACGTCCAAAAACGCGCGAGTGCGCTCCGATAAAGTTGAACATATTCAATGAACCCAACCACGCAATGGTGCCATTGCTCACAATCTTCAGAGAGAGAGAGAGAGAGAGAGAGAGAGAGAGAGAGAGAGAGCGATAGAGAGAGTGTGAGAGAGAGAGAGAGAGAGAGAGAGAGTGAGACAGAGACAAGGAGAGAGAGAGAAAGTAAGACAGAGACAAGGAGAGAGAGAGAAAGTAAGACAGAGAAAAGGAGAGAGAGAGAAAGTAAGACAGAGACAGAGAGAGAGTGAGACAGACAGGGAGAGTGAGACAGACAGAGAGAAAGAGGTACAGAGAAAGCGAAGAGATCAATCTACAAGCGAGGGAGAAAGAGAGCGAAGAGAATAATCTACGATATGATTTGATACTGAATGTTTTAAAATTCATAGACTAGTGTCTTGACCTTTTTTATACCCCGAACCCATTAAAAATGGGAAATCAGGGTTATAATGTTAATGTGAACAAGTAAGAAGGCTCTAGTCGAGATTGCTCGACTAGGAGATACCCTGAACCCTCCAAGCTGATATTCTAATCATTCTTCACTTCTTCTATGCACACATATGTACATGCATATGCATCCAGACACACGTATATCAACGCACTCTGCTAATGGCGCAGTAAGCAGCGGCTGCGCTTGGGATGCGCTGCAGTGTGGGCAATATTATGAGAATTTATTTGTTGAATAATTTAATTTCTAGACGTACTTTATGAAACTTTTATGCTCTAACGCATGCACATTTCAAGGCACAAGTCTCTAGTATTTAAAATGCGTTTTATACAAATTGGGGGCGAAGGGGGCGTGGGTGTATCTTCTGAGATCGAGGCACTCATACAGACGGACGGACAGGCCCCTGTCCGCCTGTACTATATCAACTCATCTCGTCGCCCTGATCAAGAATATATATACTTTGTGGGGTCTTTTTTACACAATACCATTATACCCTGATTTCCCATTTTCAATGGGTTCAGGCTATAAAAAATATGTAACAGGCAGAAGGAGTCATCGCAGACCCCATAAAGCATATATATTCTTGATCAGCCCAAAGAGGTGAGTCGATATAGCCCTGTCCGTCTGTCCGTCCGTATGAACGCCGAGATCTCAGAAAATATAAGAGCATCTCTTGCTCTCTTGCTGAAATTTGGTGTGTATTCTCGTGTATACATACGCAGTACGTGTTTGCTTTATTTTTTCGATAACACATCCGATAACTTTTTATCGAGAAAAATTGATTTTGTTTTTTGAGCCTCATTAGAATACTATTAGACGTGGAGACTTCAGATTTACTGTGTATATACGTATGATGAATACAAAAATTTTGTAATCAACAGACTTTGGTTACCACGCCCCCTTTTCCCCTAATTTGTAAAAAACGTATTTCACGTACTAGAGATTTGTGCTTTGGAATGTACACACATTTTGACCATATGATTACGCTCTGAAAATTTCAATAAGATTTTAACTGGGTATATTTAAAAGTCAGTTAATTTGGTGGAAAATTTAATAAGTGGAACAAAAACGTCCTACGTATGTAGGAAACTATAAAAATACTCATTCAAAAAAATAAAAATGATTTCTACAATACTGCACATAAATTATGGAAGTGAGGGCGCTATGGTGAATATATAAATCATTCACGGACTACTTACACGAAGAGAAGGTAGATGACGACGAAGACTCGAGTTCATCTTTCGGAGAGACTATTGGAATTCTAAAAAAAAAAATATATATATATATATAATAACAGTATTTTATTGTAGCAAGCAACGAATATATCGTTAGGTATGAAACTTACTTTTTACTTTTATTTTTCTGGGAAGTCGGCAATATTTCTACAGATGGTGCATCAGACATGGCTGAGACCACTGGAGTCTGTCCAACAATTATATCCTGGCGTTGAGCGGGAATTTGATCTAAAAGAGGATAAACACCAAATTTATTTACTTAACAAAATAATAAATAACAATAACAAAATAGTTAATGATTAAAGACTGCGGATTTATCACGGTAAACTTGACGAAAATCCCAGTACAAACTATGGGTAATGAGTTAAATGTATTCCTTTTAGCCACGATGGGCGTTTTCGTCGTTTTACTTCGATAGATACCGTATACATAGACTGTAGAGTATATCTTATATGATTGTTACCTAATTTGTACTGGATATTGGGCTTCGCATCTGGGCCTTGAATTAACACGCTGCTGGGGGGTAAACCGATTCCGACAGCATCTGGCTGGGTCATGCACATTGAGGCATCTGGATGCGCAACGACAGTTGCTGCCGTTAATGTTGCAGACGGAACAGCAGGTGCAATTGCAATAGCAGCAGCAGAAGCAGCTACTGCCTCCTGATGATCATTCTCCGTACTCCCATTAGTCTATAAGTATACAATTTATTATATATTTATATTTATCTCAATATATAGTATTTCTTACCTTATCCAGTTCATCGAGTATGTTCTTTTTTGTTGTCGGATCGATAATCTGTAAACGATGCTGGTGTCGTCGCCTACTCGGCTGCGGTACTGGTACAGGTTGTGGCGTCACATTAGCTGACATAACACCAACCATTGGCGGAACATTGACGTTGACACCCACACCCACTTGACCACTCGCTGTTCCACCAACACCAATAACCGTATTAGTGCCTGGCTGTACAGCACCTGTTAGCAACTGTATTTGAGATGGTGTCGCACCACCAGGACCAGACAGCGGTCCATTGGGTCCACCGGGCTGCACAGATTGCATTGTATTGCCTAAGTTCGTGTTAACCGCAACGCCGCTGCGTGAATGCGGTGGCGGCTGTTGCTGTGGCAATGGGGAAAGATATGGATAGGCATAATAGGGTATGGGCGTGTGCGTATATTGTAAAGGTGGCGCCGGATACGCTGGTTGTCGCTGGCCATATTGTGGGTAATTCTGCAATACCATATTCGGGTAAATCGGTGGCATATGAACATGGGGGGCACGGGCTCCACCGCCAGTGCCGTTGTTACGGGGCGGATTTGACGCTGCCTGTGGTCCTCGATAAATTCCACTTTGTTGATTTGATCGACTGTTTCCAGAATTGTTGTTGCCAGTCGAAACATACTGTAAAATGCAATCAATAGTTTTAGTTTTTAGTTTTCTAGCGCCCTCCAGATCACACAAACATATTTAAAAACAACGATTATGACTTCAGCAATCATATAATGACCATAAACATCCTATACAATCTATTCCAACTAGATAACATGTGTCACTTACTAATATGAATTGCTCTGGCAATGAAATGAAAAGACCAAAACGAGAAATCGCCTATTACATTACACATTTATACCATTGCCAAAACTGTTTGTTCTGACGGTAGCTTAACTATGATTTCAGTGGGAATATTATGCATAATTTTTGGCCAGTTCTTAGAACGCGCCACTAGTTCACTAATAATACATTTTGGACACTTTTGCTCCAAAGATGTGAAACTTACAGAGTATTTTACAATACGCCCCGCCTTCAAAGAGGCGAAAAATTCAACTATCCAAATTTGAAGCTTCTAGCTCTTAGACTGAAGGATATATAAACTTTTTCGGTTTGCCACGCCTTCAGTGGGCGTAGATACATTCGCTATAGCTCATTGGTCTTGGGTAGTACGGCCGAGTTGATAGTGCCTAAAATATAGCAGAATTTGAAAAATCACCATATCTTCAAACCCGACATTTACTTTTTATTTTGTCCGCGATTTTTATAGAGTTTCAGCATCAGCTCACGTGCAAAATTTCAGCTTTAGCTTTGATCATGGGTGGCCGAATCTACATTCATTCAAAATTTCAGCTTTCTAGTTCTAGTTCTTTCTAGGTATGTCGAAAAATGCATTTTCGGATCTGCCACGCTTCTATTGGGCGGACCGAAATAATTTTAACACTTTATAAACTGAGAGAATACAAAGTCTCCTGCTTCAATAGCACTGCATTGCGTTCATACTGACAGATGGCCGCACATATCAGAAAACAAATATACTCATTTCACTTTCCTGAATGAGTACAAAAATACAAGATCTGTGCATACTACGTTATTTGAATTGTCGCGTATCCTTCGGTCTGTAAAAGAACTATAATAAAAGGCACTATTATACCCGCAATTCGCATTTTCAACGTTTTCTAGGGTATACGCGGAAATTTTAGAGTTGCCTACCTCTTGGACTGTTTGTGGAAAATTGCTGTTCGATAACAGATTATTGTTCTTGTAATCGTATTTTCTAGTATCGATACAACTGACGTTGATACCGACGCCGACACTAACCCCAACAGCCCCCAACAGAGTTTTGTCTTGCATATAGACAGAGGGATTATTCGATGAGCCTAGTGTTAGACCATGAGAATTGGCCAGAGTAATGATGCTTTGGTTGTTGCCATTGATGTTGTTGTTACCGCCACTATTATTGCTATTGCTGCCGACACCAGCAACAGTTGTCAGTTGCTGTTGTTGACTATTATTTGGACCGACTTGACTGGACTTGGAGATGTCCGATAATAGACGACAATTTGTTTCGATAATTCCACTATTGCTACCGCAAGCAGCAGCAGCAGCACGATTTCCTGTTAGATTATAGATGGCGGCTGTATTCAAGTCCTGCTGAATCGTTGCCGAATTCAGATTTAATTGACAATTGTTAACAGACATTATATTGCCGCCGCTACAGATAACTGTTGTCGATTGCTGCTGCTGTGCATTAACCGATGTTAATGGCCTGTTAACGACATTTGCGTAGCTTTGCTGTGGATGCGACTGTTGTTGCTGTTGTTGATGGTGCTGCTGTTGATGTTGTTGCTGTTGATGTGGTTGCTGTTGATGTTGTTGATGCTGTTGTTGCTGCTGCTGTTGTTGCAGATGTGTCTGATGTACCATGTGAGCCGTCGCTTGTTGGGCATTTGTTGGCGTTTTTGCAGCTGTTTTTAGTATGGAAACAACATTGTAAGCCTTGCTTATCTGAAACTGTGGCTGTGACGTACTATGTTGCTGTTGCTGGGGCTGCTGCTTTGCAGCAGGCATTTGCGTTGGGTACTTTTTTGTCTTTTTATTTGTCGGCAATATCTACAACAGATTTAAGCAGCGCCCAATCAACATTGGATATTGGAATTAATTACAATACATATTAAAAAAAAAAAAAAAAAAAAAAAAAAAAAAAAAAAAAAAAACCAACGATACTAGCAACTAAATAAAGAAGCTATTATTTAAAAAAAAAAAAAAAAAAAAAAAAACAACAACAATTACTGTCATCATATATAAGTAGGAAATTGTGTGCCTCCCTTTATATATATTGTTAAGCGCTTGATTTACATGGCCTCCATATCGATTAAGATTTTGAAGTAATTTAATTTATATTGTTATTGCAGGTGGCTCCTTAATAGTAGTGATATTAAGAGCGTCCCGAACTAACGGTGTGAAAGTGGATTTTTGTTGAATAGTACTATACCGGAAGTCACAACTAATCGATGATTATTTTGAAACGTAAAGCACTTTCATAAAAGTTATTTTTCTTTACATCTTTTCAAACGTGGAGCAGAAGAAATATGATTTAAAAATCAAATTTGATGGGCTTGCTATATATTTAGAATATTGTAGAATCTTCAATTGTTAATTATTTTTAATTATAATAAAATATTACCACGTTGGAGATTTTCGTATAAGTGTCTGATGCTTGTTACCTTAAATCTGCTGATCAGTGTTATCATTGTATGCAAATTATCAATTACTAAACATAAGACTCAGAAAATATTAACAAATCAATTTCTCGTTGCGAAAATATTATTGAGAGATTTGAACAAAATTATTCTTGAAGCTTTTAGCTTTTGTATGAAGAGTGAGAGCATAAAATACACATGTATACATATAAAAATAAAAATAAAAATATACAAGAGACAACTAATATGGGACCTTACCATATTTTGGGGCTGCATGGCTTTAGCAATATCGGGTTGTGTTGATAGTGTTGGAGCAGCTGGTTGCATTACGAATTGACCAATCCGTTTGTTATCGGAAGTCGTCAAACGGTTTATTATACCGTTTACTTGGCGATCTCCGGGATGACTTTAGACCCCGTTTATCAATCTGTCACACAACCATTTGATTATTCTTCTGTGAATAATAATAAAATTATTATAAATGTTAATACTGATGGTGATGGCTCGTACCTGCAAATATGTTTTTGATATTATATAGAAAATAATCTGTCAAGGCAATTCTAATAATTTCGGAACGAGTACACAGCCTGCAAGTTTTCAAATCGTAAGCATTATATTATAGTCTACAACAATGTTGAATAGATATTTTATATGTGTACAAATTACATTTTGCATATTCTAAATATTTAACATTTATCAAATTTAAAAATTAATTACAGTAAGCCTCTGCATTTTCTTTACTGTTTAATCATGCTTTTACCTACATACATGTATTTGCCGACGTTGCGACGTTGGCGCACATGCGACCAACAGGGTAGAGCGAAGTGAGAAAGAGGGGAAGAGAGGGAGATAGAAAGATTACCTGAGCAACTCTCTAGCGACAGCGACACAAAGAAAATGGAATAATTAAAAAAACTGACGACCTTTATTTCCGTTTTGTGCACTAGTATTGAAACGATCTAAAAAATAATTTTTTAAAAACTATATATTGTATTTGCACTATGATTTATTATTTATATGCAATGAGAGAGCGCAACGTCAACTAATTGCATTGTGGTAAGAAATGTCATCATGTAATTTTACTTTACGTCCGTTTTCGTTTTCAAAACGTATTTTACCTGAAGCATTCGTCGCTAGAATATTGAACCACTTATATACAATAGTAAAAACAATTCTCAATTCTTTTTATAAATACTTGGACATTAGTAAACTAAGTTATACTTGTCTTTCTTTGTGTTTATTTCCAAAAACAAATTTTCTATCAATTTCATTCCACATGCAATGTGCTGCTTAGGAATGGTAATATCGTATCAATTTACATCGATATATTTTCTATCCTACAATGACAGGGTTGATCCCTTTAATAATCGATATTTCTTTCCTCTTATTTTCATTGAAATCTTAGTATTTCGCGAATATCGCATTAATAAAATACTAGTAGTATTTTGAAAGAGCACAAGGATATTACCACTAACCAGAGAACACATAGACTAGACAACTAGTGGAAAGCTTTTTGCACGCTTTTTCTTGGACTTAAGCACCCCAGACTGCTTTGAATTCGCTCGGCGAATTACTTTTAGGCTCGAGCAACGAAAATATACGAAAGCACAATCATTTCGCTTCACGCGCTCGACCGAGATGGTCAAATGTTGAACAAAAGATCCTTCTATGCTCAATCTTTCCCTTGCTCTCTCTCTCTCGATGCTCTATGCTCTCTCAAATGTGTATATGTGTGTATGCATGTGAGCACAAGCAGCAGCTCTGAGCTGCCAGCTCACGAAAATTTAAATTTCTTCGCAGCAAGAACCCATGCCTTCCCTTCTGTGTGAAGAGTATACCGAACTTATCAAACCGTTTGCCAAGCTCGTACAAAATCTGTATATATGTTTTCGATATTACTTGTGGGAAGGGTATGAAAGCGTTGGTGCTCATACTGAAAATGCTTTCGCGACGAGCGTGCACACACACAGTCTCCGTTACTATATGTATTATGAGCATTTGTGTGCCTGTGTGCGTAGCTCTTGCTGCCTGTAGCGATTTCAGAGCCCCGAATTCGCATTTGGTAGATCTTGTGAACTACTCACGCATGCATACATACATATGTTTGATTGTGTGTACGCAGAAGCCGCGATGCTCACAAATGATGGGGTGATCATTGTAGAAGCCTTTGACTGCCTTTGTGCCTTTATATGTGCGTGTGTGTATGTGCATGTGTGTAAGCATGGGACATGAGCATTGGCGTGTGCCTACCTCAACTTAAAATTGTGCGAACGATTTTGGGTTTGAATTGAAGAGGCGCGCTTATATTTCAGTAGCTGACTGACTACACTGACAAGTGCACTTGCATTTTTTACACTCTTTTTTTACTTGCATGCACCTGTAAATGTATGTACATACAAATATGCAAGGGATCGATAATCGCATCCCATTTTGCCCACTGATCAGATACTACATTTTTTAAAAATGCATTCTGATAGGCTAACTCACGATCATTTAAATCAGGTGCTTAAATACATATGTATATACCGCGAGTAACTTGGCTGTCCCTATACCACACACATATACATACATACATACATACATACACATGTGCGTGAGTTACTCTTCGGTCACAGTGCCACAAAGTATTGGGATGTGACAAGTGACAAGTGCACTTTAGTCAGTCAGCTACTGAAATATAAGCGCGCCTCTTCAATTCAAACCCAAAATCGTTCGCACAATTTTAAGTTGAGGTAGGCACACGCCAATGCTCATGTCCCATGCTTACACACATGCACATACACACACGCACATATAAAGGCACAAAGGCAGTCAAAGGCTTCTACAATGATCACCCCATCATTTGTGAGCATCGCGGCTTCTGCGTACACACAATCAAACATATGTATGTATGCATGCGTGAGTAGTTCACAAGATCTACCAAATGCGAATTCGGGGCTCTGAAATCGCTACAGGCAGCAAGAGCTACGCACACAGGCACACAAATGCTCATAATACATATAGTAACGGAGACTGTGTGTGTGCACGCTCGTCGCGAAAGCATTTTCAGTATGAGCACCAACGCTTTCATACCCTTCCCACAAGTAATATCGAAAACATATATACAGATTTTGTACGAGCTTGGCAAACGGTTTGATAAGTTCGGTATACTCTTCACACAGAAGGGAAGGCATGGGTTCTTGCTGCGAAGAAATTTAAATTTTCGTGAGCTGGCAGCTCAGAGCTGCTGCTTGTGCTCACATGCATACACACATATACACATTTGAGAGAGCATAGAGCATCGAGAGAGAGAGAGCAAGGGAAAGATTGAGCATAGAAGGATCTTTTGTTCAACATTTGACCATCTCGGTCGAGCGCGTGAAGCGAAATGATTGTGCTTTCGTATATTTTCGTTGCTCGAGCCTAAAAGTAATTCGCCGAGCGAATTCAAAGCAGTCTGGGGTGCTTAAGTCCAAGAAAAAGCGTGCAAAAAGCTTTCCACTAGTTGTCTAGTCTATGTGTTCTCTGGTTAGTGATATTACAGTAATCCAAATTATAAACTGCAAACAGCTGATTGCCACGTTAATCATTTTTATACCCTGACCCATTGAAAATGGGAAATCAATTCAATTTTTTTATTAATGTCCGTATATAGCGCGCGCATATATTATATTAATTATTATTAAAAATCGATAACTCATCCTGTTATTTTGTTATCGATATAAAAACCTTATCGAAAATCAGTTATAAAATTATATCTCCCACATCTTTAAAACTAGAGTCTCCAAATTTTAAATATATATTGAGACGCATTTTATACAATTTTCTCACTTTTCTAAAAGTCGTATATCAAATACTAGAGACTTGTGCGGTATAAACATACATTTGAACATTATGATTACGTTCTGAAGGTTTCATTACGATCGTACGTCTAGAAATTAAATTATTCAACAAATAAGTTCTAATTATATTGCCAACATTGCAGCGCAACCCAAGCGCAATCGCCAGTAAGCGTGTGTGTGTTTGTTTGTATGCGTGTGTGTGTGTGTGTGTGTGTGTGTGTGTGTGTGTGTGTGTGCGTGTGTGTGTGCTAATTATTATTGAAATATAAGTTCCTTTTAGGGTTCAGGGGATCTCGTAGTCGAGCCGTCTCGATTAGAGCTTTCTTACTTGTTAAAACTGAGCTTTATTTAAGAACATAGGTTGCTTTTTTGAATATAGTCACTAACCACAGTTAATGATATAATCAATATATTTAGATTCAGAAATAATAACAATTCATTAATATGTACAAATACATATGTACATATATGTATGTATATGCTTATGTATATAGCATTATGCTTCACTGTGCACATATTCCGACGAAAAATATTTATAAAATTTATATCAAAATTATTAATCTAAATCCATGCGTAAGCAACTTAGTTACAGTTGGAGTTATTATTTAAAATTTATCTTATGAAATTCTAAATAAAAACAAGTAAGAAAGCTCTAGTCGAGACTGCTCGACTACGAGATCCCCTGAACCCTACAAGGAACTGATATTTCAATAATAATTAGCACACACACACGCACACACACACACATACGCATACAAACAAATACACGCACCCACATACACATACACGCATACAAACAAACACACGCACACACACACGCATATACAGGCGATTGCGCTTGGGTTGCGCTGCAGTGTTGGCGATATTATGAGAACTTATTTGTGGAATAATTTAATTTCTAGACGTACGATCGTAATGAAACTTTCAGAACATAATTATAATGTTTAAATGTATGTGTATACCGAAGGACAAGTCTCTAGTATTTGATATCCGACTTTTACAAAGATTAGGGTGAGGGGGTGGATTTAGGGGTGGGGGATAAATATTAACAAAAACCGAAATTGTCTAAAATGTATCTTAATATACATAAATTTGGAGACTCTAGCTTGAAAGATGTAGGGGATATAATTTTTAAACTGATCTTCGATAAGGTTTTATATCGATAAAAAAGTATCGGAATGAGTTATCGTTTTTTAGTGATAAACTCGTTATGCACGTGATATATACGGACATTTAAAAAAAAAGTTGAAGTCTCTAGCTCTTATATCTTCTGAAATCGACGCGTTCATACATACGGACGGACAGACAGACGGACAGGGCTAAATCAACTCAGCTCGTCGCCCTGATCAAGAACATATATACTTTGTGGGGTCTGCCATGCCTCCTTCTGCCTGTTACATACTTTTAACAAAACCATTATACCCTGATTTCCCATTTTCAATGGGTTCAGGGTATTACAAATAAGAAAGCTCTAGTCGAGACTGCTCGATATGAGATCCCCTAAACCCTTCGAGCAACTGATATTTCAATAATAATTCGCACATATACACGCACACTCACACACACACGCATACAAACAATCTGTTCACAATAGGTGAGCCACCTACCAGGGCGTCAACCTTGTGGAGGGAATCGTATCGGCTGGATACTTTTGATCCCGCGGCTTTTTCAGAGGCCATTCAGTCTCTGAGCACAATTGGTAATGCTGAGGCCAGAGCATGCTAAATGGTGGCCCAAATACAGAGTGCCTGCAATAGAGCCTACGTATTGGTATAATGCACAAATAGGTGACATTCAACGCAAATGCATCCAGGCGAGAAGAAACTATCAACGGGCTCGAAAAACAATTAGCTTACCAGGCAGCTAGAAGACATTTGCGCGATCTACAGACTGAGCGCAATCAGAGTCAGCTGCGCTTTCAGGACTATCTCCGATGATGCGGCGCTTGTCATAGCCGGCATGGTGCCACTGGAGTACCTGGTCGCCGAAGCCGTGGAGCGGAATTCGCACGCGCATGTTCGACACAACGCTATCAGGGCGAACAGCATTGCACGATGGCAAAGGAAGTTGAATAGCTCAGCCAAAGGGCGGTGGACGCACAAGCTCATCCCGGAGCTCGAACCATAGGTTAACCGCAAACACGGCGAGGTTAACTTCTATCTTAAGCATATCCTCTCGGGCGATGTCATGCTGGACCTGCGCAGAGTCGAGCGAATAAGAAGACGAGCTGTACCAGGCTAAGGTAGCGCATAGTGCTTGCGAAGCAATGCTTTACGGCCGTCCCGCAAGCATCGCGCGCTATCCGAGCGAACACTCTTTCAACTTGTAGTATAATAAGATTGTAAATAAACGTATATAAAACAAGTAAGAAAACTCTAGTCGAGAGCGCTCGACTAGATACTACCCTGAACCAAACTAATAGAAAAGCACATTTAGTATGGTTCAAATTTCAATTTCGATGTATTTAAAAATATAAATTAAATAGAAAACTCATTTAATTAAATAAATAAAAATTTTGAAACAATTAAAAAAAAGAATTACGACACGCTCTGGGTTTGAACCCGAGACCTCGTGATCAAGCGCCGCGCTTTCTACCTTGCCGCTACCCTTCTGTTTTAATTTTCAATGTCAAAACTGAAATAGATTCACTGCTACAGCGCCATCTACCAAATCTAAGTCAAACTAACTGCTGATGTGACTTTAAGAATGTGCAAGAACAACCAAACTAATAAAAATGTTAAAATTTCAATTTCGATTTTTGAAAAAATATAAGAGAAATTTAATCACAAATATATAAAAATTTTGAAGCAATTAAAAGAAAACTATAATGTAGCCCACAGCAGGACTTGAACCAGTGACCTCGCGATCGAGCTCCGCGGCCTCTGCCATGACGCCACCCTTCTGTTCTGATTTGCAATGTCAAAACTGAAATAGATTCACTGATGCAACGCCATCTAGCAGAACTAAACGAAACTAACTGCTGATGTGATTCTAAGAATGTGCTAGAAGATGTTTGAATGTATGTGTGCACACGTATTGGAAAACTGCTGTTGCCGCAGCACGTGCGTTTGTTAATTGGCCAAACATTTTGTTATTTTTTAACGTCGATTGATTTAATGGAATTTAATGAAACTTTCAGCATATGATCTACATATTCTATTGAATATTTGGCATTTAAAAAAAAAACATGTCAAATCATTCACAATTAGCTATACTAGCATCTGACCTTCACTGGGGATTCTGGTGAATTTGGAGCCGGTATCCAAAATATAACAAAAACCGAAATTGTATAAAATGCATTGGAATATACTTTTAAAATTTGGAGACTATAGCTCTAAAAATGTAGGAGTTATAAATTTATAACCCATTGCGCTTGGGTTGCGCTGCAGTGTTGGCAATATTATGAGAACTTATTTGTTGAATAATTTAATTTCTAGACGTACGTTCGTAATGAAACTTACAGAACGTAATCATGATGTTTAAATGTATGTGTATATCGAAGCACAAGTCTCTAGTATTTGATATACGACTTTTACAAAGATGAGGGTGAGGGGGTGGATTTAGGGGTGGGGGGTAAATTTCAACAAAAACCGAAATTGTCTAAAATATATCTTAATATACATTTTAAATTTGGAGACTTTAGCTTGAAAGATGTAGGAGATATAATTATTTAAGTGATTTTTGATAAGGTTTTTTATCGATAAAAAACTATCGGAATGAGTTATCGATTTTTAGTGAAAGACTCGATATGCGCGCTGTTTTTACGGACATTTAAAAAAAAAGTTGAAGTCTCTAGCTCTTATATCTTCTAAAATCGACGCGTTCAAACATACGGACGGACGGACGGACGGACAGACAGACGGACAGGGCTAAATCGACTCAGCTCGTCGCCCTGATCAAGAATATATATACTTTGTGGGGTCTGCCACGCCTCCTTCTGCCTGTTACATACATTTTAACAAAACCATTATACCCTGATTTCCCATTTTCAATGGGTTCAGGGTATAAAAACAGACTGCTCGACTACGAGATCCCCTAGCTCTTATATCTTCTGAAATCGACGCGTTCAAACATACGGACAGACGGACGGACGGACAGACAGACAGACAGACGGACAGGGCTAAATCGACTCAGCTCGTCGCCCTGATCAAGAATATATATACTTTGTAGGGTCTGCCACGCCTCCTTCTGCCTGTTACATACATTTCAACAAAACCATTATACCCTGATTTCCCATTTTCAATGGGTTCAGGGTATAAAAAGATGCTAAGAAGCGTTGATTTGTACTTGTATAGATAGTCAAACACTCGAAAATTCAACTTTTAACTTTCATGGTGTGTTAGTAAGAACTTTCCATTTGAATTTCGGGACTCCCCTGAAACTACTATTACTATGCCTGGTTGCGTGTTACGCATAAAGCATTAGCACATTTTGATGCTCGCTTCCGTATGAATTACATTACAAATATGTAAAATATGAGCAGTTAAAATAAAGCACTTGATAGTTATAATTTTTGTTATGTTCTCTCAATATAATAATATTCTAGTTCTATATGTATAAAACACTGAGGCTTTGTTAAAATACATACATACATATGTATGTACAGGTATTTACAGTGAAGAATAATGAAAATTATTGCAGGTTAAACCATATATACATATATGTACATACATATGTATATTACATGCAGTATGTACATACATATATTCTTATCCAATACTTTCGGCTTTTGTTTAATTCAACCCAAAGCTGTTGTTTGCTCTGTGCCCACATATTTACACTATGAATAGAAGCAATACACAAATTTCTCTTTATGAAATGAAAGAGCAAAGCTTAGAATTAAGCTCTCTCTCAGTGCAGGACGATTTCTACTGAGTTGTTGGGCATGTATGTATGTTATTTTTTGCTAAGAGAGTATTTCGCAACATCTTCGGCACTTAGTCTTTTTTATGTTGGAATGTACTCTTTGAGATCTATGACGACGGCCACCGTTGCTGCAGTGTTGCTCGTGCTTCACAAAATGAGTATTCAAGGAGAGATGGACAGTTAGATGGCTGCTGCGGGCATTGTTGCTGCTGCTGTTGCTGCTGCTGCTGTTGCTGCTGTTGCTGCTGCTGCTGCTGCTGCTGCTGCTGCTGCTGCTGCTGCTGCTGCTGCTACTCCTGCTTGTGCTGCTGATTGATTCTGTTCTTAGCCATGATGCTACCACAGCGGCTCCTATTAATGTTGTTGTATTGCTGTTATGGGCGCTGCTGATGCTGCTGCTGCTGTTACTGCTTGTACAAGAACTGTTTTGGGCTTATCATGAGTAAATCAGTTTATCTACTGTTAATGCTATAGACAGATGTGCGTGCTTTTCGTTCGATTTTATCATAAGTGTCATCTGAAAAGAAAAAATTAATAAAGTGAATACAATCTAAACGCCTCTTTAACGAAGAGCTACATGTGTAATATTCACATACACACATATGCACGCATATGCACAAAGGTATATACATATGAGATACAATAAACGCAATTCAATAACGGTAAGTTCCTAGTGCATAATCTATTATTTAAAGTCAATGGAATGATGTACCGATAGCACGCACACTTACACACATATATACCAAAAATATTTGTACAGATATGAACACATTTGTATTTATGTGCGCGCGGTGCATGTACAACACTTTACGCACAATTACATATGTAGCTGTGTATGTAAGCTGACATACATACAGGCATACATGTGTAGCTTAACACTCACACTGTAGCAGCTTCATTGCATAAATATTGAAGGAACCATGGAGGAACCATGGAGCAGAAAGTCAAATTCATATGTATTTTCTAATGTACATATGTACATACATATGTATATGCTTACAACTATACGGATGTATATACAAGAGTTGTCATATATATATATATATATATATATATATATATAATATTATTATTTTAATTAGGACTGTCAATTGAGTTATCGCATGGAAAACAAGTCTTTTGTACATATATACATACATATATTACAATCCGCTTATAAGCCCAATGCACTGCATTCCAATGGGCCATATTATTTACATATATAAATGCGGCTCTGCGCATTGCCATCATCGATAGGACCATTCTTCCTTGGTACTTCTGGTAAAGTTCTTGCAACGAAGCTTTTTCTGGGTCGCAATTGTTATTTCCTTTTTTCCCCTTAACAGAGTAAAACACACACACAATGTACATATGTATGTGTGCTGACTCGCTGTAAGCTTATAGAAAGCATCCCCAACTGTAATGCTCTTTGACTCTCTCACTCTCTCAGTCATTCTCTCATGGGTTTGCTCTTAATAAGCGAAGAATTTTTCTGCAAATTGTTAACTCTTAAATCCGCAAATATAAGTACTAAGTAGGCATTAATTTGAATATCTCAACACTTCACTCTTCGATTGGGCGAAATATATCTAAATACATTAAATTATATAGGTACGTATAGATTAACGCGTATTTATACATGCAATCTAAATATTCATAAGTTTCCAACTGAAATTTACGCACACACACACACGCACGTTCATAACCAGGCGAATGCGCTTGGGAACCTTCAGAACGTAATCATAATGTTAATTTAAGAACATTCGAAAGCACAAGTCTCTAGTATTTGAAATGCGGTTTTTACAAATTTTGGGCGAAGGGGGCGTGTTATCCAAAATCTGTAAATTACGAAATGTTTGTATTCATCATATGTATGTATATACACGGTAAATCTGAAGTTTCTAGGTCTAATAGTGTTCGAATGAGGCTGAAATAACTAAATGAATTTTTCGATTAATCTCGATAAAAAAGTTATCGGATGAGTTATCGAGAAAAGAAAGCAAATTCGTAGTACGTATGATATAGATGAGTATGCACACAAAATTTATTTCTGAGATCGACGCACTCATGCAGACGGACGGACAGACGGACAGGGCTATATCGACTCAGCTCGTCGTCCTGATCAAGAATATATATACTTTATGGGGTCTGCGATGATTCCTTCTGCCCGTTACATACTTTTACACAAAACCATTATACCCTGATTTCCCATTTTCAATGGGTTCAGGCTATAACAAGTAAGAAAGCTCTAGTCGAGACTGCTCGACTACGAGATCCCCTGAACCCTTCGAGCAACTGATATTTCAATAATGATTCGCACATACACACGCACACACACACACACACACACACATACAAACAAACACACGCATACACACACACTCACATATACAGCCGTTTGCGCTTGGGTTGCGCTGCAGTGGTGGCAATATAATAACGATCGTAATGAAACTTTCAGAACGTAATCATAATGTTAAAATGTATGTGTATACCGAAGCTCAAGTCTCTAGTATTTGATATACGACTTCTACAAAGATGGTGGTGAGGGGGTGAATTTAGGGGTGGGGGGTAAATTTTAACAAAAACCGAAATTGTATAAAATACATCTTTATATACATTTCAAATTTGGAGACTCTAGCTTGAAAGATGTATGAGATATAATTTTTTAAGTGATCTTCGATAAGGTTTTTTATCGATAAAAAAGTATCGGAATGAGTTATCGTTTTTTAGTGATAAACTCGATATGCGCTGTTTTTACGGACATTTTAAAAAAAAGTTGAAGTCTCTAGCTCTTATATCTTCTGAGATCGACGCGTTCATACATACGGACAGACGGACGAACGGACGGACGGACGGACAGACAGACGGACAGGGCCAAATCGACTCAGCTCGTCGCCCTGATCAAGAATATATATATTTTGTGGGGTCTGCCACGCCTCCTTCTGCCTGTTACATACATTTCAACAAAACCATTATACCCTGATTTCCCATTTTCAATGGGTTCAGCCCAAAGAGATGAGTCGATATAGCCCTGTCCGTCTGTCCGTCCGTGTGAACGCTGAGATCTCAGAAAATATAAGAGCAATGGGTTTAGGGTATAAAAAATAACGGGATGAGTTTTCGTTTTTAGCGATAAACTCGGTATGCGCGCTATATATACGGTCATTTTAGAAAAATTATAAGTCTTTAGCTCTTATATCCACATATGGACAGACGGACGGACACATCTACGGACAGGGCCAAATCGACTCAGCTCGTCGCCCTGATCAAGAATATATACACTTTGTGGGGTCTGACACGCCTCCTTCTGCCTGTTACATACATTTCAACAAAACCATTATACCCTGATTTTCCATTTTCAATGGGTTAGGGTATGTATACGTCTAATATGCCATACACATACTAACGCTTCCTCCTCGTCCCAATACTCTTCTTCAATGATGTAAGAAATGAAAAAATATAATAATCATAACTCACAATAATTTCAGATGATTTGCTCTGAGCGATTGCCTCTGTACTAAAAGAAAAAACAGAGTATGTATGGCGCAGGGCACATACCCCCAATACTTGAATAAGAATTAAACTATTTGTATAACTGAAGAAGAATATGTGGAATGTGTTTAGGATGAAGTCTTCAGATGGGTGGAATGCTCCAATTGGGATCATGCTCATGTCAGCCACATGTTGGCTTTCGCAACTGATTATAGCCGGCTCATCTCAAGTGCAGGACACTGTGTCCGTCTCGTTGCCAGGTGATATAATACTGGGTGGACTGTTTCCAGTACATGAGAAAGGCGAGGGTGCCCCGCCATGCGGACCAAAGGTCTATAATCGCGGTGTTCAGCGCTTGGAGGCGATGCTCTATGCCATCGATCGTGTTAATAACGATGCAAATATATTGCCCGGGATAACAATAGGTGTGCATATACTCGACACCTGCTCGCGGGATACGTATGCCCTGAATCAATCGCTGCAATTTGTGAGAGCCTCACTCAACAACTTGGACACATCCGTGTTTGAATGTTCCGACTCATCAATACCTCAACTCAGAAAAAATGCGACATCTGGCCCCGTGTTTGGTGTTATTGGCGGATCGTACAGTTCCGTATCACTTCAGGTGGCGAATTTATTGCGACTCTTTCACATTCCGCAAATATCGCCGGCATCAACCGCAAAAACTCTATCGGATAAATCCAGATTTGACCTATTTGCACGTACCGTGCCACCCGACACATTCCAATCGGTTGCTTTGGTGGACATCATCAAGAACTTTAACTGGTCGTATGTATCGACAATACATTCCGAGGGCTCCTATGGCGAATATGGCATTGAGGCCTTCCATAAGGAGGCCACCGAAAGACACGTTTGCATTGCTGCCGCCGAAAAAGTGCCGAGCGCTGCCGACGACAAAGTCTTTGATGCCATTATAGGGAAGCTTCTTAAAAAGCCAAATGCTCGCGGCGTCATCCTTTTCACACGCGCCGAGGACGCCAGACGCATTCTTCTGGCGGCCAAGCGCGCTAATTTATCCCAGCCCTTCCATTGGGTGGCCAGCGATGGTTGGGGTAAGCAGCAGAAGCTGCTGGAGGGCCTGGAGGACATCGCCGAAGGAGCCATAACTGTAGAACTACAGTCAGAAATAATTGAGGATTTCGATAGATATATGATGCAATTGACGCCCACCTCTAATAAGCGCAACCCCTGGTTTGCTGAGTACTGGGAGGACACCTTCAATTGTGTGTTGCCAACAAGCTCCGACAGTGACAAGATCAATAAGGAAGATAAGAGCAATGAAAAGGATAAAGTTGTTTGTGATGATACTTTCAGGCTATCCGATAAAGTTGGGTAAGTTCTGAGCAAAGGCATGAATAACTAAACTCAAATTTGAGTTAGGGTTAGGCTTAGATTGGGTAACATGAATTAAATATAAAATTCAAATTCAAATTAAGAAATTTAGAATCTGTAAAATATACCCTGAATAACTACTACTCCGGCATTCTCGAGCGATAATAAGATCCACACGTATTTTTCGTATTATAGGTACGAACAAGAGTCGAAAACCCAATTCGTTGTGGATGCTGTGTACGCGTTTGCCCACGCCCTTCACAATTTACATAACGACTTGTGCACAAAAAGTGATCAAACTGTGGTACCACAACATCATCAGCACAGCGAATCCGTATGGTATCGTAGGTCTACGGATCACCAATCACAGGCATGCCCCAATATGGCTAGCTATGATGGCAAGGACTTTTACAATAATTATTTGTTGAATGTGTCATTTGTAGGTACAGTATATGTCGAGCTCACTGGGCCTACCCAATTATGGATGGCCATTCGTTTTCCCCCTTCAATAAATATTTATCTGTCTCTCCCTCTCTCTCTTTCTCTTTCTATCTCTCTCTCTCTCTCTCCGCCTCTTACTTTTCAGATTTGGCTGGCAGTGAAGTGAAGTTTGATCGTCAGGGTGATGGGCTGGCGAGATATGACATTTTAAATTATCAACGCCTGGATAACTCTTCGGGATATCAGTACAAGGTATATTTAGGACTTGGCATAGAGAAAGCAGGATCTTCCTCTAGTGTCAAGATGACGCTCTAGTCAGAAGTCCCGAGAGAGACTAGATTTGCTGCCTTAAAATCTGATTGATTTACCTTTCTAGGTGATTGGCAAATGGTTTAATTCCCTCGAACTTAATTTGGATACCCTCGTGTGGAATAAGGCCAACGAAATGCCAACCTCAGCATGCTCCTTGCCATGTGAAGCTGGAATGATTAAAAAACAACAGGTGGAAGCATTTTTTGTGTCACATTTGCCGTTTAGGTAACGTGTCTTTTCGTTTTGAATATATCCTTAACCAGGGGGACACTTGCTGCTGGATCTGTGACAGCTGCGAAGCGTACGAATACGTTTATGACGAGCAGACATGTAGGGACTGTGGCCCAGGACTGTGGCCATATCCCGATAAATTATCCTGCTTTGCCCTCAATATTGAGTATATGCGGTGGAATTCGCTATTCGCACTTGTTCCACTAGCGATTGCCGTCTTTGGCATCACGATGACGATAATCGTTATTGTGCTATTTGCGAGAAATCATGACACGCCTCTAGTGCGTGCGTCTGGGCGAGAGCTGAGCTATACGCTGTTGTTCGGAATCCTGGTCTGTTACTGCAACACATTCGCCTTGATCGCTAAGCCAACCATTGGTTCATGCGTACTGCAAAGATTTGGCATCGGAGTCGGTTTCTCTATCATTTATAGTGCTTTGCTAACAAAAACAAATCGCATATCTCGCATATTTCATTCAGCATCCAAATCGGCGCAGCGTCTCAAATACATTAGTCCGCAGTCTCAGGTTGTAATAACGACATCCCTGATCGGTACGTATGATATGAGATGAGATTATTTTATTCTTCGCATATACATTTTTTATTCTTATTCAATGTAGCAATACAAGTTTTGATTACAATGATTTGGATGATTGTGGAACCACCAGGAACTAGATTTTATTATCCCGATCGCACCGAGGTGATCTTGAAATGCAAGATACAGGATATGTCGTTCCTTTTTTCTCAGCTATATAATATGATACTCATTACAATTTGCACAATTTACGCTATTAAAACACGCAAAATACCAGAAAACTTTAACGAGTCCAAATTTATTGGATTTACAATGTATACAACCTGCATTATTTGGCTCGCTTTTGTACCAATTTACTTCGGCACCGGTAACTCCTACGAGGTAAGAAAGCTCAGTTTTAACACCCTTTTCAAAAATTATATTCATATTAGTTTCATGTTAAGTTAATATTGCATACTTACAGACATAATTCGTGTCGGATTAAATTTAGTATTAGACAAAACAAGTAAGAGAGTTCTGCTCGACTACGAGATTTCTGAACCACTATTTTATTAGATTATTATCAGTTTACACAAGAAACAGAACAAGAAAAGTGATTGCACGCACACACACAGCAAACACGCACAAGATAAATAAAAAACGGCACATATGGGCAGACAGACGGACTGGGCCAAAATCGACTACTTTGTGTGCGCTGACTCTCGCACCCTAAGTAACAGCTTTTCTTCCAAATTTCTTGCGCCATTTTATTAGCGCTGTCAATTTATGATAAAACAAGTAAGAAAACTTTAGTCGAGACTGCTCGACTAGGTGATACCCTGAACCCTCCAATCTGATATTCTACTCACTCCACACTTCGTTTAGGCACACATACATACACTCGCACGTATTAGAATGCGCTCTGCTGACTTCGTAGTAAGCAGCGACTGCGCTTGTGCTGCGCTGCAGTGCGGGCAATATAATACGAATTTATTTGTTGAATAATTTAATTTCTAGACGTGCGATCGTAATGAAACTTTCAGAACTCAATTATAATGTTCAGATGTATGTACATTCCAAAGCAGTACTTGAAATACGCCTTTTACAAAAGTGAGGGTGAGGGGGTGAATTTAGGGGTGGGGGGAAAGTTTTAACAAAAATCGAAACTATAAAAAATACACATAAGTCTACATTTAAAATTTGGAAGCTCTAGCTCTAAAGGTGTAGAAGATATAATTAAAAAACTAGCTTTCGATAAGATAAACTCGATATCCGCGTGATACACACGGACCTAGGAAAAAAAATTTCAAATCTCTAGCTCTTATATCTTCTGAGATCGACGCGTTCATACATACGGACAGACGGACGGACGAACAGACAGACAGACGGACAGGGCCAAATCGACTCAGCTCGTCGTGCTGATCAAGAATATATATACTTTGTGGGGTCTGCCATGCCTCCTTCTGCCTGTTACATACATTTCAAAAAAACCATTATACCCTGATTTCCCATTTTCAATGGGTTCAGGGTATAAAAATAAGAATGATAAGAAGAATATGCGAGAACAACGAACCTGCTTAGACCTGATTTAGTAAAGAGTATAAATTGCTTCTGAGCTGACTCTTTATAAGAGAAAATGGGTTTATCTTTTACTGTTAGAGATGTGATGGCTTAGGCGCTAGTTGGAGTTGAGGCTTACTGATATAATTAAAAAACAACAAACGTTGCTGTCGGGCGTTACCGATTACGGAATACTTATTCACATCACATCACATTTTAGCTTTCTAGCTTTTCAACTAATTTTATTTCTGGCCCCTAGTAGGCGGATCAGGATCAAATTTTAACACTTTATAAATAGGAGATATGTATTCACGAGTATGTGTTCCAAATTTGAGGTCTCAGACAGGCAGATAGATGGACAGACGAACGGACAAGACGGATATTTAATTTACTTTCGGGAATGAGCATAACTAGGGCTGCTTGAATGACTGATTAAAGCTAACTAAGCACAGAGGCAAAATACTCTTTGCCCAGAAGGGGAGCAAACAAATACTCCGAAGGGACTTTTAGAAGACAGAGACCAGTTGGGTTATATTGAATGCTCGTTAGGTACTAGTAATAATCTATATCAAAATCTACATCTAATTGGAATTTGTAATCTTTTTGCAGATCCAAATAACTACGCTCTGCATCTCGATCAGCTTGAGTGCTTCGGTTGCCCTCGTCTGTCTTTACTCACCCAAGGTGTATATATTGGTGTTTCATCCTGACAAAAATGTTCGCAAGTTGACAATGAACAGCACTGTGTATAGGCGCTCGGCAACGACAGGAGCGGGACTAGGAGCGGGAACGGTTACGGGGACGGGAACGGGAATGGGAACCGGAACAGGTGCAGGTGCAGCCGAGGGAGTACTGACTAGTTCCGGATATAGTCGCACTCCAATTGTATTGAATTCTGAAGACGCATGCTATGGTACTGGAGTCGGAATCGGAGTCGGAGTTGGAATCGGAGTCGGTACTATAAGTATGTCAGCAACGGAGCGACCGTCTCCAAGTGTCAGCCAGAAAAGTCGGAGTGCCGACATGGATGGAGTTCAAAGTGTTGTCATTCATAGGAACGATGAATGCTACAACAATGGTGCTTCCACATCTGAGAAATGCGATTGCGGTTTGGGTATTGGTGATCCACCCTGCATTGGTGTTGAAGATTAGACAAGAAGTCAGCTTATGTAGATAGAGATGTTAACATACACAAATGCAAACATGAGATACAACAATAGATTGCAACAGTTTCCCCCCGCTAGAACATTCGTCTCTATCAGCGCAAGTGCGAATGGGCAGTCGGGCGATACTCTCATCCCCCCCAGCAAAGATACAACATATGCCCACATGCCAGATTGGCTTTAATATAAGAAACTAGTTGCTCAAAAATTTTTTTATATTGACTTCAAGTTTTCAAGGCCCTGCGAATTAGGAGACGCTTCTTATCTTTCAAAGGTGGTTACAGGTGGGGAGAGCTATCGAGAAACAAAAACATTTACAACCGGTAAATGCATAATTATAGGTACGCTTGAAAACAGATAGAAAAAGATCGATTATTATCGATCATTATGTCTTGGATTTCAAAATTTTATAAGCGCTTCAAGTACAGACATAATGCATCACTTATGTATGTATATACGTGTTTTAGATTACAAACTATCCAGGGCTACTTGTGCTTTTTTTTGTATGTATGTAATTATATGTTATACATAATGCAATTCCAAGAAGATGAATTATGCATACTTTGTTGAAGGGAAATCTGGAAAAAAGTCGAAAATATTTTCAATTAAAATATTACAAAAATGCAACAAATATTTTAAGAATCATTCATTATGGATTTGATGATATATAAATATATGTGAATAAATGCATTCCCTAAAGTCTAAGCTCTATCACAAAGCTCACCTTAATCAAAGGCTTTTCAAAACTAAGCATTTATCATTGCACTGTTTTCTTTACAATAAGCAATACATGTAGTAATAATATGAAAAGAAAAAATGTGAATAATCTTTGGATGGTAGTCAATGTGGTCCAAGTATTATTTTGTTCACTTAATTTCTATTTTACTGTATCTAAATTTTGGTTTCTTGCCGCTCTGAGTTCTTAGAATTAGCAGATTATCCCACCTATAAAAAAGATTTATACTTATACATATGTATAGGTTACATAGGATAATTTGAATAGTTGAACAGACTATTCTGGCCATGTTCATTGAAATATAGTTGCATTCTACTGAACAACTGAGTTATTCCCAAGGAAATATTGGAATTCTAATTATTATTTTGTAACTAATTATTAAACGTAGCTAAGTAGATTTATATTTAGTATCTGTTCAGGCATGAACATATGTATGAATATACGATGATCGTATACATGCCTCCGACGCACTCAGCGACTAGCAGGTAGTGCGCTGTGATAGCGATAAGGGCCACATGTACGGACTGCATAAATATACAAATGAAGACCAACCCTTGCAACCCCAGAGTCAGATTACGAAGGAGACGAGCGCTGAGCCTTACAAACTCAGCGATAGGATAAGAATAGCTAATAGACCAACGCGGAGTCTTACACACTCAGCAATAAGATAAGAATATGTAATAGCCCAATGCTGAGCCTTACACACTCAGCAATAGATACATTAGATTTAAGGGTTGAAATTATACATGAGTCTGGGTATATAAACCCAGGCTCAGAAGAATAAAGATCAATACGAAACTAAACACCATCATAGTCAAGTGTATTCGTTCAGTATCTAAGAATCATTTCCTAGGACTCGATCAAAATAAATATGATAGAAAAATCATACACCAATTTTCCTTGTCAAAATTATATTTAAATCCTGAACCCATTGAAAATGGAAACTAAGGGTATAATGGTTATGTTAAAATGTATGTAACAGGCAGAAGAAGGCGTGGCCGAGCCCACAAAGTATATACACATAGTCTTGATCAGGGCAACAAGCTGATTTGATTTAGCCTTGTTCGTTTGTCTGTCGGTTCGTATGAAAGCAATTTTTTACAGAGCTATTGCCGCTAGAGACTTGAAATTTGGAACACCTACTCGTATATATCTCCGATCTATGAGGTGTTAAAGTTTTACGGATCCATAAAGTGTCGACCACCTAAGATCAAAAGCTATGGTGAATATATCTACGTTCATTGGGGATGGGGCAAATCGGGGAAAAGTTTTAAAACTAGAATGCTCAAACTTAACGTGTGAGCTAATGATTCTATAAAGATAGATGAAAAATTGTATGTCCACGCCCACTGGCGTATCGGACTTGAAGATATAGTGATTTTTCAAATTCTGCTATGTATATTTTAGGCACCATTGATGCTGGAGACCTAAAATTTGGTATATATACTCGAGTTGACCACCCAAGTCCTTAGCCCTCAGGGGGCGTGGCGAAAAGTTTTTATCTCCTATAGCTGAAGAGATAGAAGCTTCTCTATCGATGACCTAAAAATAATTATTACGTCTGTACACTATTACAGATTTCCTACAGTATTAGAGGTAGAAACTCAAAATTTAGCTACTAAATTGCTGATGTGAATGAGTATTCAGCACTAGGTAACGCCCGACTAAAAAAATGTGGGTTTCAGCTCTACATAAGTACTATAAAGCCTCTTTAAGGTGAAACATTTTCTAATTTTGATTAAATTAGTGTGAAAGATGATATAAAAATTTTAGTGTAGACTGGTGTGAGACGATTTTACAAGGGAAGCATAATTTTTTTCTTAATAAGCAGTCAAAATCAGAAACTCTAGATTCAGTCAGAGATTGAGTTTGGTAACTCAAACCATGTATTTACAGATGTATATCTATATATATAAAACAAAGTCGTGTTTGTTACAAGTCTTTTAACTCGAGATCTGCTGGACCAATTTTCACAGTTTTTGATTTGCTAGATTTGGCTCCGCCCCGAATAGCTGAATAAATCAAAAATTTGCTATCCCTAAAAAGTTCTTTAATTTCGGAGCTATCTTTGCATTGTCATTTAGAATTTTCGCATTAGTCTTGATAGCAGTGACACGTTTTCGCTCATGCTCTCATGCAAAACAATTATTCATACACATTTTATTAATACGTAAACGTGAATACCTATTGTGTTTGTACTTATCAGCTTATGTGGCGTAGGTACTGTTATATTTATTTGTTTTAGACATTAATTTGTGTAAATTATTAATTAAATTAAAGATTTAGAAGGTTAACCAAAGTGCAAATATCTTTTCATAGGTTTATGATTTTCCTTGATAAGCTATTATCTATGTTTCGATTGTTTCATGTGGTTTTGTGCAACTGCATATACAGTATTACCATTAATAACAAGTAAGAAGACTCTAGTCGAGACTGCTTGACTAGGAGATACCCTGAACCCTCCAATCTGATATTCTAATCACTCCGCACTTATTTTAGGAACACATACACACCCACGCACGTGTTAGTGCGCGTTCTGCTAACTATGCAGTAAGCAGCGACTGCGCTTGGGCTGCGCTGCAATTTCGGCAATACTATACGAATTTATTTGTTAAACAATTTAATTTCTGGACGTACGATCTTAATGAAACTTTCAGAACTCATTCATAATGTTTAAATGTATGTACATTGCAAAGTCTCTAGTACTTGAAATACGTCTTTCACACAGGTGGGGGGATGGATATAGGAAATTATATAAAATACACATAAGTCTACATTTAAAATTTGGGAGCTCTAGCTCTAAAGGTAATTCTAAAGATATAATTAAATAACTATTTCCGATAAGGTTTTTAATAGATAATGAAATATCGGGAGTAGTTATCCATTTTTTGTGATAAACTCGATATACGCGTGATATACACGGAGTTAGGAAAAATTTTCAAGTCTCTAGCTCTTATATCTTCTGAGATCGACGCGATTATACATACGGTCGGACGGACGGACAGACAGACAGGGCTATATCGACTCAGCTCGTCGCCCTGATCCAGAATATACATACTTTGTGGGTTCTGCCACGCCTCCTTCTGCCTGTTACATACTTTCACACCATTATATATACGAAGAGCGAGAAATCAACCGAGAAGACCGCCGCGTTAGTATGAAGCAAAGATGGGCCTTGATTCGTGCTTCTCACACACAATGAAAGGCAGCACGTGAAACCGCTTGATTAGAAACGAGAAACGAGCTTATCGTACAAATGAACAGAGGAGTGTAAGAACAAATAGTTCATGTATTATTGACTTGAATCAAGCAGCGTTTCGATATGATTGCACCATCGACTACAACTTGTTTCAATTGCTTCTTCTGGAATAGCGGCCACATTGTTATACGGATGCCGTACGGCTCACTCACCATCAAAATTTCAATTAATTCTTCAAACTACTAGCAACCGACATGTAACATTTCGAAACAACAAATGGCCAAAGTTTTAGAAGCATAAAAAATTATCATATGGGACGAATGCACTATGGCGCACAAACGTGAATTGAAAGCACGGGATATTTTAGTGGTTCAATGATTGTATTATCTGGCGATTCCAATCTACTGCTACCGACGAAATAAACGCTTGCATCAAAGCATCAAATCTGTGGCGATATGTAACCAAACTTAAACTGTATGTAAATATGAAAGTTACATTGTTGAACGATCTATCTGCTGATGATTTCTCGAAGCAATTGCTGAATATTGGTAATGGCCGTGTTTCTGTTGACGAATTGAGCGGTTTGATTTCATTACCTCCAAATTCTTACAATTGCGTATCATCAAAAGATGAGCTTATCAACAAAGTATTTCCGGATATCATTGTTAACCACAAAAATACTAAATGTTTAAGTGAACGAGCGATTTTGGCGGCCAAAAATAAAGATGTAGATGACCTCAGTTTTATAATTCAAAATCAAATCGTAGGTACTCTGTATTCATTCAAATCTATCGACTGTGTAACAAACAAAGAATCCACTAATTATCAAGCTGAATTTTTGAACTCCTTGGATGTACCACCTCCGCATTATTTGCACCTGACCAAAAAACGAAGAATGTCGTTTACCACAAGGTTCTTGACTGAAAATCCGATTAATAAATTAATCAGAGTGTATGTTTTCATCATCATTCATACTGTTATATTTCTATCTATACTAGCTGGCCCGGCAAACATTACATTGCCCTATCCATTATTTCTAGGTAGAAAATTGTTGAAAGCTATGTTGTTCAGGTTGGGATACACTCAGATTAATTTATTAATCGAATTTTCATTCAAGCACTTTGTGGTAAACGACATTCTTTGTTTTTTGGTCAGGTGCAAGAACAAATAATGCGGATGGTTTGCCAACAAGTGAGCATGCAACGTACAATTGACCATGAGAAAAACACGCATTTTCTAGATTGAGGACACAAATAGTCAAAGATTGGCCCTGTGATTTGTTGATCGTCATGGCGAAGGCAAGACGAATCGGGAATTGAATTCGCTTAAGCTCAAAGGGTATATCTGTTGGGATCATCGGAATCCTAGGAATAAGAACTTCATCTTTAAATTTTCCTTTGAGTATCGACGCGTGAACCACATTGCTCATCAGTTTTCTTATCACCAAACGCGTTCCATTGCACAGTTTTGGTTAGTTTAAATTTCAAAGCATGATAGCTACCAAGCCAACCTTCAGTTGTAAATTGTGCGGTGGTAAACCAGGCACATCCAAGGAGCTCAAAAATTCAGTTGGATAATTACTGGCTTCTTTTTCGTTTGTTACGCAGTCGATAGATTTGAATAAATACAGAGTACCAACGATTTTATTTTGAATTATAAAATTAAGTCATCCACATCTTTATTTTTAGCCGCCAACATTTCTCGCTCTCTTAACCATTTAGTATTTTTGTGGAAAGCAATGATATTCGGAAAAACTTTGTTGATAAGCTCATCTTTTAATGAGATGAAATTGCAAAAATTTTGAGGAAATTAAATCAAGCCGCTCGATTCGTCAACAGGAATACGGCTTCGAGTAATCATCAGCAGATAGATCGTTCACCAATGCAACTCTTATATTTACAGACAGTTGCAGTTTGGTTACATATCTCACAAATTTGATGCTTTGAACCATTTCTTATTGCAGTTTCACGGGCTGCCTCTCTTTGAAAAGCACGTATTAAGGCCCTTCTTTGCTGGGTACTAACGCGGCGCCTTTCTCGGGCGATTTCTCGTTTTTCGTCAGATAATTGACTCGCGTTATTCTGTTGCCTAATTGCATTATGAGTCCGCCGGGAAAGATTAGATCTTCAGGACGCGACATTTTTATTAATAGGAATACTGAATATGCCCTCGCACAAAACCACATAAAATCAATCGAGAAATATAAATGTAAATAATTTAAACAAATTTATGTTTAAGACAAACAAATACCTGAACTTTCGAGATATTTAGCTTATGTATGCACGCGTATTATTTTTATCAAATGTGCTTTTTTTATGAATAGTCATGGTCGCCTGAGGCTGTGCCGTAGACTGACTGACTACATTTGTTTATTTACTTCTATACTATTGTATAATATGCGAGCAGGACCGAAAACTGTCACTGTTATCAAGTCTACTGAGTATCAATAGAAATTTGAATCTTTAGGGAAAAAACCGCGTTTTTCAAGTTAATAGTGAAATTTTTTCAGTATTTTTAAGATCTACTCTCCTACTCGTAGCGGAGACAAATCCAACAAATCAAAAACCATGAAAATTTGTCCAGCAAATCTCGAGTTATAAGTGCTGGAAAACTTTTCACAACTCTCTTTTATATATATAAGAAGAAGAAGATTTATATTGTTCAGCTAAAAGGTAATACGACATTCATTGACTGTTTAGCGGTACGAAGTACGCTGGGTAAGCTAGTACTAAATAAATCTGAAAGGCCAAAGATTTTTACATTTTTCTTTATTTTAATTTGTTTAATTTGTTAGTTTCTTTTGTTTGATTTTTTAGTATATACAGAAGAAGAATGATTTATTTTGTTTACAATACAATCTACACTTTAGTATTAAAGTGTGAGAATCAAATTTGCTTTCAAGTGCTATTCTATATGTGACATATGAACATAACTTGAATATAAGAAATTAGTTCTTTGATTGCGATATGAACAGAGAATTTGTAAAGCTGTGTATTTCAAAGAAACTGGAGCAGTTTTACTTAAAATATGCAAAATAATTTCAACTAATTATATTTTAGTTTGAATTTAAGTCTCTTTTAAAATATATCTATTCTCTTAAGTCTTAATTGAGCACTGTGGCTGAGGAATGTTGCATGCTACGTTCGAACTCTTCCAAGCTCAGCGCCTGATTCATATTCAATAGAGGCAATTTTCCAGCCGATGCTCGGGCAAGTAATTCTGGGGAAAACCATTGTGCCAATTGATTTGATGTTGGTGACAATCTTTCGTCTCTTTGATGATAGTTGTTGATCGGCCTGAGGTTATTTTTCATTAAATTTGTTGACGAATCGCCATTACCATCTGGACCACCTAATAAAACACAAAAAGCACAAATATTAAGAACGAAAATCTAAGAAACACAAACCAGACCTCAGCTAATCTGACATGCTCGGCCCTAACCACCTAAACACTAAAAATACATTAGATCGACACGAAAAACAAAAATTTAAAAGATGTCAGTGCACTCGAAAGTCAACCTTTTTGTTGTGCTGCTGACAAGAGCAAGTATATTTTATAGTGTTTTCAATCACCTGACGACATAGTAACTGGTTGTACCGTTGAATCGAATAATCGATGTCCAGAAACGGGCTGTGGTTGTGGTTGGACTCTCTGCTGTTGGATATAATGTGGTTGTTGCTGTTTTTGCAGCTGAGAAGAGATTCCTTCGTTATATGGAACCATTTGATGTGCTGTCGATCCCATGTGAATGCTATCATTATTTATTGTATCCGAAGAAGTAGTTTGCATTGATTTTATCTTTTGTTGGTGCATATGTTGCTGTAGCTCACTATTTAATAGAAATGCTGCCGGCATTTGCTGTGAGCCCGAGTTTAAAGTTCCTTTTAGAATTGGACGACCTGTAAGACAATCCAATATATATACCACAGATTCATATAAACTGTGGCTAGATATTTCTATATAATTACCGAAAGACTTTGTGCCATGTGATGCTGTTGTGGATATGGATATATTTCCAGGTAGCCATCGATTTTGCTTTTGAGACATTGGGGGCGGTAATTTTGGCGAAATTTGTGGACTGTTGATATTCATTTGATGCTGCATCGCATAATTACCACCCAGGATCATTCGAGGTTGCAATTGATTTGGCGCTGCTGGTGCTTCATTATGCACTATCCGATGATTATCTAGTTTCGGCTGTGCTGGCGCTGGTAGTTTAAATTGCTGAACATGTTGTTGCTGTTGTTGATTGAATATATTACTGTTATTTAATGTGGATGACGCCGTGGTCTCCTTATCTGCCGTCATTTTTCTCAAAACTGAAGTGGGCGTAAATGCTAAAGGTGTCGGTGAATTAGTAAACCTTGGATTTTGATGTAGACCTTGGCTCGTTGTGTTTTGGTTTGTGTAAATATCTAACCAAAGAAAAATATACATATATTATACATATCAATCGTATCAGAAAACTTGTTGCCTTACCATCAGGGCTAACATTTTTCTTAAAGAATTGATTATTTTTTACAAAGGTTTGACAATTTATTTCGTTTGCATACGTTTGATGTTGTTGTTGGTGGAGAGTACTACGCCCAGAATTTGTGAATTCAAAAAGAACTGCTGCAATTATTTCTCTAGATTGAGGCGTTGCATTTGGATTATTCAACTCATTTTCTAAAACTTCAACCGAAACATCGCCCCTAGTAACACCTGAAGAAATAGATATTAGTATATTACATTTAAAGATAACTACTTTTACCTTGTATTAATTGTTGAATCTCCATTCGCTTATGCGTTTGCAATGATATATTGAACTCATGAACATTAGGATGTAATTGATTTTGTGGCATCATATCCATATGTCTATGTGACAATGAATCATTCGTTTTAGGACGATGTTGTTGATATAGCTGTATATCGTCTCCTTTACTTTGATGATTTCCATGCTGCTGCTGTTGTTGATGATGTTGGTGGTGATTCTGCTGATGTTGTTGTTGTTGGTGCGGCTGTGGTTGCTGGTGCAGCTGCTGTTGCTGGAGCCGAGGAACGACGCGAACCGCTGGTATATTTGATGGTTTAGGATATGTTGGCTCAGTATTACTCTGCGAGCCCAACTGCTGCAAGAGTCTTTTAAAAGCTTCCGTATCTCTAGTAACAGAATTGTCTCTCTGCTCTGTATGCACTGTTTGTTGTGGTTGATATGCGTTCACCTGGGATTTACTTATATTACATTCTGGGCGCACATCCATTTTTCTCATTTGTGCTTCTAAGTCCTTAACACTCGGGATTTCTGCAAAAGAACATATTTTAATAATTGAAGCGTCAGAATATACATATATCACGTTGCTTAAATTGACTAAATAAAAATTAGAAATACATCGGAAGATGTGATGTGCAGAAAACTTTACCCGTACTCGTATTATATATTATATACTATATAAAAAAAATCTATCTGTGCAACTCCGAATGACGACGGGTTATGAAGAGTTGACAGCGTCAAATATTTGGTTTACTCGGTCACACCGATGGACAACGGAAAGGGGTAAGTCCTCATCAACAATATTTATGCACATATTGGATCTGCTATAATTTCTTTCACCTGTTAGATAATCAAAGCTGTTAGGGTATTAAAATATAGACAATAAATTCGATATAATGACGGACATATCGAAGAGTTTTCATAAGGTCAGCCTTTTGAGAGCTTCTATATTGAAGTTCAATTTGTAAAGCCATTAGCATAATTTTTACTTACTTTAACAAGTTACAAATATGGTGATATTTTTCATTTAAGCATATAAAAAAATTAAAAATCTTGTGTTCCATTTAAATATGCTCATTTTACAAAACGTCAAATACCTTGCTTATCTAGCGCTGCAGTGTCTCCAGTAAATGCGTGCTCGTTCTTTGTTGGCTCTTTGCATGCAAACCACTGACTGAAACGCGAAGTACTTTGAACATCACCATGCACCTCGCTGTCATTACCCTACGAAATACAGAATACCGCACTTTAAGAGGTATACTGATATTTTAAATGATGAAGACGTACCATGAGAGCATGATCCATTGGATCCATGTTAAGATAAGCATCAAAATTGAACTCAACATCCGATTTTTGTACTGAGTTAACACTACAGTTCAGTTGCTCATTATTTGTTGCCGCATGTTGTTCCTCCGTATCGTTTTTGTTGTTATTATTCAAACTGGCTAGGCTACTACTTCGAGATGGGGGTTTAGTCGGCTTAATATCTGATTCTCTACAAATGTCAACTGTGATGTTCTTCAAATCTGCCGATGAGCTTTCGCTTTCGTAATCATCAAAGCCATGTAAATCAATCGTTTCATGCTGGGAGGTAGGTCCAGCACTAAACCACTCCGGTTCATGTGCTGGATACAAATTCATGCGCTTGCCACGATTTTGCATAGCTCCCGAGTAACAATCACCGAAATTGAATTTATCCTTATTGGTTGCAGTGCGACTACGTCCACTTTGAACATTTTTTTTTCCATCATTTTGATCGCGATGATTATCAACAGCCTTACGACGTTCTCTCTCACGGTCACGATCGCGATCTATTAAACTATCGATATGTTTCCCAGATGATGTGCGCAAACGCTGATGTTGCTGTTGCTGCGGTTGATTCTGGCTGGTTAGGTTTCCATTTTGAGGTCTCTCCTTATCAAGATTACTCAATAAATTCTCCGCTTCCTTGTTTTTTGTGTATTCCCAATTATCATTACGTGGCAATAGACGGCCGCTGCCAATCCGTCTTTCTTGCAAATTCAAGCTGTTACCCACTTGACGTCCAGCCAAAAATGCAGTCGGCGACATCGATTGTTCATTGTGTGGTGAGCTTAAATGTTTTTCCCCACGTTCCCAATCTGGGGATAAAACAGCCATCGTTTTAGACGCTCGGCTGATGGTGCGCACTTCACTGTGACCTTTCAGATCAACATTGCTTTGAGTTGACACAGCCACCGATGCACTACTTTCTATAGCAGTTCCATCCTCATGTTGAGCTTCGGCCTGTTCAACTACAAAGCGCTTTTTCGCAAACGCTGGCATTAAATGCGCTGAGGATATACTGCGATGATCTATATTGGGTTTATATGTGGAGGTGCCACACAGATTGATAGTGGTTGAGCCTAAGCTGCTCGGCTGCTGCAATTCTTCTCCAGCGATTTGATCGCCGGATGAAAAGCGCTGATAATAATTGTGAGCGCGTTCACGATTTCGCAAAGCTCGCCTCGAACTTAAAAGTCCATTGGAATTCGTTAGACTTGTACTTTCCACTTCGAGTGACAATCCGCTTTTATTTCCACAGCTGTTGCTGCTCACATTCAATTGAGCCCCATTACTTTTCCAAAAACTTAACGTCTGTAAATCAGCTCGATTCGCACAATTTGGTCGTTGACGTGCACTTCCTTCGAAGCGCAGAGCAAGTAAATCAGATCGTGAGTACCTAGACAAAAAAAAAGGCACATAGATGTTTTGAGTTTACTTATTATTCATTTCTCGTTCAGTACATCAATATTTACAAGAAGTAGGAAAATAGGTAATTGTCTCGGAACCGTCTATTTTTATTTTTTATTTTTATTATGTATGAAGTATGAAATATATTTTATTTTACAATATATTCTCTTCATGAATATTGTAAGTGCCAATCTATCAAATATTTTCTAAACATATATATGAACATTAACATATAACTTACCTGGATTGATCTTTAGTAATGTCCATTTTGTAGCTCCGTCGTCTTAGTCCCCACTTTTTGCTTCTCTTCTGCACTCTTATAAACAAAGTATGTATGCTGATGCACACACTTATATATTAAAAAACAAAAAAATAATTTAGCATATAAACTCTTATACATATGTATACAGGGGCACGCTCACGCATAATATATATATATATATATATATATATATATATATATATATATATATATATATATATATATATATATATATATATATATATATATATTTATGGTATGGAATATGCACCAATATAATAATTAAAATGGCACACCTGGAAGCTATTTCATTGTGCAAACTAATGTGAATTTACATAGCGTACATTTATTTCATATCTTTCCTGATATACATACATACATGTTTGTATATACTTACACACAGATTTGTCGAAAATTGAAATCTACACTTTATTTTATGTAAATTTAGTCGGTTCACATTTTTCTCGTTTGTTTCTTAAATTAGAAAATGTTTCTGCGTTACTCTTTACGTTTATATGATTTTATTTGTGAAATTATCGCGTTTAAGAGTTTTTGCTTGCTGTTGAACTAGTTCAAAGAAACAGTTCTCTGTACTACGGTTGCAAAAACGATTAATTCGATATATTTAACAGTCACCAGATATTTATATATATCTATCAGCTTTTGCATGTCGCTCTCCGAATATTCATTTATTTAATATTGCAGTATCTCTTAATTGTGGCTTAACTTAAATGGCCAGCCTTAATATTATTTATTGTTTTTGCAATTTTGTTAGATTACTATCGCAATCACTTCATACTCATAATAAATGTAAAATTGTGCCAAATGTATTTTTTGTCTTCATAAAGAGCATTATTCAGATATCAAAGTGAACTTTCTGTTTCCTTTATTTTAAATAAGCTTATTAAAAGCTGTGGTTGAGCGGCATAGACGTAAACATCTTTGGTACTTATACTCATTCACGAAAGTATATTTGCTATAATTAAATCCAAAATGGCGGATATACATATGTACATACATATGTATCTACATACTTCCATTGGTTACTATTAATCTTTATCGACGACCCAAAAAAATGTATTACGTCTCGTCGGGGGTGTGGTAATCGAAAAATACCCTGAATTTGCACATTTTTTGAGCGACAACTTAAAAAAAAAAAAAAATTGCAGTCACGTTACCTTTTGCTCGTTCTAAATCTGGCCAAAAATTAGATGCCTAGCCACTAGAGGCCTGGCAATTGGCATTTGTTGCGACATTTACATTGTACATACATACATACATATGTATGTATGCTTAATACGCATTGATAACCACTGTTGGCAGGTTTGAAACATAAAAATAGCAAAATCACCTCTAATAAATACATAGCTGAAAATAGCTTTAAAAAAAATAAAAATTGTATTTTATAGGCAGAACTTTCTTTATGCATTTTAATGTCATGCAATTTGGCAAAAACATTGCATTTGCAGTATATGAAATATGCCCGCATGTTGTCTGACTCATCCTCTCTTTTCCAATCTTTACATTCTGTGATTTTCGTCCACGAATCACGAGATTTTTGCTGTATAAGTATACGATAAAGTAGTGGTGATATTATCGCTTAGAGAATTACGTACAACTTGGGACTAAATCGAAAAATTTCTTTTATTTATATACTAAAATGAAATGAAATTTGTTCGCGATGATCCCAGCTCTTTCCTTTTGAGTACAGGGTATACCGTTTGCCAAGCTCATACAAAATGTTAGCGTTTTCATGACTATTTCTAGGAAGGGTATGTATGTACATACAATATGTACATATGTTTAAGCGACGAGCATGCATGAGCATTTGTGTGCCTGTGTGTGCAGCTCTTGCTGCCTGGGCAAACTGTACTGCCCACCAAATTTCATCTGCTCATTACTTTTTACCTAATACAAAATTTTTGATTATTTCAAAAAATGTCGTGTTACCTTTTAGCTGAACTAATTAAGGCTTCGATGAACGTAATAATAAAACAATATTAATATACATAGATAGAAATATAAATTGATAACATACAGAATGAGAATAAAAATTAAAAAAAAAAAGAAACGATTAAGTTTTCCAAACACTTGATAGAAAAAAGTCATTGAAAACTATGTTGTTCAGGTTGGGATACACTCCGGTTTGCCGACACATGAGCATGATACATACAATTGATCATGAGAAAAACACACATTTTCTTTACTTTGTTAATAAGCTCATCTTTTGATGATACGCAATTGTAAGAATTTGGAGGTAAGGAAATCAAACCGCTCAATTCGTCAACAGAAACACGGCCATTACCAATATTCAGCAATTGCTTCAAGAAATCATCAGCAGATAGATCGTTCAACAATGTAACTTTCATATTTACATACAGTTTAAGTTTGGTTACATATCGCCACAGATTTGATGTTTTGAGGCAAGCGTTTATTTCGTCGGTAGCAGTAGATTGGAATCGCCAGATAATACAATCATTGAACCACTAAAATATCCGAGTCATTGCGCAGATCTTTTAATTTTCGGTCTAGTGCGCATTTGTGCGCCATTCGTCTCATATGATAATTTTTGATGCTACTAAAACATTGGCCATTTGTTGTTTCGAAATGTTACATGTCAATGTCAATGTGGCTGCTATTCCAGAAGAAGCAATAGCTATTGCTAATCAGTGTATCATACAAAGACTTCCCTCATCACGTTCACGTTCTAATTCTCTATTAAATGCGTCATTCATTCCGCGATCTTGCGCTGGCATTCCTAACCTAACTAACAAACTGCCGCATATGAGGTAACACATATCTTCGATCAAGAAAAAAACCTGGTTATGCATCTCCTGATTGGCCTCAAGATTGAGATTTTTTGAGCTGACACGAATTCAATATAAAATGATAGTTCTATAAACTGATGGGATAAATGTCAATCTGAATTTGATAAAAAAAAAAATTTGACAGTTCCGAAATTAAGGAATTTCCTTAAGGAAAATATGACATCTTTTAAGTATTCGTCAATTTTTTAGTATTTCAAAGATATATTCTGCTATTCGGAGCGAAGACAACAAATCAACAAGTAAGAAGCTTAAGCAATTTAGTAGCTAAGTTTAGCTCTAATACTGTAGAAGATTCAGTTTTTCTCGATTAGACACTTCATTTTTGATCAGCTTATAGAACAAGCTAACGGTAACCTAGCTGCAAAATTAGGATGCTTATGTTAAAACAAGAAAGAAAGATCCCCTGAACCCTACAAGCAACTGATATTTCAATAATAATTAGCAAACACACACGCACACACACACACACACGCATACAAACAAACACACGCAGACACATACACATACAAATAAACACACGCATACACTCACACTCACATATACAGGCGATTGCGCTTGAGTTGCGCTGCAATGTTGGCAATAAATGAAAACTTATTTGTTGAATAATTTAATTTCTAGACGTACGATTGAAATGAAACTTTCAGAACGAAATCATAATGTTAAAATGTATGTGTATACCGAAGCACAAGTCTCTAGTATTTGATATACGACTTTTACAAAGATGAGGGTGAGGGAGTGGATTTAAGGGTGGGGGGTAAATTTTAACAAAAACCGAAATTGTATAAAATACATATTTATATACATTTTAAATTTGGAGACTCTAGCTTGAAAGATGTAGGAGATATAATTTTTTAAGTGATCTTCGATAAGGGTTTTTATCGATAAAAAATTATCGGAATGAGTTATCGTTTTTTAGTGATAAACTCGATATGCGCGTGATATATACGGACATTTAAAAAAAAAAGTTGAAGTCTCTAGCTCTTATATCTTCTGAAATCGACGCGTTCATACATACGGACGGACGGACGGACGGACGGACGGACAGACAGAGGGACAGGGCCAAATCGACTCAGCTTGTCGCCCTGATCAAGAATATATATACTTTGTGGGGTCTGCCACGCCTCCTTCTGCCTGTTACATACTTTTAACAAAACCATTATACCCTGATTTCCCATTTTCAATGGGTTCAGGGTATAAAAATGACTAAATTACAGAGTATTTTTTGATATGCCACGCCGCTAAAAAGAGGTAACAATATTATTTGGGGAATCGATAGAGGAGACGTTACTGTTAACTATCCAAATTTGAAGCTTTAAGCTCTTAAGCTGTAGGAGATATAAACTTTTGCGGTTTGCCACGCCCCCTTTGGGCGGAGATAAATCTATCATAGCTCGTTGGACTTGGGGAGGTCAACCTGCGTATATATACATGAGCGGAGTTAATTTCGGCGCTATTGAAGCTAGAGACTGAAATTTGAAACCCATAATCGTGTATATCTCCGATTTATAAAGTGTTAAAATTTTCCCAATCCGCCCACTAGGGGGGAAAATGCCAGAGATTATATTAATTGAAGAGCTAGAAAGCTGAAAATTGGAATGTAGATCCCCATCGACCACCCAAGATCACGCTGTGGTGGATATATCCACGCCCATTTGGGGCGTGGCAAATCGGATAAAACTATAACTCCTAGACAGAAACGTTAAACATTTGCACGTGAGCTAATGCTATGATTAAAATTTGGATAGTTAGTTACTAGTAACCTCCTCTATCGATTCCCCTAAAAATATTGTAATGCCTTTTTAAGGACGTGGCATATCGAAAAATACCTTGTAATTTTCACATTTTTGGAGCGGAAGCATCCAAATATTGCTATTAGGTTACCGTTAGCTTGTTCTATGAACTGACCAAAAATGAAGTGTTTAAAAAACACTGTTTACACACAATAGAGGCGAGGCACATCGGGAAAAATTGAATTTTCAATAATATTAGAGCTAAACTTAGCTACTAAATTGCTGATGGGATGTGAATAAGTATTCCGCAGTCGGTAACGCCCGACTGCAACGTTCTTACTTGTTTTACATTTCTGCACTATTCAACTTCCCTAACTGTTGCTCCGTCTAACTAGCCAGTTTTGAAGCGGATAACTTCCTTCATTTGCCGCACAATGCATCGCTCATCTGTGTCATTGAATTTCACGTTGGGTCAAAAAACCTGTGAACCACTGTATGCGCGTACATACCTATATATTATTATATTTGGTGGTTCTAGCGGTAGGATGTAGTAGATATAAATTTATTACTGATTTTCCGATAATGTTTTCAATCGATAACAAAATAGCGGGACAAGTTATCGATTTTGAAGAAATACTGAATATGCGCGTGGCATAGATAGACCTTGAAAAATTTCAAATTTCTAGTTCTTATATCTTCTGAGATCGACGCGTTTAAGCATATAGACAGACTGATAAACAGACGTACAGGGCTAAATGGTCTCAGGGTGACTTATCCGATTTCTTTTTATCGAGATATTATTATTATACCACGCTCCCTTCGCCCCCAATATGTAAAGAACGTATTTTAGGTACTAGAGATAACTGCATTTTAATATTATGATCACTTACGTAGTTGAAAGTGATGTGAAAATTTCATAAAGAAAGTTTAGTTTTATTTGGATTTAATCAGTTTATTGGACCTTAACATTTACAATAATAAATTATTTAAATAAGGTTTTATAAGAGTAATTTTATTCGATGCCATTTTCAATTGATCTCGCTGTAGAATCGCAGCAATATAATGTTCTATGCGTATTAAAGGGTCTCGGTGGTGTTTGGTGTTGGCTTTGGCGATTTCGAAATGAGCTCATATGGGACTTAAAAAATACTGGGAACGTAACTCGTTGTGGTACATTATGCATGCTAGATTGCCCACAAACTATCTTATCGTTATCAATTTTATTTTTGAAAAATTGACGCTGTTGGCTCATTGGATACTTGCGGCGCGACAATCTCTTGAGTCCATTAAACCCACTTGAATCCTAAAAGAAAATCGATATCAAGAAAAATATTTATGTAATTATAACTTGTTTAACTATATTCTTCGGCAGTCAGTAAAATATGATCTCCACCCAATGAATTTCTCAATGTACAACTGTTTCTTTGAGGCATTCTCACACCCACACACACAAAAGCGTTCCTATGACACATAATGTTCTTAATAAAGTTTTTTTTACTTCGACAATGAATGATAGACCAATAATAGATAGACCATACCTTATGTCCTTTTACATACATTTCGACGAGCACTCCCGGAATTCTGATTTTCAAAACGCTCAAAGGTCGATGTTAAAACAAGAGTGCTCTAGTCGAGACTGCTCGACTAGGAGATACCCTGAACCCTCGAAGCTGATATTCTAATCATTTTGCACTTCTTTTATGCACACATATGTACATACATACATGTGCATCCAAGCTCATGCATTAGTCTGCGGTCTGCTAACTGCGCAGTTAGAAGCGACGACGCACGGCTGTGGTGTGGGCAATATTAGGAGAATTTATTGGTTGAATAATTTCTTTTGTAGACTTCGTAGGCATCGAAGCTTTTAGAACGTTATCATAATGTTTAAATGTGTGTATGTTCCGAAGCACAATTCTCTAATACTTGAAATACGTTTTTCTGAAATTGGGGGCGAAGGGGGCGTGTTATCCAAAATCTGTAAATTAAAAATCCAACAAATATATAAACACAATGAATCTGGAGTCTTCAGGTCTAATATCTAGTGTTTAAATGAGGCTGAAAAAATGAAATCAATTTTTCGATTATTCTCGAGAAAAATATATCAGGTAAGTTATCGAAAAAAGAAAAGCTTGTACGGCGCATGGTATACACAAGTATGCATTCCAAATTTCAGCTTTCTAGCTCTTATATCTTCTAAGATCAACGCACTCATACGGACGGACGAACGGACAGACGGACAGGGCTATATCGATTTAGCTCGTCGCGCTGATCAGGAATATATGTATGTATATACTTTATGGGGTCTGTGATGATTCCTTCTGCCCGTTACATACTTTTCACTAAACCATTATACCCTGATTTCCCGTTTTCAGTGGGTTCAGGGTATGAATAGTAGAATAAATTGAAGTAAATAATATATAAATCTGAAGTACCTCAACATTTTTTTTTATTTCAGCATTTCTGGATATAGATGTTAGCTTATATATTTCATGATTGGGAAGATGAAAATTTGAGCAATTGTTTGATTTGAAATCAATCTCATCTTCAACATCGGTTGTAATGCCGTCGACATCAACATCGTCATTGGGGCTTCCTGATTCTAAATGTGAAAGGGAATGTGTTCGAGATTGGGTTGTACTGAGCGAGTTTATATCATCAGGGCAAACTTTAATTGAATCATTTATGATTAAAGCATCATCTTCTGTCGTCTCAATGTCGACAACTTCGTCATCATCATCGTCAACGTGCCCGTTATGGTTATCATAATCATTATCGAGATCATTGTCATCATCATTATCGTCATCTTGATCTGTATTTCTAATATACACAGGCTCTACGTTTCTCATCTGACAATTGACATTATTTTCGTTCAGCTGCTCGATTTGTGCAGCTGATGTTGAATTAATTATTGCACCTGTTGGTAAACTTTCAGTTGTAATACTGTTGTGTGTGAAAACAGTAGTTGTTTGCGTTGGATTTATGTAAACATTGTTAATCGATTCATTTGAACGCGTTGAATACAACGAAGCTGACATAATTGCAGTCGAAGTAACAACTGGCTTAAAAGCTGAACAACTCAATATTGATGGTATATTGAAGTCCGTGTGCTCATCATGAAGTTTGCGATAGTTGGCCGATGAACGTGGTTCATTTTTAATCACATTCAATGGCTGTTGTAGATTGCTTAAGTCGGTTCTGATCCATGGACAGGACTCATTTATAGCATCGTTACTATTCAACTTTTTTAATGTTTGACTTTGTTGCTGCTGGTTGTGGTGGTGTTGTTGTAGTTGTTGTTGCTGCTGCTGTTGCTGCTGCTGCTGGTGCCACATCGTATAGTCAACAACAAAGTTTCGTGACAGGGGCACTATCGATAAATCCTGCTCGTTACGGAGAGACTGCAGTGGCGATAATACAGTTGATCGATGTAAATTGAAGCCAGCAACGGCTGTTACACCAACACCAACGCCAACAACAGCTGCCGCAGCCGCAGCTGCTACTGTGCTATAGTTATATTGCTGGTTCATAGGTCGTTTCGACATCGTTGTGGTAGTGCAAAGCGTTTCTTCAAGGGTTGCTTTCGTCTCGCAGCTAATGGACGATGAGTTGATTGGTGTCTGATCTCTTGCTGGCGAATTTTGATTTGATTTGGTGTTGCCGCTATTACTACGGCCACTGTTGTTGTTGCTGGGGCTGTTGTTATTGTTATTGTTGCAGCTTACAAGTCTCTTCCTTGTGCCACCATTAAACATTGCCTTAACATCTTCCCAAGCGTGAATTATCTTCTCATCATGACTATGGCCAGTCAATGTCATATGACGACGCCAGGAATTGAAGTTAGCTGCATCCGGCTGTACATATCTATCGTTGGTGGTAATGCGATGCGAATGGAATATGAATTTATTTGGCGAGAAGAACATTCCACAATAGCTGCACTTAATGCACTTCGCACGCGACGAATTATAACGTGCGGGCAGAAATGATCCGCGACAGCCCCACGCGCATTTGTGCTGTACGCTAAATGCAAAGTCATCGGGCAGCCGAGGCGGTGTATTATCACCCAGAAAGCTCTTGCAGAGCCGTTCCGCCTCTCGCCGCGTTATCATCCCGCAGCGTCGGGAACTAACTGGCATAGCGCCAGCTCTGCGTAGTATCTCCAGTTGGACGGGTGTGCACTGCACGCACGTTATACCCAGTGCCACACGTCGATTGTGGATCTCATTATAACTGAACTGCTTCAAAAGTGTGTTTGAAATCTGGGCTAAGCAAAGGCGCTCTTGGCCTTCAATGTACAGGGATACTATGGGTATGCCATAAAGCATTACGGAGCTTACCTAAAACAGAGCAAACGTAAATTTGTAAGACTCATTAATTTAAAAGGAATCGCTTTATTATTATTTAAATAATTCATTTTTCACTGCCAAAGATATGATAGTCTTCTCCTATACGACGTTTATATCGTATATATACTGTCGTGAACGAGGAATCTGTAGGATTTCAAGTCCACATGAACTGGAAATGACTTTGTATGACGGTGTACTCCCTCAAGTCACAGTTATTTCAACTGATCATTCGGTATCTAAGAATAACAAGTAAGAGTGCTCTAGTCGAGACTGCTCGACTAGGAGATACCCTGAACCCTCATTCTGCACTTCTTTTATGCACACATACATACACATGAGTCCACATGCACGTACGTATAAAAAAGCGCGCTGCACTAATTGCGCAATAAACAGCGACTGCGCTTGGGCTGCGCTGCAGAGTGAGCAATATTGGGAGAATTTATTGGATGAGTAATTTCTTTTGTAGACAGAATGAATCCAAATGAAACTTTCGGAGCGTAATCATATGTTGAAAATGTGTGTACATTCAAAAGTCCAAGTACTTGAAATATGTGTTTTACAAATTGAAGGCGAAGGTGGCGTGGTATCCAAAATCTGTAAATTACAAAATGTTTGTATTCATTCAAGTCTGCAGGTTTAAAAGTGTACAGACTAGACTGAAAAAATTCTTCCAATATTCCCGGTAAAAAAAATTTTCGGATGAGTTTTCGAAAAAATAAGATAAACTCGTACTGCGTATGGTTACACGAGTATGCATGCCAAATTTCAGCGCGGACGGAGGGACGGTTATATATATATATATATATATATATATATATATATATATATATATATATATATATATATATATATATATATATAAATATAATTACTTTGCGCGGTCTGCCACGCCTCCTGTTAGATATATTTCAACAAAACCAGTATGGTATAGAAGAGAAAACAATAGTTAGATGGGAAAATAAGTGATATATATCCTATTTATTGCTTAAGTGGGAGAAAAACTTCGTTGTCTCTTTGTGTTTGCTTTGAATAGAGAATCAAAGCACGTAGTCTACAATACCTCAGGGAAACATTCGTCTACATTCATTTTGGTCCCTGTTCACACACCCTAAACGGGACAAGTCGATGTTGTTTCTTTTATTTGTTATACGATTCCAATAATTGTGTGTATTTGTTGGTAGAAGTCAACGCACATGATTCGATTTAGGGGATACGGCTATTTGGCTGTTTTCCATTCCATTGGCTGGAGTTGAAGGCCGAGTTGATGTCTGTATTGACTCTGGGAATGCCATTTAGTGCAATTTCTGAAAAAAATAAAACCACAAATCTATAAAGATTATACTCATCATCATTTAATAAAGATCTGCTACAGCTCCCAAGCTGATCCAACAGAAATTCGAATGTCTGGCGATATATTGTTGTATGTTCCACATACACGTGTTTGGATAAAAAAGGCCAATTACTAATAAAATAATACGAATAAAATTTAGGCAAACTTAGTTTAAAAGCTCTTGAATATACAGTTTGAACGGACGTTCCATTTGTATGTACATATAAATAAATTCCAAGTGTGCCGCTTCTATGAACTAACAGAAAAAGAACAAGAAAGAAAGCTCTAGTCGAGACTGCTCGACTACGAGATCCCCTGAACCCTACAATCAACTGATATTTCAATAATAGTTAGCACACACACACGCACACACACACACGCATACAAACACATGCACACACACACACACGCATATACAGGCGATTGCGCTTGGGTTGCGCTGCAGTGTTGGCGATATTATGAGAACTTATTTGTGGAATAATTTAATTTCTAGACGTACGATCGTAATGAAACTTTCAGAACGTAATCATAATGTTAAAATGTATGTGTATACCGAAGCTCAAGTCTCTAGTATTTGATATACGACTTTTACAAAGATGAAGGCGAGGGGGTGGATTTAGGGGTGGGGGGTGAATTTTAACAAAAACCGAAATTGTATAAATTTCATCTTAATATACATTTTAAATTTGGAGACTCTAGCTTGAAAGATGTAGGAGATATAATTTTTAAAGTGATCTTCGATAAGGTTTTTTATCGATAAAAAAGTATCGGAATGAGTTATCGTTTTTTAGTGATAAACTCGATATCCGCGTGATAAATACGGACATTTTAAAAAAAAGTTTAAGTCTCTAGCTCTTATATCTTCTGAAATCGACGCGTTCATACATACGGACGGACGGACGGACGGACGGACAGACAGACGGACAGGGCTAAATCAACTCAGTTCGTCGCCCTGATCAAGAATATATATACTTTGTGGGGTCTGCCACGCCTCCTTCTGCCTGTTACATACTTTTAACAAAACCATTATACCCTGATTTCCCATTTTCAATGGGTTCAGGGTATAAAAACAGAGAAGCAACAACAAAATAACAAATTAATTATAGATAAGAACAGTATATTACCACATCTTCTCATCTCTTATTCGATTCTCGTCATTCATTAATTAATCAACGCTTATTTCTTATTATTACAGAGAGAAGACAGGATCTCTTTTCACTCAGCCCTCACTCATCTCTCATTTGTAACCTCTCATCTCTTCACTAATCACTATTTCCTCACTGATTCCTCATTAAATCTCTTATCGCTTAACAGTTAACACTAGCACTTATCTCTCATCAGTCGTCCTTCATTGCTTATTATTAAATACAAAAATAAATCACTCTTCTCTCACTCATCGACCAAAGAGCTAACGTCAAATTTTGTTTTAATGTCGGTAAACTGTTTACCGAAAAAATTTCAGTGATGAAATTTTGTAATCGGTGAGGTTTCCATATATATGTATATATTACAAAATTTCATCACTGAAATATATATATATATATACATATACATATACATATATATATATACATATATATAAAGAGTAAAATAATTTTATTCAATCTGAGCGAGGAACGCCAATTCTGTATAGAAACGCAGGCACATTCAATTATATTATGCGTGTGAATGGCATAATTGAAAGGAAGATTGTCCCTAGAGACAATTCGTTAAAGATAATATGGTTACACGAAAACACGAAACAGTAGCAAAGTACAGATTGTTAAGCTTAATGCCAATGTTTCCCTTATGGGAAACGAAACAAATTATTGCAGGACTTCTTAACTTCGCTAGCGAGAGAAGAAGAGGGCAAGGGCGCAAGCTACCAGAGGGTTGAACAAATTACAAGCCAGTGACGTAGATAATGACAAAATTATGTTAGTGTTTGAAAAAACAGACCAGATTGCCAACAATGTGGCAGATGTACTTAGTTAGTCAGCGAACAATAAAGACGGGGGAGCTGGGCTTTGCTCAAGGCTGCCGATTGCTAAGCGGGGTTGTATTCCATATTTTGAAACGATTTATGTGTTAGAGCTGATACACTTTGGCCATAATAATAATAATAATAATTAAAAATGCTAGCCAATGATCAAAATATCATTATAAATCAATTGTCAATATTTATATTAAATTGTGAATTTGTATTAATAATCCGAATGGGAATGGTTGCAGTAGAATATATATAGATAAATAGATATATTGCTGTGTCGACTAAGTGAAGATCGACTGAATGGATATCTTAACAATTGATTGTTAATCATTCGACTCGCTTTGTTTGTATTTAGTTCAATTTCTTTTATCATCTCAGTATATCCCATACCGGGTGTCATGTGTCACCTGTAATCTACGCATGTATGTATGTATGTACGTATGTATGTGTAAATGTGTAGTTAATTGAAACTTACGCAACACGTTTGCAGTGAGAATGCAATTACCTAAAATTTTGTAATTTTGTTTATAAAGGGCGTGCGGTGGTTGTTGTTGTTGTCGCTTATGTTGTTTTTGTGCCGGACGTCACTAGACTCCGTAATTGTTTGCACAGGCTTCATATTTCAATTTACGAATGACTTTCGGAAAGCTGATCGACTTACTGCTACCCAGTACGCGCAAAATGGAATTTTTAAGCTGAAACCCTCAACCAGAATATAAAAATATCAAATGAAATAATAAATGCAAAAGTAGCATAGTAGAATTACAGGATATATAAAGCAAAGACTAAAACGTAAATACCTACATTTATACATACAAACATACAATACATACACACATACATACATACATACACACAACATACATATATATGTATATATAAATGGTGTGTATATATGTATATATTTATGTATAAGTATACTTTATACTATAGATAGTCTCTATTCAAATTGAAAACGATTACAGTTTGGGTCAATACTCAATCGTTCGCCCGAGGGTGGTTCGCAATTTGAAAGCATGTGTTCTTTGACAAGCATAAGGGGTATAAATAGACAAATACTGATATATAAATATAGAGAGAGAAAGAAAATGGGAGAGATAGGCAGATAAAGCCTAAAATACCCACTGATGAGTTGGCAATAATTCGGCTGAGTGGTTACTGTCAACAGGCAAATAGAATAGAAGGTGTTCCAAATGGGGGCGGGTAAGCGTTATTCCACACTCAATTGCTGGTTGTTGTTGTAGCCGCTGTCGATGGTCTTTTGTTTACACGTAAAACATCATGCATATTTAATTGGGTTAAATTGCTGGGCGATTAACATTTGAAAATGAAATGCGCAGATAATTGAGTTTACTTTGCCTAATTACAAGTGACTGTTCTGCTCACAGATAGGCGTACAGGTAAGCCTGTATTCGCCATAGAGTGGAGAGGCCATTAAACCGATTAAGCCATTTAGTTTGAAGTATGTTGCAATTAATAAATGAAATGAACAATTGGACAATTGAATATTATTATGGCGCACCCTTTCCAATCCGAGTAATTCGGGCTCCGTTCCTCTTGCTTAGGTAAGGATCTTCTACCATTCTCTCGCCTCTCGGCATACTTTTCCTAAAGCATCGGATCTGCATTTGATTCGTCGTGATTATGCCAGGGTAGACCGCTGCAGCTGTCCGTTAATTACTACATATTTGGGATATGACTTATGTATGTGCGCATATATTGGAGGCATGGAAAATCGGATATAACGATGTAATCTGTGCAGGCGGATACCCACCCACACCGATGTAGATTTACAAACTAAATGCCCATGATGACAATGAACTATTCGGCAATTTTCTCATTACTTGGATCTTAGTGTTCGCTGTTTCGAGGCCTACACTCCGCTGGAAGTGTTGAAATTTGCAGGATCTCATATGCAGTGTCAGTTACAGGATCACGTACTATGCATATATCCGTCCAATCAAGTATGGTTACTGGTTTTGTATGCACGAGTGTTCATGTACAATTTCTCTAGCTCTCATATGATATGAGTCATATCTTCTGAGATCTTGGCGTTCAAACGAACAGATGTACGGACAGGCGGACATGGCTTAGGGTATAACGTGCGACACAAACACCATTCCATTCCATAGCGATTGTGAGTAAAATAGAATGCACGGAAGGCCCACATGCAGCCTAATTTGAATATATGCGAGCGATGAGGTGTTTAATGGAACCTAACGAAAATTTCAATATTTAATAGGTAAGGAGCCAATATCGATTTTTATAAAATACACAAAAATTATAGATTTTGCTACGTTTTGAGACTTGATCTTTAAAGATGTGTATAAGTATTTCATAGCAAGATTTCATTCGACAGCATTAATAACTATCGTTAGTTATCGACGTTTGCCCTCGCTATTCGCGAGCCGACGAAATATAGTTTCAAGTCTTATCCCGTAAAGCATCTGAGATCGACGCTTTTATACATAAGGACAGACGGAGATATAAACAGCTAGGGAGACAAAGAGACGAACAGGCATAAATCGAGTCAGCTCATTAAGCTGACCAATATATATTTGTATATACTTTCTGAGGTCACCTCCTCCTATTCCTGCCTGTTACATACCTTTAACAAAACCAATATACCCAGATTTCCCATTCTAAATTAGTTCAGGGTTTGCTTTCTTGGTTAAATTTTGTATTGGTTACATAGAGCGAGCAGCTGCAATAATATGAAGAGCGGTCAATATCTTCAAACATATCAAACTGATCATGAATCATTCAACTGATTGAGTTGAAATATAAGTTAAGTTTATCTCTTCGATGTACAGATATGATGTTAGGTTCTTGGGGATGTTCGCGATGATATATACACCCTTAAAATTAGTTACAAAATCATAAGTCTGAATAGACTTAGCAGGATAAACTGAAATTTACCATCCTACACGTGCGTAAAACTACAAGTAATTCAGGGGCGAGTGCCTTGTTGAATAGAGCTTTGCGCTGTTTAATTAGATAAGCATATCACTAAACAATTGTTTTTTTATCATTGTATCATATGATTTTGCTATTATATAGACACTTTAATTAGGTAGCACCATATTCATTTGTTTCAATCACGAAAATGTTCCGAAAATTGTAGAAATCGCGCGCGTCCCGAAATAACCATGATAACTGAATAACCATGATAACTGAATCGCCTGAACTCCTTCTGAAAAACATAAGTATAAAAAAAAAAACAAGCTGAAACGCGCGTTTGCCCAATGAATGAATAGCAGCTCGGCAACGTCAGCCAATCGGGATGCGCCCTAGAAGTGCTTCTCGAGAAATGGCTGCATGGGTTGAAGGGACAGCGAGATAGAGAGAAAGGGAGTGCGGGAGAGAGCGAAAGACTTGTGGCAGCTGTTAGCCAATCGGAACGCTCGATTCACAATGTGGAGGCGTGTGCAACTGCCAGTGTGGCACTTGCGACGCACATGCGCATTGTCATAGCGACAGCCAGGCGCTTCGTCCACCTTGGCCGAGCTAGTCTCGGACACCCTGCCCCTAATTTGCACATTACACGTATTTTGTATTTCGAATTCAACGAACTGTGAATATTGCTTTTAATTTAATTAACTTTCCCCAACAAAATTGCGGCATGCAAATTAAATGAAGCAGTTGGAGAAGATTGCAAATACACGCCTGATGTATGTATGTATGTAATGTTTATGTGTTAATTTGATTTTATTCATTAACTTGCTTGAATGACATGATGTATATGGCATCGGAGTGAGAGAGAGGGTTGGCGAGGGAGATTGAGAATGAGAGTGGGAGAGATACCTGTAGGAGTAGCACGTGGCTTAAACTATTGCATAAGCTGCATAATTGGCAATCCCACACAAGTTAATGCCTTTACGGATTCTCATGTAGCCCGATTCACCCCACTTCTCGCCCCACCAATTCTTGAGAATCCAGTAGTCTTTGTCATATCCAATTAGCAGCATAGCATGATTAACCGAAGTCGAACTGCATGTGACATCATCGTATATTCCGTCGCTGTAATGAGAGAAACGAAGAGAATAGAAGAGAGCAGGCACGAATGAATATACATATATATTTTTAATAAACCTATGCATGTATTTATGGTATGTGTATATATATGAGTCGAAACACAATTAGAGCACTAATTGTATTGTGGTTTTATTATCATATGAGATATCCCGAGATAGCTCGGTCCAGTCTTACCTATATAGTTGAAAAGTTTTCGGCGTCGCATTGATAGAAACTGCTACTGGGCCAATATGCGCCACAGCTGCCTGAATCGCATTCTCGTCATTGGCCGGCAAAATGGCCCACGAGGTAACGTTGACCACGGCCAACTCGCTCACGAACTGGCAAGCTCCTTTCTGCAATACAAAACTGAGTTATTAATGTTGTCAAATGTTCAGTGCTGCAATAGCTTAGCAAATCGGGTAAGACTGACCCGCCCACTGTTTGCTGCCAAGATCCATGCAGAAGACAAATACAAGCCTACATATGTATGTACATACCTTCATATGTATGTACTTATCTATATACGTATATGTTTGTTTATATGCAAAATTTTCGAGCCGAAAGGAGATTTCAAGAACAAGAAACGGAAACTTCCCAGGTGTCTCTTACCCAGTCATCCCCGAAGAGCGCAGCTCTGCATGCTCGCAGTCTTATTTACCTTTGAGGCATACTTGTAGTCGATGGATCGCATGAGACCCCCGGTAGCCTGTAGATAGCGGAGAGTGTTTCGTAATGAGCCGCCCGTACAGCCCTGGTTGCCGTGTGATATGCTGCAGTCCACAATTTGCTGCTCACTCAGAGAGAGGATTTTGCCGGTGCGCTTGAAGACTTGGCCCTCTATGCTCTGGGCAATGCTGAAGGCGTAGCACGAGCCGCAGCTCTGTTGATTGTACGACGGAGTCGCGAATCCCTTTTTACGCCAATCCAAACTGTCTGGCACATTGTCCATCAGCGTTGCTCCGACCATATCGGCCATGTTATCGGATGCCGATATCGGAGTACTCCGTAGCAGGCGTAAGAAGCCCTTTAGGTACGATTCGGTGCTCTATGGATTGGAAGCGCCGCAAAATATTAGGCAGATTCCCAAATGATATCGTTGCACCTAAGCTGACAAAAACGTAGTTTATAATACCCCGGTCGTTGCTCATTCGTGATGCCAACTACATCGGCAGCTTCTTCTTCTTCTGGTTGATGGCTGAGCCACATGCAAATATAGCCCAAGGGCTATACATATTTCCGTGCAGAAACTATGAGTAGATCTATCTATGTCTTACCATGTCCGCTAGGGTATTCACTGCCAGGCGAAAGCTGCTCCTCCCCGAGTCGTAATCCTTGTTGTGTGCGTCCACGATCTGGTGATTCTCCTCGTAGGCTTTGTAGCTGCGCAGCTCGTCATGCGCGCGTATGTAGTTCCTGTTGTTGGCTTCCTAGAGGGCGGCTCGGGGCAAGGGACCACATTTAGTACGTGGCATTCACTCGGCTGTGCACTTACCTTAAACTGTGCGAACTGCTCCATGTAGGCCTGGCCTGAATCGCTGAATCGCTGGCCCAGGACCAAAAGGCCGGCAAGACCAAAATAAAGTATCGAACCATCAGCGAGTCGCATCGCTGCACTCGGCTAAATGAAATACCGAAATATTTATTCCCAACTGATTGTGGCTCATGCAAATGCTAGCAAATTTCGAATTTCGAACTGCTAATTGCCAACTACGAGTTGCAAACTGCAACTCAGCAAAAGTATGAAAATCGAGCCAATGTTGGTCACTTGCTGCTCAGAGTCGATATGCCTGCCTCGATGTGCCGTGCCTGAAGTTAATTCAAGACTTGAGCTCTTAAACCCGGCATGCCCCGTTAAAACCTGTTACAAATTATGTTCTTGGTTTTTGCTAATAAAGCCAAAAGTCAGCAGCCCCGTGTATATATATGTATGTATAATAATAATACCCTGAACCCTCCAATCAGATATTTTAATCACTCGAGTGAGAATTATACGAATTTATTTGTTGACTAATTTAATTTCTAGACGTACGCTCTTAATAAAACTTTCAGAACTCAATCATAATTTTGAAAAGTATTTATATTCCAATGCACAAATAGAGACTCCATTACTTGAAATACGCCTTTTACAAAGGTGAGGGTGTGCGGGTGGATTTAGGCGGTAAATTACAACATAAATAACTAGCTTTTTATAAGGTTTTTAATCGATAATATACTATCGAGAGTAGTTAGCGATTTTTGTACCCTGAACTCATTCAAAATGGGAAATCAGGGTATAATGGTTTTGTTAAAATGTATGTAACAGGCAGAAGGAGGCGCGGCAGACCCCTCTTGATCAGGGCGACGAGCTGAATCGATTTGGCCCTGTCCGTCTGTCCGTACGTATGAACGCATCGATCTCAGAAGCTAGAGACTTGAAATTTTATTTCCTAGGTCCGTTTATATCACGCACATATCAAGTTCATTACTAAAAATCGATAACTACTCCCGATATTTTATTATCGATTAAAAACCTTATCGAAAGCTAGTTATTTAATTATATCTACTACACCTTTAGAGCTAGAGTTTCCAAATTTTTAGTGTAGCTTCATGTGTATTTTAAATATTTTCGGTTTTTGTTAAAATTTACCCCCCACCCCTAAACTCGTCCCCTCACCATCACTTTGGAAAAGGCGTATTTCGAGTAGTAGAGACTTGTGCTTTGCAATGTACATACATTTGAATGATCATGTTCTGAAAGATTCTTTAAGATTGTACGTCTAAAAAATAAATTATTCAACAAATAAATTCGTTCAATATTGTCCGCACAGTTGGCAGAGCGCGTTCTAATACGCGCGTGTGTTTGTATGTGTGCCTAAAAAAGGTGCAGAGTGATTGGAATATCAGATTGGACGGTTCAGGGTATCTCCTAGTTGCGCAGTTTCGACTAGAGTCTTATTACTTGTTATTTTTTTATTTCTTTCAAAATGTTTATATATATTGAATTAAATAAGATTTCTATTTCATTTATATTCTAAAATACATCGAAATAGAAATTTAAAACACACAAAATGTGCTTTTTTATTAATTTGGTTCAGGGTAGTATCTAGTCGAGCACTCTCGACTAGAGTTTTCTTTCTTGTTAGTGATAAGCTCGATATGCGCGTGATATACACGGAGTTAGGAAAAAATTTCAAGACTCTAGCTCTTATACCTTCTCAGATCCACGCGTTCATACATACGGATGGACGGACGGACGGACAGAGGGACAGGGCCAAAGCGACTCAGGTCGTCGCCCTGATCAAGCATATATACACTTTGAGGGGTCAGGCACGCCTCCTTCTGCCTGTTACATACTTTTGACAAAACCATTATACTCTGATTTCCCATTTTTAATGGGTTCAGGGTGTAATAAGTTAAAAAGCTCTAGTCGAGACTGCTCGACACGAGATCGCCTGAACCCTACAATAATAATAATATAATAATATAACAAGGGAGAAAGCTCTAGTCGAGACCGTTCAAGCATACGGACAGACGACGGCCGGACAGACAGACAGACGGACAGGGCCAAATCGACTCACCTCGTCGCCCTGATCAAGAATTTATATACTTTGTGGGGTCTGCCACGCTTCCTTCTGCCTGTTACATACATTTTAACAAAACCATTATACCCTGATTTCCCATTTTCAATGGGTTCAGTGTATAACAAGTAAGAAAGCTCTAATCGAGACTGCTCGACTACGAGATCCCCTGAACTCTACAAGCAACTGATATTTCAATAATAGTTAGCACACACACACGCTTACAAACAAATACACGCATATACATACACATACAAATAAACACACGCATACCCCCACACACACGCATATACAGGCGTTTACGCTTTGGTTGCGCTGCAGTGTTGGCGATATTATGAGAACTTATTTGTTGAATAATTTAATTTCTAGACGTACGATCGTAATGAAACTTTCAGAACGTAATCATAATGTTTAAATGTATGTGTATACCGAAGCTCAGGTCTTACTTGATATACGACTTTTACAAAGATGAGGGTGAGGGGGTGGATTTAGTGGTGGGGGGTAAATTTTAACAAAAATCAAAATTGTATAAAATTCATCTTAATATACATTTTAAATTTGGAGACTCTAGCTTGAAAGATGTAGGAGATATAATTTTTTTAATGATCTTCGATAAGGTTTTTTATCGATAAAAATATATCAGAATGAGTTATCACTTTTTAGTGATAATGTCGATATGCGCGTGATATATACGGACATTTTAAAAAAAAGTTTAAGTCTCTAGCTCTTATATCTTCTGAAATCGACGCGTTCAAACATAAGGACAGACGGACGGACAGGGCTAAATCGACTCAGCTCGTCGCCCTGATCGACAATATATATACTTTGTGGGGTCTGCCACGCCTCCTTCTGCCTGTTACATACATTTCAACAAAACCATTATACCCTGATTTCCCATTTTCAGTGGGTTCAGGGAATAAAAATATTCATTGGTACGCTTTAAACACTTAATTTCCATTCGAAAACCCCATTCGCATATTGCAGTGTTCCAGGGTAGCTTTGCATGGTTGAAATGCTACTGCAGCTTTTCTAAACTCTGTATATAACACGACTAAATTAGTATACCTAATTGGTTATTAAATTTAAATTGAGTCGTGTGCTGCGCATTAACTTGCTATCGCGAATCACCCCATCTGTGTGTTATGGTATAAAACATAATAAATATGTACATAAGTATGTAGCTCTATTACCTGAAACATCATATATTATTCTCTCTATCTGTCTCACACTCTCTCTATCTCACTCGCTCTGATCTGACTCTTTCTCTCTCTCTCTCCCTGAACCCATTGGAAACTGCAAATCAGGCTATAACGGCTTTGTTAAAATGTATGTAACAGGCAAAAGGAGGCGTGGCAGATCCTGTTTAGTTTTTATATTCTTGATCAGGGCGACCAGCTGAGTTGATATGTAGCCCTGTCCGTCTGTCTAAAACCACTAACCAAAGAACACATACACCGTTGCCGTTTTGGCTAATTTTCGGCCAGATATTATTATACCCAGAACCCGTTGAAAATGGGAAATCAGGGTATAACGGCTTTGTTAAAATGTATGTTACAAGCAGAAGGAGGCGTGACAGACCCCACGAAGTATATATGTGCTTGATCATGGCGACGAGCTGAGTCGATGTGGCCCTGTCTGTCCGTCCGTCCGTCCGTATGTATGAACGTGTCGATCTCAGAAGATATAAGAGCTAGAGACTTCAAATTTTTTTTTTAAATGTCCGTATATGTCGCGCGCTTTTCGACATTATCACTAAAAAGTGATAGCTCATTCTGATATATTTTTATCGATAAATAAATCTCATCGAAAATGAGTTACAAAACAAGTAAGAAAGCTCTAGTCGGGACTGCGACTACGAGATCCCCTGAACCCTTCGAGCAACTGATATTTCAATAATAATTCGCACATACACACGCACACACACACATGTACACACGCATACAAACAAACACAAGCACACACACACACGCGCACATATACAGGCGACTGCGCTTGGGTTGCGCTGCAGTCTTGGCAGTATTATGAGAATTTATTTGTTGAATAATTTGAATTCTAGACGTACGATCGTAATGAAACTTTCAGAACGTAATCATATTGCTTAAATGTATGTATATGCCGAAGCTCAAGTCTCTAGTATTTGAAATAAGCTTTTTACGAAGATGAGGGTGAGGGGATGGATATAGGGGTGGTGGCATATTAAAATGCATTTTACTCGATTTCGGTTTTGTTAAAATTTACACCACAACCCTATATCCAACACCTCACCATCATATCTGTAAAAGGCCTATTTCAAATAGTAGAGACTTGTGCTACGGAATATACACACATTTAAACAATATGATTACGTTTCGAAAGTTTCATTAAGATTATACGTCTAGAAATTAAATTATTCAACAAATAAATTCTCAAAATATTGCCAACATTGCAGCGCAGCCCAAGCGCAGTCGCCTGTGTATGTATGTATTTGTATGTGCGTGTGTGTTGCTTGAAGGGTTCAGAGGATCTCGTAGTCGTAGCCGAGACTGCTCGGCTAAATCTTTCTTAATTTTTAATTAACAAAAACCGAAATACTATAAAATGCGTCTTAAAATATATTTAAAATTTGTAGGAGATATAATTTTATAACTAATTTTCCATAAGGTTCTTATCGATAACAATCTAACGGGATAAGTTTTCGATTTTTAGTGATGAACTCATGCGCACTCTATGTACAGACATATAAAAAGGATTTGAAGTCCTATATCTTCTTAGATTGACGCGTTCAAGCATAAGGACAGATGGACAGGGCCAAATCACCTCAGCTCGTCGCCCTGATCAGGAATATACACATATGTATGTATACTTTGTTGAGTCTGCCACGCCTCTTTCTGCCTGTAACATACATTTTAACAAAATTCATTATACCCTGATTTCCCTTTTTCAATGGATTCAGGGTATGAATAACAATTATTTGCACACGTTTGCACCGTTAGTTCCCAGTATTGTTGCCATATTAGCTATTTAATAGCATTTCTAGCTATTTTAAAATTGTAAATGCTCTAAATGCATAAAGAGAGTTCGACTATTTTGTAAACTATTTTTTTTTGTTTAAAGTTTTTTTCAGCTATTTTTTAGAGACAATTTTGCTATTTTCATGTCTCAAAACCTGGCACCTGAATATATGGAAATACAAAATCATTTTTCTTCGTGCGCTCGACTATTAAACAAAAGGTGCCTCCATGTTCAATGTTTCCCTTGCTCTCTCTCTTACGATGCTCTCTGATCACTCAAATATGTATATGTTTGCAGTGTTACCGTTTTTTCGCGCGAAAAAAACAGCTAAATTAGGATAATACATAAGCCAAAATAAGCTAAATCCCAGAAACAATTAGCTGAATAATAAGCTAATCTCTTAGAATTGTTTTTGTATATTGTAATAAATACCCGTGCAAATATTGCAACAAACATTTCAGCTAAATCTATTCATCTACTATATATTGGAGAGGGATGTATTGCATATCTAGTGATGCCAGCCTTTAGTTTGTTTGTTTGCTGGTTAGTTTGTCTATTAACCTGTGACTAATATCAGATATTAAACAAAATATGTATTAATATAATGGAATCAGTTCCATTTATAAATCAGCCAGATTTTCCGCTATCCGAAATTCTAAATTTTTTCTGCATCGCACCTAGAAATAAGCCAGATCTGACCGAAAATAAGCCAAAACGGCTTATGCATGTGAGCACAAGCAGCAGCTCACGAAAATTGAAATTTCTCCGCGTTAAACTCCCGTTTCTTCCTTTCTGTGTGAAGAGTATGTATGTATATCGAACTCTTCAAACCGTTTGCCAAGCTCGTACAAAATATTTGCGTCTTCGTTATTATTTGTGGGAAGGGAATGAGTGTGTTCATGCGCATAAAGAAAATGTTTTCGTGATGAGCATGCACACACACACTCTCCCTTGCTACATGTACTATGAGCATTTGTATGCCTGTGTGCGAAGCTCTTGCTGTCTGTAGCAATTTCAAAGCCCAGCATTTGCATTTGGTCGATCTTGTGCATTTGACCACAGACCACATTTCTATTGCAAAATATGCAAATTCATGATACGAGCTGCATTTTACATCCTTATACATATGTCAATACTTCCTACGAAAATTTAACAGTGTAATTTGCATTTTAATATTAATTTGTGATATTTGCCATGGTATATAATGGTAAGTCTAATGTTAAACCAAAAAAAGTTTAGTTTTGTTCTTTTGGCTTCTTTAGATAGACAAATAATAATAATACAATAAAATTGTATAATTAACAAAAGCAAAATATTTAGAGGCTAGATTAATGGCTATAGACATTTCGACCATTTTCCAGGCTAATTAATATTCGAATAGACTAGATCTAGCCATAAATAGGCTAAAATGGCAACACTGCTTGCCCAGTCTTTGTGTTCTAAGGTTTGTTGCCGAACTTAAAGGAAAGGAGCCGAGCAATTACGAAGTTGTGTGAGACGCAAGGTTCGAAAAAAGTGAGCAAAAAGCTTTTCACAACGTGCCCGGTCGATGTGCTTTATGGTTAGTAATTTAATGTTGATAAATAAAATAATAGTAACATATCAGCCAGCTCTAATTTGCAGTGCACTTTGCTAGCCTACAGCGACATCTATTGCTGATTATATATTTACATATATCTAAATATTGCTTAGCCTATATTTATTCAACATATCAATCGTACGCCACAAACCATAATATGCATGGCATTTAGTGGAATTCCGTCATTGTTATGTAATTATGTATGTCAGTGACTGGCAAGGCATGAAGAACTTCCGAATTCGATCGAATCTATTCAGTTCTGCAAGAGGACGAAACAAACTTCAAAAACTATTTAACTATTTACATATTTCTTTGCAAAATCATTGGGTGCCATTAATGCATTTCAGAAATTGTTGGTAAATATGTTTGTGTCTACACTAAATTAGTAGACTAGTACATTTATTACAGCTTTTTTCCTTGTTAATTTATTTAGGTCGTAGCGTTTGGTGTAAACAATGTAGATTGTATGAGATGCATATGTACATAAATACTTACTCTTCCATTTGAGTGGTTCTTTTCTCTGCTCACTTTCTAAGGTTTGAGTCCAAACTGCTAATTTCTGTTTTTGCGGATTCATTTCTTCTCCAATCTTCCTGCGTTAGTACTCATTTGTTGCCTTTACATATATTTATTTTGGTTGCTAGCCTTGCTAATTTCTACATGGTATTGTATTTTATGGCTGTGTTTGGTAAAAAACAACAATAACAATGCGATAATGGGATGTTTTGCCATTGAAGCGAGCTTGAATTTTCCAGTTACCTTAGCCTATCGTCGACTGTTCCCATCAGAGAGGACATTTGTCAAGCAGTAAACTCATCCCAATGGCCGAAATGGGGAATGAAATTTGGAATTAAGAAGCGACATCTAGATATAAAAGTGGTTTTAGTCTAAGCTATTATTAACCAGACTTCACTAATTAAAATTCAGAGAATCTCTTTCACTGCGGAATTTGACTCCACAGAAGGTTTGTGAATTGGATAAAGCCGATTCTATGAAGCAGAGCAAGTGCTCTTATATTTATTGTGCGTGTGCGTGCATGGCAAGCAGTGATGCTAGCTTGCTAGCTAACATATCTTGTTTTCTGTCCGCATGAACGTAACTAATGATTTCTTCTTTTGTCTAGTTGAGGACAGGATTTCACATAACATGAAATTTCTCATTTTCTTCGACGGAGTCGAAGCTCTGCGTCACGTGGTATTCCTTCACTCTGAGGGTTGCTCAAAGATTTCCCTGCATTCCTACGCCTCTAATTAGTGTCACAGTAGGACTTTTTCGTTGGTCTGTATAGATAGACTTTTCGGTGAGCGATGGCAGATGGGCTATTCAGACCACTGTGCAGGTGGTGCCAGAGGAATCTTAAAATAATTTTTCTTTACCAGACTTGTTGAAGTCATGGGGATTCGCATTACGAACATTTTGTGGAGCTGACGGATATGGAAACACTGAACGAGCCGAGCAATAAAATCAAGTAAACAAGTGAATAAGCGAAGAAATTAACAAGTGAACAGAATGGGTCCGCCACGAATGGATCCAAAGGTAGAGCTAGCGCGCATAAGTAGAAGCAGCCCCATCGCTCCCATAGCAGCATCAGATCAGTCTGTATGAGTTGGCGGAGCTGCGTGGAATTGTTGCCTGGCTCTTCGAACTCACTGATGTTTATCTTAATCCTGCAACTCTCAGGAATTTCTCTGGCAGTTCAAATCAGGTTATGGCCATGCGTGAGTAAAGGAGAGAGAGAGTCTCTCTGGGTATTTGAGATTTATATCAAATATTCTTATCACATGTCAATTTAGTTCCAGTTGATGGGTCGATGTCAAGCGCAAAGCAAAGCGCAAAGCCAAGCGGGATCAGCTGCTATTTTTCACGTTGCGGTTCATTCGACTCGAAAATTAATGATACGCACACAGTGAAATGTGGAAAGTGATGCTGTCAACAACACTTGTTGGATTCCACAGCAGCAACTGCTGCAAATATAGGGCACGACAAGATAGCAAACAAACACAGAACCGAACCGAGCCGAGGTGAAGTGAACTGATTTCTGTTCAGCATGGGCCTAGATATTTGTAATACTTCTAAGACGGCAAAGCAACTAGCATAAATAAATAGGGAGCTCTGTAGGCTCGACTTCAATCGGGTATATCCTTTCCACCTTCCCTTTGCCCTTCCCACTACCGTACTCATTTCCGACCTGAAGTCGAACTGAATTCAGGACGTAATGAGCTTATACAACCTTAGGAAATACTACTGGCGTGGCATATCGCCTACAGGCGTGTCCAGGCTGCGCCTCTGAGGTCGAATTTGAGAGATGGACGTCTGCTGCTACTTTTTGGCCTAACGCCCAGGATATTCGCATTTGCCTGTGAATTATTTTCGAATCTGAGTTTTCGTAGGGCTCCGGCAGTATGGGTGGGTCAGGCTTTGTCAGCGACGACACAGTGCCTCCTCCACGGCACCTAAATAAAGAAATATGTGATTGCGCAGCTTGAAAAGACAGAGGTCTACACAGCCAAGCCGCAGCTTGAGTCAAATAAGTGAGTTTCCTTACTTCAGACGAGGACGCAATAGAGAGACGATCGACAAGGGACCTTATAGATTCAGGGATCACTGAAGTCGAGTGGCATCGCATGGGCTACAAGTGGGTTGGATCAGCTCTCAGGCAGCGCCGATTCAAAATAGGTGAGAGTATTAACAAGCGTGTCCGAGGGCAGCAGGAGGCGTTATCCAATTGGAGCTATAGACTTAGCCAGTTTCATGGAGGAGCCTCTTTCACTCGCGCAGGTTGATTGTGTTTTCCGTTTCCCTTTAATCAAATCGTAACAAGTAAGAGGGCAGTCTCGACCAGGAAATATCCTGAGACCTCGGAGGAGCTGATATATGAATCATTCTATGCTTCTTGTAAGCCTACGGAAGCATGTTGCAGTCGGGCGTTACCAACTGTAGATTACTCATTCAGAGCCCACTTCATTATACTCATTCACGAATTTGGAACACATACTCGTGTATATTTCCGATATATAAAGTGTTAAATTTTTCCCGATGGCTAATCGGAAAATGCATTTTCCGATATATCAGAAATCATATTAATTGATGTAGATCCGCGTCGACTATCCAAATCAAATCGTACAAAATTTCAGGTCTCTAGCATCAATAGTGCCTAAAATATAGCAGAATTTGAAAAATCGCTATATCTTCAGGGCCGATTTACCACGCTCCTTTAAGGAATCCCATCTTTAAGGAATCGAAACGGATCCGGAAAATTTTAACACTTTATAAATGGGAGATATACACGAGTATATGTTCAATAGCGCCGAAATAGAATGTGTTCATACGGACAGACGGACGGACAAAAAACGGACATTGCATACCGCTGCAGTGTTGGCAATATTTTGAGAATAATTCAATATCTAGATGTACGATCTTAATGCAACTTTCAGAACGTAAACATAAAACACAAGTCTCCAGTATTTGAAATACGCCTTTTACAAAAATGAGGGTGAGTGGCTGGATATAGGGGTGGTGGCTAAATTTTAACAAAAATCGAAGTTGTATAAAATGCATCTTAATATATAATAATATATATGTATATATATAAGGGGCCTGGCATATCGAAAAATACCCTGTAATTTTTTCATTTTTTGAGCGTAAGCATCCATTTGGTAGCCAGGTTACCGTTAGCTTGTTCTATGAGCTGGTCAAAAATGAAGTGTCTACGCCTAGTAGGGGCGTGGCACATCAAGAAAATGAATTTTCTACAGTATTAGAGCAAAACTTAGCCACTAAATTGCTGATGGGGTGTGAATGAGTATTCCACAGTAGGTAACGCCCGACTGCAATGTTCTCATTTGTTTTTAATTTGCCACGTAGTGTATTTAGTGCAACTCAATAGAGGATGAGTTGGGCCCACTTTGGAAGCATACGCTAAAAAATGGAAAAATACATAAAAATTACATATATATATGTATATATATATATATATATATATATATATATATATATATATATATATATATATACATATATATACATATATATACATATACATATACAGGCGATAGTGCTTGGGTTGCGCTGCAGTGTTGGCAATATTATGAGAACTTATTTTTTGAATAATTTAATTCTAATCTAGTAATGAAACTTTCAGAACGTAATCATAATGTTTAAATGTATGTTTAAATGTGTGTGTATTACAAATATGAGGGTGAGGGGGTGGATATAGGGGTGGGGGGTAAATTTTAACAAAAACCGAAATTGTATAAAATGTAAAAATATACATTTTAAATTTGGAGACTTTAGCTTTAAAGATGTAGGAGATATAATTTTTTAAGTGATCTTCGATAGGGTTTTTTATCTATAAAAGGTATTGGAATGAGTTATCGTTTTTTAGTGATGAACTCGATATGCGCGCGCTATATACGGACATTTATAAAAAAATGTTGAAGTCTCCAGCTCTTATATTTTCTGAGATCGGACGGACGGACGGACGGACAGACAGACGGACAGGGCCAAATCGACTCAGCTTGTCGCCCTGGTCAAGAATATATATACTTTGTGGGGTCTGCCGCGCCTCCTTCTGCCTGTTACATATACTTAACAAAACCATTATACCCTGATTTACCATCTTCAATGGGTTCAGGGTATAAAAATTATGGACTATGGAGATGGAGGAGGTGGGGAACGCAGTTCGTCTGCTTATTCACAGCCGTCTCTCCTCGCATTCAAGATTATGGGTTCTCAAAGCATCTGATAGAGCTGATGATTCGCTTGTTGAAGGCATTTTCTGGCTCATCCTGCACGCGCAGGTCGAGTCTGACGAGCGGTGATTGGGCACCGGCAAGCAGTATAGCTCGGAAAAGATGCGCAGCACACACAGTGACTTATCAGAATAGTACCATCGCAGTCCCCAGTTTGCCATGTGTGCTTTCGGGGTTATATAGATCTAAGAATAGTAATAGAAGAGGATGAAACAGATTAGTGGAGCAAGTGGCTAGGTTGTTAGAGAGGAGTGTACTAAAGGAGGCAGAGAACTATCCATAAGTGATTGTTCTTTCATATATATAGTATATATATTATATACACACATACATATAACTGATTCTACACAAATTTTATCTAGGACCCCAGCTCAGTAGCCACGGAAAAACTAACCTACACCCCTAGTAAACGTGGGGACGGGCCGGGTTTTTGTGGGGTAGCCGCGGGTACCATGGGTATAGTCTGCAATCACCGGATTTTGGGTAGGGATCGAAACAATTTTCAGTTTCTTAACTTCGTGAACACAATCGGATAATATTGTTATTGACTGTATCTATCTCAGCCAATCTCAATAAGCTTATTTTAAAGCCCTCCATTCAAAGAACTAAGTTGTTGACAGATGAATAAAAGCATGATGTTTGAAATTTATTAAATACAAAAAGACTCAATTTATTGTTTTTGGTGCGACGACTCGTCTAGTAGTTGACAACAGTAGAAACCTGGAAAGACAGCACACAAATACCCAACGAAAGGAGCATATCATTATAGTTCGTTCTGAGCGAGGCAGTTCCTTAGCTCAGTCGCCTAAGTGGATAATACAATAATAAAGTAATAAAGTATAGCTGAAAGGTATTTCCCAGAAAATTGTATCGGTGAAAAATCAGTCGAGGCGATAAAAGCAATCAACAAAGAGTGCTCTAGTCGAGGTTGCTCGATTAGGCTGACCCTATAAAAGCTAATGTTCCAATTATTATACGATTCTTGTATGCGAACATATATAAATACGCATAGGCACGGGCTGTGGTGTGGGAGATTTTATGGGAGCTTATTAGTTGAACGAATCCTCTATAATTGCGATCTGCGACCATCTTCGTCTAACTTTCAGAACGCGAAAATACCATTAAAATGTGTCTCCCATGAATGTACACAGTAAATCAGATCGCACTAGCTCTATCAGTACTTAAATTACGCTTACGTGCGAACAGGCTGTTTTATATATTTTAACAAATCCAATATTACCTAATTTCCCATTTTCAATATGTTCATAATATAAAAAAAAAATAAATAAAATAAAATAAAATAAAATAAAATAAATAATATCTTTAAATATTTAACGCTTCAACAAAGCAATTAAACGCATTAGTTCCGATTGACTTATTGATGATCAGGATATACCAAGAAAGTATACGCGTGAATCGGCCACTATACATATATATATATATATATATATATATATATATATATATATATATATATATATATATATAAATAGTATATCTGCTGATGGCCGTGTCTTTCGTACAGTCCTCTAGCACACCCACTCACCCATCTAAAGCGAAAGTTTACAAAAGTGCTGCCAGTGTGTCTGCCAATTACTAACCAAATATAGTATAGCCGGAGCAATCGAGAGGGTACATACACGCAAAAATTGTGGAATTTCAGTTAGGGTGTAGAGTTCACAAAATTTGATGTTGCTGCTGCTGAAGTTCCCTTTTTCCTTTTCCAAGCCAATGGTTAATTGCCCAGTCAACTGGCAGCAAACATCTACTGCAGAAAGAGAGAGAGCGCGAGACAGTTGGACTAGAGTTGGGCTCTGGGCCTCAGTGATGACGGCCATCCACCGCAGTCGCGGCCAAATCCTCATTGAAAATGTCGTCATAGCCCATCGTCGTCTTTATCCGCAGTCTGGGCGCATCGCATTGTTATATATAAATGATTGCTCCGTTGTTCATTATTGCGTTCAAAGAAAACAATGAAACAGGGCATTGTTCGCTTCGGGCATGCCTATCCATGCCCATCTATATATATATATATATATATATATAGACATTTATATATATTTTTTATGTATGTAAATATATATATATATATATATATATATATATATATATATATATATATATATATATATATATATATAATGTTATATATATATATATATATATCTATTTATTTGAGGCGTTTATTTAGGCGTTATATATATACATATATATATATATATATATATATATATATATATATATATATATTTACATACATAAAAAATATATATAAATGTTTATACATATATTATATATTGTTTTATTATATATCATATATTCGGCTAATAATATAAGTACATATATATATATATATATATATATATATATATATATATTATTAGCCGAAGGCACCACTAGTCAGTGCTTTTAAGTTAGTTTTTAATTTATATTAATTGTAACGCCTCAAATAAATAGATATATGTATATACATATGTATATACATATACATATATACATATACATATATGTATATACATATATGTACATATATATACATATATATGTATATTAAATTAAATGGGAAATACGCGACTGCTAATTTAACTTTATCAACAGAGTTACGCCCTCTCCGAAATAGGCATCGACAGTGGCATTACCATTAGCATTCGCGTTTAAAGAACAGAAATTCGTGCGGCTCACCAGCAAACACGCACGCGTGCACACACACACACCCTTATAGCTGAATGATACGATGGGGTGGTGTGGGATTGGACGGGGTGGGTAGGGCTGGCCGGCTGTCGGCAGTTGGCACTAAACACCTCTTTAGTGCTGAACACTGAGCCCTTACACTGCCATAATATACACGCACAGACATACATATATATGTATGTGAGAATATATATATTTATGTATGTTTGTACACATGTATGTATATAAAAAAGAGTCTGGTCTGTGCCTGGAATGGGTATCCCTTTGATTGTTTTTTGGGATTTTCATTATTTCATTTCAATGATTTTGAATTCAGAAAAATTACCGTAACATTTGTTATACAATAATTTAATTTTTTCTTGTATTTCTGTGGAAGCCTGATTTATTCATGTGGCACAGCCTAACTATATAATAACATTATTGATTAGAGTATCGCCGATACAACATTTCCCTGTCCAAGGACATCTAGAGCATGGTAAGACAAAGTGGCTCCGCCAGAGGTCAAGAATAAAAAATTCGAAATTCAAAATAAAACAAGTAAGAAAACTCTAGTCGAGAGTGCTCCACTAGATACTACCCTGAACCAAACTAATAGAAAAGCACATTTAGTATGGTTCAAATTTCAATTTCGATGTATTTCAAAATATAAATTAAATAGAAAACTCATTTAATTAAATAAATAAAAATTTTGAAACAATTAAAAAAGATAATTCCGACACGCTCCGGGTTTGAGCCCGAGACCTTGTGATCAAGCGCCGCGCTTTCTACCTTGACGCCACCCTTCTTTTTTAATTTTCAATGTCAAAACTGAAATAGATTCACTGCTACAGCGCCATTTACCAAATCTAAGTCAAACTAACTGCTGATGTGACTTTAAGAATGTGCAAGAACAACCAAACTAATAAAAATGTTAAAATTTCAATTTCGATTTTTGAAAAAATAGAAGAGAAATTTAATCACAAATATATAAAAGTTTTGAAGCAATTTAAAGAACGCCCAGCAGGATTTGAACCGGGGACCTCGCGATCGAGCGCCGCGCCCTCTACCATGACGCCACTCCTCTGTTGTTATTCGCAATGTCAAAACTGAAATAGATTCACTGATGCAACGCCATCTAGCAGAACTAAACGAAACTAACTGCTGATGTGATTCTAAGAATGTGCTAGAAGATATTTGAATGTATGTGTGCACACGTATTGGAAAACTGCTGTTGCTACAGCACGTGCGTTTGTTAATTGGCCAAACATTTTGTTATTTTTTAACGTCGATTGACTAAACCGAATTTAATGAAACTTTCAGCATATGATCTACATATTCTATTGAATATTTGAATATGGCATTTAAAAAAAACATGTCAAATCATTCACAATTAGCTATACTAGAATCTGACCTTCACTGGGGATTCTGGTGAATTTGGAGCCGGTATCCAAAATATAACAAAAACCGAAATTGTATGAAATGCATTGGAATATACTTTTAAAATTTGGAGACTATAGCTCTAAAAATGTAGGAGTTATAAATTTATAACCTATTGCGCTTGGGTTGCGCTGCAGTGTTGGCAATATTAGGAGAACTTATTTGTTGAATAATTTAATTTCTAGACGTACGATCGTAATGAAACTTACAGAACGTAATCATGATGTTTAAATGTATGTGTATACCGAAGCACAAGTCTCTAGTATTTGATATACGACTTTTACAAAGATGAGGGTGAGGGGGTGGATTTAGGGGTGGGGGATAAATTTTAACAAAAACCGAAATTGTCTAAAATACATCTTAATATACGTTTTAAATTTGGAGAATCTAGCTTGAAAGATGTAGCAGATATAATTATTTAAGTGATCTTTGATAAGGTTTTTTATCGATAAAAAAGTATCGGAATGAGTTATCGTTTTTTAGTGAAAAACTCGATATGCGCGCTGTTTTTACGGGCATTTTAAAAAAAAGTTGAAGTCTCTAGCTCTTATATCTTCTGAAATCGACGCGTTCAAACATACGGACGGACGGACGGACGGACGGACGGACGGACGGACGGACGGACGGACAGACAGACGGACAGGGCTAAATCGACTCAGCTCGTCGCCCTGATCAAGAATATATATACTTTGTGGGGTCTGCCACGCCTCCTTCTGCCTGTTACATACATTTTAACAAAACCATTATACCCTGATTTCCCATTTTCAATGGGTTCAGGGTATAACAAGTAAGAAAGCTCTAGTCGAGACTGCTCGACTACGAGATCCCCTGAACCCTACAAGCAGCTGATATTTTAATAATAATTAGCACACACACACGCATACAAACAAACACACGCACACACATACACATATAAACAAACACGCGCATACACACACACTCACATATACAGGCGATTGCGCTTGGGTTGCGCTGCAGTGTTGGCAATATTTGTAAAACTTATTTGTTGAATAATCTCATTTCTAGACGTACGATCGTAATGAAACTTTCACAAAGTAATCATGATGTTTAAATGTATGTGTATACCGAAGCACAGGTTTCTAGTATTTGATATACGACTTTTACAAAGATGAGGATGAGGGGGTGGATTTAGTGGTGGGGGGTAAATTTTAACAACAACCGAAATTGTATAAAATACGTCTTAATATATATTTAAAATTTGGACACTCTAGCTATAATGATGTAGGAGATATAATTTTTTAACTGACTTTCGATAAGGGTTTTTATCGATAAAAATATCGGAATGAGTTATCGTTTTTTAGTGATAAACTCGATATGCGCGCGATATATATGGACATTTTAAAAAAAAGTTGAAGTCTCTAGCTCTTATATCTTCTGAGATCGACGCGTTCATACATACGGACAGACGGACGGACGGACGGACGGACGGACGGACGGACGGACGGACAGACAGACAGACGGACAGGGCCAAATCGACTCAGCTCGTCGTGCTGATCAAGAATATATATACTTTGTGGGGTCTGCCACGCCTCCTTCTGCCTGTTACATACATTTTAACAAAACCATTATACCCTGATTTCCCATTTTCAATGGGTTCAGGGTATAAAAATAAATAAATAAATTGAAACCATTTCAAAATAAACTATATTTTTTGCTGCACTCGTTTATTTTGCTCGGTTTTAAGGACTCTTATTGCAAAGAGCGTTAAGAGAGCGAAGAACTAGTCGATCAAATGCAACACTGAAACTAATAGAAAAGGTAAAAGGGTCAATGTAAACAAAAAACTTGATAAATGGATTGAAATCAACATGAATATTGAAAAGAAAGGTTTGTGATTTTATTAAACGTGTTTAAAAATGTTATGTTTATTAATAAATCGTTTCCATATGTGCTTTGTGTCTATATTAGTGATTTTAAAGTAAAATTTTAATTATGATATTTTTTTGTCGTATTAGTTGATCTTTTAAGATTATAAATCTTTTACATTCAGCCGCCAGAATTGTCCAGTTTTCGTGGTAAAATTCGCAGAACATAGCATCAACCGTTGACTTTTTAAGGTTATATGAATGCTTTGTTGATTTGATTGTGCTGTTGAGCAGTATTGTCCGTTTTGTATGATTTATAAGATATTTGAATTTAAATTGAATTATTTTACCAGTATACTAGTGCATTTCGGGAATAATCACTATTAAACACCTATTATAAGAAGTATAAAATTCATATGTGAGATATTTGATAAAGGGTACGCTTGCATCTGAAGCCTGATATATTTTGGGTATCGCTTTGGAGTACCTATCGCTTATCTGCGCTAGCCAGTCAGTCAGTCTCCTTAGGAGTCTCAGCTCGAAACCTTCTTTTTATACCCTGAACCCATTGAAAATGGGAAATCAGGGTATAATGGTTTTGTTAAAAGTATGTAACAGGCAGAAGGAGGCGTGGCAGACCCCACAAAGTATATATATTCTTGATCAGGGCGACAAGGTGAGTCGATTTGGCCCTGTCCGTCTGTCTGTCCGTCCGTCCGTCCGTCCGTCCGTCCGTATGTATGAACGCGTCGATCTCAGATAATAAAGGAGCTAGAGACTTCAACTTTTTTTTTTAAATGTCCGTATATATCACGCGCATATCGAGTTTATCACTAAAAAACGATAACTCATTCCGATACTTTTTAATCGATAAAAAACCTTATCGAAGATCACTTAAATAATTATATCTCCTACATCTTTCAAGCTGAGTCTCCAAATTTAAAATGTATATAAAGATGTATTTTATACAATTTCGGCTTTTGTTAAAATTTACCCCCCACCCCTAAATCCACCCCCTCATCCTCATCTTTGTAAAAGTCGTATATCAAATACTAGAGACTTGTGCTTCGGCATATACATACATAACAATATGATTACGTTCTGCAAGTTTCATTACGATCGTACGTCTAGAAATTAAATTATTCAACAAATAAGTTCTCATATTGCCAACACTGCAGCGCAACCCAAGCGCAATCGCCTGTATATGTGAGTGTGTGTGTATGCGTGTGTTTGTTTGTATGCGTGTGTTTGTTTGTATGCGTGTGTGTGTGTGTGCGTGTGAGTATACTAACTATTATTGAAATATCAGTTGCTTGTAGGGTTCAGGGGATCTCGTAGTCGAGCAGTCTCGACTAGAGCTTTCTTTCTTGTTATACCCTGAACCCATTGAAAATGGTAAATCAGGGTCTAATGGTTTTGTGAAAGAGTATGTAACAGGCAGAAGGAATCATCGCAGACCCCATAAAGTATATACATATATTTTTGATCAGCACGACGAGCTGAGTCGATATAGCCCTGTCCGTGTGTCCGCCCGTCCGTCCGTCCGTCTGTCCGTATGAACGCCGAGATCTCAGAATATATAAGAGCTAGAGAGCTGAAATTTTGATGCATACACGTGTTGTATACACAGTACGAGTTTGCTTTATATTTTCGACAATTCATCTGGTAACTTTTTTATGGAAAGTAATCGAAAAATTGATTTTGTTTTTTGAGCTTCATTGGATACTATTGGACGTGGAGACTTTAGATTTACTGTATGTATATGTACATATGATGAACACAAACATTTTGTAATCAACAGATTTGGGATACCACGCCCCTTTCGTCCCCAATTTGTAAAAAACGTATTTCAAGCGCTAGACTTCTGCTTTGGAATGTACATACATTTTGACCATATGATTACGTTCTGAAAATTTTATTAAGATTGTATGTCTACAAAAGAAGTTATTCACCAAATAAATTCTCATACTATTGTCAATTATCATACTATGTATGTATGCGTGTATAAAAGAAGTACAGAATGATAAGAATATCAGCTTGGAGAGTTAAGGTATCTCCTAGTCGAGCAGTCTCAAGTAGAGTCTTTTTACTTGTTTTGTTTTTTTTTGTTTTACAGGTTCAATACAGGGTAGTAGAGCTAGCAGGACTCGAAGATAGGTAGCTCATTCGCCTTTGGCATATATTATGATTGATTAGGATTGGAGCACACGCCTCACAGCAGTCATTCAGGATGCTCTCAGAACGCCAATGCTATCTAGGAACCACCTGTGTGCACTTGTGCCCTCCTGTATTCGTTTGTTACCTGGCGCTGTTCCCTTCAGCAATGCTCTATTAGCTATGACATGATTCACAATGGCACTTTGACTGATGCTCATGCTGATGCATGATGATGGAGTGATCAGCCAGGCAGGACAGGGTCTGGGCAGGCTCTGGACGGATTTTACAGGCAGTAGCGCCAGCTGCATCGTATCTTTCGCTTGCTGCTCGCGACATTGACTTCCGATCAACGATTATGAAAACCAACGCAAATAAGCAAAATCTTGAATACCATGGCTTATTGATAGGCTTATTGACTTGATCTAGGAGCAGACCATAAGTCAGAGTTGGTCTTCGTCCAAGGAGCATTTGCCGTAGATTGTTTAATTCGAAGGTGGGCAGTCCGATTCACTCTGGCATATTAGCTTTGTGCTATGTGATGCTGCTTGCTAGAGAGACATTTTCTCTTGTTATCAAGCTTTCAAACTCAAATCTCGCGTATCATCATTATTCTTCATCATTATCAACATTATTGTCAACATATTCATCATCAGCCACATCAACGGTAAAATCAGCGCATACACATCCCGGTAATCAGAAGAGCTCGTGTAATCCTTAATTCATGTACACCTACACACACACACACACACACAGCTTAGCCTACGTTGACCACCTACTTATCCCTTTTTACACGTGCATTGATTATATATATATCTCTCACTCGTTCTCTTTCTATGTGTTTGTTTGGGCTTCCGTATTTATTGTCTGAAATGACATTAAGTTAAGTTCTTCGTATCGTTAGCCCATAGCCAACCATCCATGTAATTAATTACATTTGACCTGGGAACGCCTCAATGTATGTATGGATGCATGCATATATTTGTGTGTGTGTGTAAGTAAGTATGTCTTATACACGTACATTTTTTTATGACGATTCTAACTTTTGATGACGAAACCCAACACAATCTTAATCTGTCAATCTCTCCCAAGACCCACTAACTACCGCCCCCTCCCCCCCTCCCCCTCTCACCACACACACAAATCTTTCTTCCACTCTCACTCTATCGATGTGTCTGATTTACACAATTGATGCTTGTCTGGTCTAGCACTTGATAATTGGCAGCCAGGCGACCATCGATCGATAACAATAAAATTGTTAAAAGCGCAAAATGCCGCAAAGTGTGTAATTTGTTAAAGCTGAGTTCTCTCAGCGATACGGTCCAGGTTGTCCCGCTACCCCCGATGGCCACGCTGCCCAGGCAACCCGTGCAACGCGTCCCAAACATCTCTATTTGAATTCATCAACGGCGTGTTTAAGCAGTTTGTCAGCGACACGTGGCAGAGCGACGACTGTGCCTTTCTAGTTCGTTGGCAACAGCAGGCGGTTAATTTGTTCCCTGTCCAACGGGCCCGGTATATACCGGGGAGATGACTACGACTGTGTGCCGGTGACGTAAAGCCTCACGAGCAGCCGTCGCGTCATCATAACTGAGCAACTGAGCAACCCCCCAGCTATAAGAATTTCCAACTACCAGCGAGGTGTACTAAATAGAGATTTAAGCGCCTGAGTACCGACTGTAAATGGGCACCCACTTCTTTATGACTCGGCTATATGAAAGACAGCGCCAATCTTTATCCATTATCCATTATTTGTAGTTTGTAAATTGTTATGCACTGCGTATGCCTCTTAAATTTGTCCCTTGCGTACTGTCATTTATTATAATGTCAATCGAAACCCTTTTCCCTGCTCACATGCGCCCGATTTGCACGTTTCCTCTCCTCGTCCCAGAGTTGGAGAGTGCCTGCGCACTTGGGCCTACATATGCACATGCACACATGCACACATACACACATGCACACATGCACACATGCACAAATGCACACATGCATACATGTATGCACCTATATGTATAAGACTATGAGCTTGAACTTTCCTTCGAAAATCGAAAATCGTGCGAACAGGCGCGCTTGGATAGATTGACATAGATTGTCGTCTTTTAAAACTTTGTGAAGCAAGTTAGTTGAAGAGCTAGAAAGCTGAAATTTGGTATATAGATCCACGTCGATCACCCAAGATCGCCAGCAATGGCGGAGATATCTCCGCCCATTGGGGGCGTAGCAAATCGGATAAAACTGTATCTCCCAGAATGCCGAAATTTTGCACGTGAGCTAATGTTTCGATCCTTTAAAGATAATATATCCATGCCAGATTAGCTATTAAATAGCATTTCTAGCTATTTTAAAATCCTAAATGCTATATAAATTTTTAAAATGCTATTAGCTATAAATCTAGCTTTTTTACAAAAGAATATTTTTAATTTAATTTTAGTATGTAAGTATTTACTTAATGATCTGTGCGATTCTACCACCACTACTTTACCGTATACATATACTTACATAGATCATCACTAGTGGTTCATTTACACCATCACCGATTGCGCATTTCTCGGCATTAATTGTGTAAAAGAGTGTATTAGCAAAAGGAGAAAATCTATAAGCAAAAATTTCATGATTCGGGCACAAAAATCACAGATTTTAAAGATTGTATAAGAAAGGACGAGTTGGACAACACGCGTGCATATTACATATACGGCAAATTCAGTGTTTTTGCCAAATTACATGACATTAAAATGCATAAAGAGAATTCAGCTATTTTGTAAGCTTTCTTTAACAAATATTTTAGCTATTTTCAGCTATTTTTTAAGGCCGATTTTGGTTTTTTTATGTCTCCAAACCTGGCAACACTGATTGGATGGTCGACGCGGTTCTACATTTCAAGCTTTAGCTTTTTAGCTCATCAACTAATATGATTTCTAATAGATCGGGAAAATTAAAACACGGACGGACAGCAAGACGGACATTGCACAAAGACAATTCACTTTCGTTAATGAGTATAAAAACAAGGAAATAAAAAATCATTTTCTTGACATTTTTCTTAGCAGTGCACATACATATGTATATAGAATACATAGAATATAGAATATGAAAACGGTAAAAAATTAACTTACTGCTAAAGAAAAAACACATTGAAATAAATAAATAGTCTTGTCCGATTTGGCGATGGAGCCACTGTACATATGTATATAGAATACAGCGCAATTTATAAAAGTCAAAAGAGAAACAGAATTTGTTTTAAATAATAATTTACAAAATACAATGCTAAGGCAATAAATAAATCTATCTCGGGCGGCAGCTTTTGGTAAGCTAATATTGCGAATCAGATTCAGCACGCTTCTGTTTCTTAATTTCCCGTGCACACGCACATAGTCGAACCAGCCAACCCCGGTGCCAAGGAACCAGTTAACGAAGCATATATAAACGACGCGTCTAGAATTGGTGCCGCCCCAACGGACTAGCGGCAGGACTTCTGGCCTCTGCGATTGTGCGCAGTTATTTAAAATAATATTTCCGTATCCGGCAAGTAATACGCGACGCGTGCAGACCGACATCTGTATAAGCAGCTAGACCTAAAGAGCAGGCTACCCCAACTCCAACTCCATTTATATGAGGAACTCTCTCATCCCTGCTCGGAACTGCTCACTTACTTAACTAGAACAATTTCCAATCTATTACAGAATTTACATCACATTGATAGAGTTGATATTGCGTTGTCTCTCGTATCTAACATTTCCAATATCAGGCCCCTAAGGGACCGGACGGGGCTGAAGAGCAAAATATGAATGAATGTATCAACTCAGGTCGCCGCCCTGACAAAGAATATATATACCTTATAGGATCTGCTGCACCTGCTATCTTACATCGTCTATATTTTTATACTCATTCACGAAGTGAATTATTATACTCATTCACGAAGTGAATTAGTATATTGGTTTTGTGCAATGTCCGTCTTGCTGTCCGTCCGTCCGTCCGTCTGTCCGTCTGTCCGTCTGTCCGTCTGTCCGTATGAACGCAGTTCATTTCGCCGCTATTGAAGCTAGAGACTTGAAATTTGGAACACATACTCGTGTATAGCTCCGATTTATAAAGTGTTAAAATTTTCCCGATCCGCCCACTAGGGGCGTGGCAAATCGGAAAATGCATTTTCCGATATACCAGAAATCATGTTAGTTGAAGAGCTAGAAAGTTGAAATTTGGTATGTAGATCCGCGTTGACCCCCCAAGTCCAAAAAGCTATGGTGGATATATCTACGCCCATTGGGGGCGTGGCAAATCAGATAAAACTGTATCTCCTAAAGTTCTAAAGCTAGAACGTTGAAATTTCGCACGTGAGCTAATGCTATAATTCTATAATGATTGGTGAAAAAATTTTATGTCTACGCCTAATAGGGGCGTGGCAAATCGGACCTGAAGATATAGTGATTTTTCAAATTTGGCTATATTTTAGGCACTATTGATGCTAGAGACTTGAAATTTGGTATATATACGCGAGTTGATCTCCCAAGTCCAACAAGCTGTGGTGGATATATGTCCGCCCAAAGGGGGCGTGGCAAACCGCAAAACTTTATATCTCCTACAGTTTAAGAGCTAGAAGCTTCAAATTTGGATAGTTGAGTTACTGGTAACCTCCTCTATCGATGCCCCAAAAATAATTGTCACGCCTCTTTAGGGGCGTGGCATATCGAAAAATACCCTGTAATTTTCACATTTTTTGAGCGTAAGCATTCAAATTTTGCATTTACGTTACCGTTAGCTCTTTCTAAGAACTGGCCAAAAATGAGGTGTCTACGGCCACTAAGGGCGTGGCAATCGGCATTTATAGTATCAAATTGCGACATTTATATGATTGAGCTATCTATGTATGTACATGAATATACAAATAGGCTTACTAGGCATTGATAACACGTAAGGAAACATTTTTATAAAATCTAAAAATAAAATTTAAATATTTAAAAAATATAAAAGAAGCTAAAATAACAAAATTTGCAATTTACAAAAAAGAGTTTTCCGCGGGATTTGAACTCGCACCCAAGCCATGTTTGTCAAAATAACAAAAACAAATTTAACCGGTGCCTTTGCCGACAGCGCTACCGCCTACTGTCAACAATAGTAATTAAAATGAAATCCAAAAATAAGATTCTTGTTATGAGAGTAGCGGATGGTAAATTCAAAAACAAAGCAAAAACAAATCAGTCTCATTTCAACGCTAGAGTATCCTTTTATGTGTACATACATACACACATACAAATGAGCGCGTGCATAAGAAAGGCTGGAATGCTTGATGCTACATATGCGTGCAGACTTATGTGCATACATATACATGCATATATGCGTACATACATATATGAGGGCTATTTAAGAAGAAACAAATTAAAACTTATAAAATTGTTCAATTAGAAAAAAGAATAAAATAAATATCTATTTTATAAAAACGAAATATGTATGAAAAAAATACGCAACATTGAAGGGGCTTTGAACCTCCGCCACTGTAACATATCTTACGACGCCTCTATCACCCACGCTATCGTTTTGCTTGACAATCTGTTAGCTAAAATACAATAAGCTAATAACAGAGCGTCATCTGACAAAACTACAACAACAGCTAGAAAATCCAGAAATCAATCGCAATTCTTAGAATGCTAAAAAGCGCACTGTTGTAATGTAAGCAAACGCTAAAGAATCTGCAATAGGTGTGACCGAAAGCTATTAACGAAAATTACCATACATTTGTACTCAAAAAGTGCACGATCAATATAATAATTATCGATTACTCGATAAAAATTACCAAAAGCTACAATTTCTTTAAGGCCAAATTAAATTTGAAATAAGAATAAATGCCCCCTTGTAAACATAGCATCATGTATACGGACTGTGAATGAGTATTCCGCAGTCGGTAGCGCCCGACTGCAACGTTCTTACTTGTTTTGTGCTGCCCGTTTTACCCTGTCTGTTATACCTTGAACCCATTGAAAATGGGAAGTTGAATATTAAATGTATACACACACAAAAGTCTAAGAATCATTCAATGTGTAATGTGAATGCGCCGAGTATAATGAGAAATCCTTCAATTGCTCATGATCGAATAGACAGGTACGGAAGAATGTTACCGTGATTCCTTACATATATGTACATGTATATAGAGCCATTACGCCTTCTCAAAATAGCAACAACGACAAGAAGAGAACTTACATATATATATATATATATATAAATATATATATATATATATATATATATATATATATATATATATATATATATATGTATATATATATATGTTTGCATTGATTTATTTAATTGTTTACTTTAAGGGTAGGCTCGCCTTGGCTTAGCTGGTCTGAGCTCCGGTCACCCCTTAAGTAAGGCTCGTCCCTACATCTGCCTACTAAGCCCTCGCGAAGTCTCATTGTGTGGAGGAGAGGTACTCGTACTCTCGGCAACTCGTATCTGTTTCTCTCTATCTATTCAGTACACAGTATGCAGTGTAACTACTTTGACCTCTATTGTTGCATTAGTTATTATATTTTCGAGTTTTCCTCTTCAATCACTCCGCACAGTCTGTCTGCGGTTTTTGGTCTTTGTTGTATTTACCTAAGCTACATTTTGTTTTCTCTCCCTTTCTCCTTTTCATCTCATTGTGCTGCATATACTTTTCTTTTTTCTATTTTCTATTCTGTATTCCCTATTTGTTATTTTTTTAATAAGCTCCTGACTGACATTGACGTTACCACTACGGCCAAGTCTGTGGCTTATTATTATCGTAGACCTAAGAAGGAACATCTTTTGAGCTCAGATCTCAGATCACATAAGCTAAATGAGAGGGACCTAGACTAGTTTCCAGTTTTGTTATAAGATGTACATATATAACATAGGTGCTTCAAATTGTATTTATTAATAAAACTAAATTGTCCTCTTCTAGCAGATTTTTGAATTCTTTTACCTAGAGGCTGTATGTTTAGGGTGAGTGGTGTTCTTTTGTTCTTGTGTTATTCCTTTTTCTCTGCCGGAGCAAAAATACAATGCATAACGTAATGTAGGCATTATTTCTTTTCTCTATCTCCCTGTATCTCTCCCTTCCTCTCTGACTGTTTGCACCTCTGGACAATTTAGAGTTTATTGTTGTTTGGTATGTTGACAGCCGTAATCAATAGGTCAGCCTACCAAAAATCTCAGTCCCCTTCCCCTGTCCGCATGCTTTAAACTCGTGCCCAGATACTATTCCCTTTTTTCGTTCGTTTACTTTCGCTGTCTCTTTCAATTTCTGCTTTCGAATTGGAATTCGAATGTATTTCAAATATAATGATAGTACTTGGATCAATCTTCGATCAAACTTGAACGTTATTTATACAAACAATTCATATACGACATATCTCTTTATGCCGTTGGATTGAAAATTAAAATGTCAGTTTATTAAAACCTATTTTAAATTATATTTACAAATATTAATTATTAATATCTTGTGTATGTGTTGCTTTTTATAGCATTAGTACTTCGAAGAGTTCAGGAAAGATTTGTAATATGTACTAGGAAATTACGAACCAAACTAATAAGAAGGCACATTTAGTATGGTTAAAATTTCAATTTCGAAGTATTTAAAAATATGAGAGAAATCAAAAAGTCATTTAATTAAATAAATTAATTTATTAATCGGATTTCCATTCAAGCACCTTGTGGTAAACGGCATTCTTCGTTTTACCGAGCCAACCTTCAGTTGTAAATTGTGCTGTGGTAAACCAGGCACATCCAAGGAGTTAAAAAATTCAGTTGCATAATTAGTGGCTTCTTCTTCGTTTGTTACGATTTAATTTTGAGTTTTGGATTTTTTCGGTTAACAATGATATCCGAAAATACTTTGTTGATAAGCTCATCTTTTGATGAAACGAAATTGTAAAAATTTGGAGGAAATGAAATCAAACCGCTCGATTCGTCAACAAAAACACAGCCATGACCGATATTCAGCAATTGCTTCGAGAAATCATCAGCAGATAGATCGTTCAACAACGCAACTCTCATTTTTATACCCTGAACCCATTGAAACTGGGAAATCAGGATATAATGTTTTTGTGAAAAAGTATGTAAAAGGCAGAAGGAATCATTGCAGACCCCATAAAGTATATGAGTCGATATAGCCCTGTCCGTCTGTCCGTCCGTCCGTATGAACGCCGAGATCTCAGAAGATATAAGAGCTAGAGAGCTGACATTTTTTGTGCATACGCGTGTATACCATACGCAGTACGAGTTTGTAGGGCTCAGGTGATCTCGTAGTCGAGCAGTCTCGACTAGAGGTTTCTTACGTGTTTTTCAAAAATTCGTTATTAAATTATATCTCCTGCACAGAGATAGAGTCGCCAAGATTAAAATGTAGATTCATATGTAATTTAGGTGTATTTCGAAGACTAGAGTCTTGTGATTTGGCAAATAAATGCATTTGAATGTAATAATAATGATCTGAAAGGTTCATGAAGATAGTCCATCGGGTTTGCCGATACTCAATAGGGGCAAATCTGATCTGATCTGATCTTATAAATATTATGTATGCAATGCACGACTGAAGATTATTAATATTAATATAGGATGGCTGTATTAGTCTTTGGAAATACGCGCTGCAATTCCACCTGACAAAAATGTAATATAATACAAATTAACAATATTCACACATATCACATAAACCAACAAAAATTGAAATAAAGCGAAAAATTCTGATTCGTCACCTTTAGAAAATGGTCCATGAAATTTCTACCACATTTTAAGGACCAGGCCAGGAATTTTGCTTTGAAGAAGGGAATGACATTCTTTATGTGTGTGCGAGGGTGTGCGCGCGAATGTCTCGGTCTGTAAGTGTGTGTGTGTGTGTATGTCTTAGTGTGAGTGTGTTGATGCGTGTGACTTCAAAAATCCCAAAAACGTGTCGGCCAGCATGTTGAAATTGACGTTCCTCTTCAACCATCCATCCATCGAGTAGTCCCCAGTCCTCAGTCCGCAGTTCGCAGTCGAAATCCGCTATGAAAAAAGGAGTATGGGTATTAAGAGTGCTTCGTAAGCTAAGGCAGAAGTTCCGTTAAGGAAATGAGGTTTGAGTTGCGATTTGGGATGCTTACGCAATTGAGGGTGGAAACGGCTTATGATATGGCACAATTTTTAGCATTTTATATACCGTTCGATTTGCTGCTGCTGTTGATGTTGCTGCTTTTGCTATTATTATAACTGTTCTGTGTTGCTGTTGTTGTTTTAATTGTTTTTCTTCTTGCTATACGACAAAGTAATATAAGTGAAATGAATTCTTATTTAGGATTTTATTATATAACGATAACAGTAATTTAAACTACCAAAATAAAAAGGTCTGTCTGAATATATAAAAGATTAGACTACGCATAATTGCAAATAAAAACATTTAAGAAAGCTAATATAATATTCTAATCATTCTGTACTTCTTTCCATACATATGCATCCACACGCAAGTATTAGCTTGCGGTCTGCTAACTGCGCAGTAAGCAACGACTGCGCTTAGGCTGCGCTGCAATTTATTTGTTGAAAAAGTTCTTCTTTTTTCTATATTTCGATTTATATACGATTTTTTTGAAATTAGGGCCGAAGGGGGAGTTGTATCCAAAGTCTGGAATTTACAAAATCTTTGTATCCATTAAATGAATCTGAATCCTCTAAATTAGACTGAAAAAAAAAATGATTTCAATTTAGCGACAGACGGACAGGGCTATATAGACTGAGCTCGCTGAAATAATGAGAGTCGACTCTAGATGTTACGTTTACGTAGCTGAAATAGTTTAAATCTTCTAGAATTTTGCAGCCATATGCCATGCCATAAAGAATATTTCTAGGGGCTACTATAAAATGATTTGCAATAATAATAACAAGTAAGTTCGTTGCAGTCGGGCGTTACCGACGAATACTTATTCACACCCCATTAGAAACTTAGTAGCCAAGCTCAGCTTAATTTTTTTTGTCGATTTGCCACAAAAATCGAAATGTATTAAGTGAACCTTAATGTATTATTGAATATTCAAAATTTGGAGACTTTAAAGATGTAGGACGTATAGTTTTATACACTGATTTTCGATAAGGAATTTTATCTATACCAAAATAACGGGACAAGGAAATTTTTTAAAAATTGAAGTATCTAGCTTTTATATCTTCTGAGATCGACGCGTTCAAACATACGGACAGGGCCAAATCGACTCTGATCGTCGCCCTTATCTAGAAAATACTATATACTCTGTAGGGTCTTCCACGCCTCCTTCTATAAATTCATACATACATTTCAACAAAACCGTTATACCCTTTCCCATTTTCAATGAGCTCAGAATATAATTAACGGGATAATTATTGATTTGTGGAGATTAACTCGATATCCGCGATATATATATGGAAAGGCAATATTATGAGAATTTATTTGTTAAATAATTTCTTTTGTAGATATACAATCCTAATGAAACTTTCAGAGCGTGATCATATGGCAAAAATGTCTGAAATACGTTTTTTATAAATTTGGAGAGAAGGGGCGTGGCATCCAAAATCTGTAAATTGATACAAAATGATTGTATTTATCAAATGTGTATACACAGAATCTGAACTCTCCAGGTTGAATAGTATCCAAATGAGCCTTTGAAAACAAAATCAATTTTTCGATTATTCTCGGTAAAAAAGTTAACGGACGAGTTATGGAAAATATATAACTTGTACTGCGTATGGTATACACGAGTATGCATTTTAGCTCTCTAGCTCTTATAGCTTCTAAGATCTAGGCGTTCACGCGGACGGACGGACGTTATCGACTGCAGAATACTCGTTCTCATCTTATCAGCAATTGAATAGCTAAGTTTAGCTCTAATACTGTAGAAAATTCAGTTTTTCCCGATGTACCTCGCCTCTATTGGGTGTAGACATTTCATTTTTAGTCAGTTCTTAGAACAAGCTAACGATACCCTAAATGCAAAATTTGAATGCATACATACCCATGTATAAACTACTTGCTTAATTCACAAAAATTCATATATTTTTTGCAATAATACTTTCGTGTTGTAGCAACTCTAATCTGGCTTACTCAATTGTGTATGCATCTCTTCAGTTGGCTTTTACAATCACTGATGTCATTAATGTAGACATAAAGAAGAAGTACTATTAAATAAATAAGTAAATAAATAAATATAGATGTGTTTATGTAAGTAAGTCAAATATTCTATATTAGAATAGCTTTTTATTTAGCTAAATAAAGTAGAATACCCTATCTTATATAAATACATACAAGTAAACATGCCCACATACATCATTATTATTATTATTGCTTTATTTGCATTTGAATATTATATACAAATATTTAATACATACATACATACATATATATATATATATATATATATATATATATATATATATATATATATATGTTTTTTTTTTTTTAAATGGCTGCGTAGCCTACTTGATTCTGGGCACTCTTCTACAAAGCGATTTATACACACACGCACACAGAGAGAGAATGTATTGTCATCTCTCTTATGCTTAGAGCGTGTACTATCGTCGTTTCGCGCAACGTCGCGATGGGTTGGCACGAGCTGAGAGAGTGTTGTCCCGCTCTTACTTGGTGTCGTATGCACTAAAAATGGCCGCCTTGTCGCATTTTCTGCTTGCCTCTGATATACGGGCCTGCTGCATTCCTCAGTGTCTGGGCAGATTCGGTCTTTCGCTTGAGAGCTCATTATCGTTTCGCTTGGCTAACCAGTTAGTCGTACGCAAGTTTGTTCACTGCACACCGCCGCCGCACTTTGATTATTTTGAATTTTGAAACTCACAAATTGTTAGGCGAAGTGTCGGGAACGCAATCCGTGGCGCTGCCGCCGGGTCGCTGGACTGCCCATTGGCAGATCGCAGATCGACAACGATGTCTAACTACTTAAAGGCTAAAGAAATCGAAACCAAAACAGAAACAGAAACCGGAATAGAAATCAATATCAGTAAAACATAAATCTATTGCAAACAATAAGTACAAAAAAAAAAAAAAAAAAAAAAAAAAAAAAAAAAAAAAAAAAAAAACACACACACACACACACTAAACTTCAGAAAAATTATAACAAACCCGCCGACAAATCGAAATACAACTGTTGTGAATATGTAATATAGATAAAAGAGTGAAGTATATGAGTCAAATATATGTGTGTGGGTAGAAGTTCAAAATTCGACAACGAAATTAATGCATTCAGGTTCGAAGTCAGTTAATAATTATATGTACATGTATACAGTCACACATCAAGTATATATAAATATCAAGTAAAAATAATCAAGTACGCTGAGTGCTTTTACCGGAATCACACATAAATCGGTGCAACGGTAATCTTACAAAGCCTTTCAAGTCCCTTGCACTTGGTTAATACATAAAATAACTGTGTAATAATAAAAATGATGTTGACTACGGAACATATTATGCACGGACATCATCCGCATTCATCGGTCGGCGTCGGTGTGGGCCAAAGTGCACTATTTGGCTGCTCGACAGCTGGTCACAGCGGCATCAATCAGCTGGGCGGCGTTTACGTCAATGGCAGACCCTTGCCCGATTCCACACGCCAAAAAATTGTCGAGCTGGCTCATTCCGGTGCACGTCCATGTGATATATCTCGAATACTCCAAGTATCCAACGGATGCGTTAGCAAAATCTTGGGCAGGTGAGAGATTCGCGCAGTAACGAGAGAGTAGCCGATCATGTCTCTTTAGAACCACATACAAATAAAAACAGTTCTTCACTGCTCGTCCTAACTTCATTTTATATCCAATAGTTTTTTATTAATCGGCAAAACATAATATCCATGTAAGGCTGAAGCTAGCATCCTTATGATCCTTGCGAAACTTGATATTATTTTAAAAGAAAAGATACTCCTTTAGTTTGGCTTAATCGATTGGCAGATACCCCGAAACCTTGCGGCGGTCCTCTTATCAGTTATATTTATATGTTATGGCGGTCTGAAAGTTTTATGGAATGGTCCATCTACAACAAAAGTAAGCCCACATTGCAGCCGACGCGCATGCGTGTGCTTCTGTTTTGTCTTTTATGTGTTCGAGCAGTCTCGACTAGAGCTTTCTTGTTTGTTTTAGATACAAGGATGTTGTCAGATACAAGAACTAACTGTTCATATAAAAAGTATGTTTGAAACAAACAAAAAAATTAGATTTGGTCAAGAGTTAAGCCAGAGTCCACACAAAGTGAATCTGCTCCACGGCTTACTCCATTCTACTGTCCCATGCCGAAGAGACAAATGCGGGTTTAGATAACTGACAGCTCGAATAAAATTCACTCGAACCCGCGGTTTTAATAATTGAGAGTATGTGCTAGTTTTAATAAGTAATAGAACCTTCGCACTTTTTTAGTCGTTGACTCTACAACTTTTCGTTATTCAAATGTATCTGAAAATTGTTGAAAGAGAACAAACAATAATAGAGATGAAATGCTAGAGTATGATAATCATAACATGTAATTATAACTCTCTTTCTCCCTGTGATATTCCAATTATAGATATTATGAAACGGGATCAATTAAGCCTCGAGCTATAGGCGGGTCAAAGCCCCGAGTAGCCACAACGCCCGTCGTACAAAAAATTGCAGATTACAAAAGAGAGTGTCCAAGTATATTTGCATGGGAAATTCGGGACCGGCTACTCTCGGAGCAAGTATGCAATAGTGATAATATTCCAAGCGTAAGTACATTTCTGCATATACTCTATACACATAGCTTTATGCCTTGTCCGTCTGATCTACAATTACATATACAACGACTCTCGTTGTTTCGAAATTCAAGAGACTCTTAAATACTTCGAATTATCGCATGTTTGAATTATTAAATGGTTCGAAATATTGAGAGAACATAAGAAACTTTTAATTATCAAATGCTTTTATTTAACTGTAAATATTTACATATTCGTAATGTATGTTCAAATTAATTATTCCTTAAAGAAAACTCTGTTATACGCGACTTTTTCAAAGGGCATCCTGCTGTTCAGACTTTTCAAACATTTTTTTAAGGAGAAAAGCAGTTTAATCAGTTTTTTATGAGTGGAACTTAAATTCTTTTGCAACATCGCTTTCTTTTTCATCTCATATTTTTATACCCTGATCCCATTGAAAAGGATATAATGGTTTTGTGACAAGTATGCAACAGGCAGAAGGAATCATCGCAGACCCCATAAAGTATATATATTCTTGCTCAGGACGACGAGCTGAGTCGATATAGCCCTGTCCATCTGCCCGTCCGTCCGTCCGTCCGTATAATCGCCTAGATCTCAGAAGTCGTAAGAGCTAGAGAGCTGAAATTTGGCATTCATACTCGTGTATACCATAAACAGTACAAGTTTATATTTTTTTCGATAACTCATTCGATATTTTTTTATCGAGGATAAGCGAAACCGGTCCGTCTGTCTGTCCCTATGTATGAGCGCGAAGATATAAGAGCTAGAGACTTCAATTTTTTTAGAATGTCCCTATATACCGCGCGGGTATCGAGTTTATCACTAAAAAACGATAACTCATTCCGTTATTTTGATCGATAATAAAACTTCATCGAAAATCAGTTATAAAATTATATCCTCTACATCTTTAAAGCTAGATTCTCCAATTAAAAAAAAAAAAATATTAAGATGCATTTTATACAATTTCGATTTTTGTTAATTCATACCACCCCCTCACCCTCATATTTGTAAAAGTCGTATTTTAAATACTTGTGCTTCGGAATATACACACATTTGAACATTATGATAACGTTCTGAAAATTTCATTAAGTTTGTACCTCTAAAAATTAAGTTATTCAACAAATAAATTCTCATAAAATTGCCAACACTGCAGCGCAGCCCAAGCGTAGTCGCCCGTGTAAGTAAGTATGGATTGGGCCGTCATGGCAAATGTTGCCATAATTACGAACTGCCAGAAAAATATATTAGTCTTATAAGTTGCAGCGATAAATATGCAACTTCTTCAGACTGTCAATTAGATAACAATTAGATATTTAATATTTATGAACTATTTATTTTTTTGCTTTTTTTAAGCCTGTTTTTTAGAATTTTTTTTCAAAATCTGGCATTGCTGGTGTGGATGCATGTGTGCTTTAAAGAAGTGCAGAGTGATTAGAATATCAGATTGAAGGATTCAGGGTATCTCCTGGTCGAGCACTCTCGACTAAGAACTCCTTACTTGTTTTCTTTTTTTTTTTGTGTCCTTCTATTTCATTTTATTTCCTAGTTCCTTAATACAATTCCCAACCTTTAGAACGTCAAACAATAGATAGTAACAATTTAGAATACTAATCCTAATACCAAATTTTGCTGACCCAAATAGGGCGGATACATTATCCAAGAAAATAGATAGGCAGAAAGATAGAGGCAGAAGCAGACAGAAAAAAGGAGCGAGGGTCGGACCACAGTGCGTGCTATGAAGATTGAAAAGTAGAGCCGGGGTGCACAATGGATTAAAGTAATTTTACAACAATCACTGCAGAACGTTTCTAAATGGATTAAGAATTGGGCCAGATCTACTTTTGCTCAACCAAATAAACATAAGAGTCGACCGCAGATTAAAATGAGAATAATACAAAATAGATATGCAGAATATATCAGAATCTATATTGTATAGTCTTCGATATGATATATATATATGGTAAATTTAAAGATTTTTCACGTTCTAATTACTACTTACCGTTGTTAATGGGGGATATGCACAACCACCCGCATGGGATGCAGTGCGGGTCACTGAGGGAATTTAGTTTTCAACGAAACGTTTTTTTAACCCATTGAAATCAGGGTGAAATCAGGGTATAAAAGTTCTGTGAAAATGTACATAACTTTTCCGTCTGTCCGTATAAAGCTTTTTCAGCTTTTGGATACCACGTCCCCTTCGCTAGCACTTCGTATATTAAATAGTAGTGACTTGTGCTTCGGAATGTTTACACACTTAAATGTCATTACATTCTGAAAGTTTAATGAAGATAGTTCCACTACAAGAGAAACAAGTAATAGTGGTCTAGTCGAGACTCCTCGATTAAAAAATACTCTGAATCCTGCAAAGAAAAGACATTCTAATCATACTGAACTTCTTTTATACACATACACACTATATATTTATGAAGCTTTATTCAGATCGTGATCATATACTTATGAAATTTATATATACAGTAAATCTGAAGTATCCAGCTCTATTAATGTTCAAATTATGCTTAAAAACGAAATATATTATATATATATTAGGTTAGCTCTTTTGTTAAAATAGAGGATTTTAATATTTTATTAGGCTCTCGCTCTCTGTTAGCAAGGGCATTGGAGTTTAATGCATCTCTCGTCTTCGTGTTAGCGATTTGCGTTGAGCTATTCGAATGGCGGTCATTAAAGCGCGTCGTTTCGGGAGTGATACGATTAACCCTCGCAGAAGAAGAATTAGAAGGAGACAAATAAATGAAAGTCTTCAGTTTCACATACACATGTGATCATGCACACTGATAGCATACTCTGTTGATGGTTCGAGCGAGTTCGACCTACATCCATTATTATTATAGAATATATATATTTATATTATTATAGAATATATATATCATTATACTGATATATCATTGTACTGAGAATCTGATGGCTAAAGGTGACGTGCGGCCATATTAGCTTCGGGCTACATTTTTTGAGTCCCTTCTTTGGGCTCTAAGCTTTTCTACTAGCTCATACAAAGGTTTTCATATTAAAGGAGACTGACACAAGTAAGAATTACGAATGCCGAAATTTATAACCATGAACGAGGCGATTTCAGAACATATTAGAGTTCCTTTAATTTAAGGAAATAAAATAATCGATTGAAATAAACTGTTTGTAGTCAGTTCTGTAATAGGCACACTTACCTGCATATGTATGCGTAAATGCTTACGAAGCAAAATTGTATTTTAATAGATGTCCTCCCAACCTCTCCATGATTGTAATTGGTTATGTATTATATTTATTTATTTATTGATTTATTTATTTGTTACAAATAATTAATTCTAAATAACAAAGTTTAAAGCTAGAGCAACAAGGGCCTTCAGGCAATATACATATACATATATCAATTGTCTACATATGTTATACATACTTTTTATATTTTATACACATACACATACAAATATGAATATTTGAGGGCGGATAAGGCAGGGGAAGAGAGCCAGTGCTGCAGTTTTGTATGCCTGTCATTAATCGGAACATGGTTAGCCGCACTTTGGTCCTTTTTAAGTGTCGCCACGTGTCTGGAGCATTTGGAGTCGGCATTTCTTTGCATTTGAGTGCTTATGCCTCTCGTTGACATTGCTGGCGGTTATACAATGAATTTCACGACTTTTTGTGTTTGTCACATAAAGAGATCAAAAGACATCAAAGGTTTGCTCTTTATAATGCCAATATTTAAGCTAAGCTAGCGTTATGGGGGTCCAAGGCTCTAGACTCTATGGATTCAACGATACTCTGACACAAGACCACCTTTTCAGATCTTGCCTCTTCATTAAAGATAAACATAAAATATTTTTGTTGATTTTGTAACTTTACTATCATCTGTAGTGAAAACCAAACGTGCGATTCAACTTAAGTTTGCTCAATTTGCCACGCCCATATATATAATTTGTAGTCCACTCATAGAGAAGTTACTCATCTTCATTTCTTTCCGACGGCATTTGAATTGGATGGAATGAAAACAACAAATACATTATATACGGTCTATTTCAGTATGTTCAGTAAATAGGTTTAAATGCATCAGCTGCCGTGATCCTTGTTGCGAGAAAGGTCCTTAGGCGAATACATATGCATATACGTATTCATACATACGCCTACACATATACATACATATATGTATACATGCATGCGTAGAACGTAACAAACTGCTATTTCCATGTGTGTGTGTATAAGTCGTATTTGTAAAAATGGTTTAACATGCGTATACAATGTACACTGCTGCTATCCCGCTCTCACACAGCTGCGTCTGATTGGCTGTAACTCATAGCCAATGGCAGCGTCTGGCATTGCAATCTAGTATGTCGGGGGTAGGAAATGACGCTACATGCCACTACACTTAAGCAAATGACGAGCACGCATATACAGAAAAGTACACACACACGTGCAAACACGCACTCAGCGGAATTACTTTTTACATGGATTTCTAATTTAAGCGAAGTATGTCCCTTTTTGCTATTTTGCCTTTAATTGCAGGTTTCATCTATTAATCGGGTGCTGCGTAATTTGGCCTCGCAGAAGGAGCAGCAGGCACAACAACAAAACGAATCTGTCTATGAAAAGCTAAGAATGTTCAATGGACAATCAGGCGGCTGGGCATGGTATCCGGGAAATACAACGACGGCGCACTTAACATTGCCCCCAACGCCTACAGCAGTACCAACGAATCTCTCAAGTCAGATAACCAGAGATGAGATTCAAAAGCGAGGTAAACTACATTGTAAATTGTACACCATTTTTGGATTCTAAGGTACACAGCCAAAAGACATGGATACCATGGCCCAAACTGCAGAAAATCAAGGAAGAGAGTAGGAGATATGCTGAAGCCTGTAAAGATCTGATACTACAATCTTTCAATGATACTTTTGTTCATCAAACTTTCAGAACATGATAAAAGTATTCAAATGTATATACATATCTGTCAAAACACAAGTTAAAGTCCAATTTGGAGCTGCGTCAGTTTAACCGCATCAGAATCGATAAAAACAGATTGAAAATGGGAAATCAGGGTATAATGGTTTTGTGAAAATGCATGTAACAGGCAGAAGGAGGCGTGGTAGACCCCGCACCTATATCCACCCCCTCACCCTCATGTTTGAAAAAGGCGTATTTCAAGTACTAGAGACTTGTGCTTCGGAATGTACACACATTTAAACATTATGATTACGTTCTGAAAGTTTCATTAAGATTGTAAATTATTCAACAAAAAATTCTCATAATATTGCCAACAATGCAGCGCAACCCAAGGGCAATCGCTGGCTACTGCGCAGCTAGCAAAGCGCGTTCTAATACGTGCGTGTGTATGTATGTGTGCCTAAAAGGAGTGCAGAGTGCTTAGAATATCAGATTGTAGAGTTCAGGGTATATCCTAGTCGAGCAGTCTCGACTAGAGTCTTTTTTTTACTTGTTTTATTTTAACAAATAGTGAATTAGCCATTGATTAGCTCTATATTGTATGCTAATTATGATTTTAGGCAAGAGTTCGTTTTCAAAACATTTACAAACAAGTTAAAAAACTGTAGTCTAGGCTGCTCGACTACGAGATCCCCTGAACCCTTCGAACAACTGATATCTCAATAATTATTCGCACATGCAGACACATACTCACTCACACGAATAAACACGCATTGGCCGCAGAGTATGTTGAGGGTAAATACAGTACATGTGAATCTACATTTAAAATTTTGCTAGTTCTAAAAATAATATATAATGTATTTAATGTTTTAATTGATGAAAAAATAACGGGACAAGTTTACAATACACGGGCCTAGGAAAAAATTTCAAGTCTCTAGCTCTTATATCTTTTGGGATCGACGCGTTCAAGCATACGGTCAGGCAGACAGACAATCGACTAAATCTCGTCGGCCTATTCTTGACCAATATATATACTTTGTGGGGTCTGGCTCGCCTCTTTCTGCCTGTTACATACATTTAACACAACCATTATACCCTGATTTCCCACATTCGATGGGTTGAGGGTATAAAAACCAAGAGGCTCGCACGTTACAAAAAACGTAAGTCGCTTTTTAAGTTAACACTTAAACCTCATGTATTATACTATACCACTGACCAGAGAACACATGTCTAGTCTATGTGTTCTCTGGTCAGTGACTATACGCAGTAAGAGTTTATCATATTTTTTCGATAACTTATCCGATTTCTTTAATCGAGAATGATCGATAAATTTATTTTCTTTTTTATTTCAGCCCAATAAAAATACAATTATTTACTGCGTATATATGTATATAAATACGAAGTTTTTGTAATTTACAGACTTTGGACACCACGGCCCCTTCGTCCTCAATTTGTAAAAAAACTTATTTCAAGTACTAGAGACTTGTGCTTTGGAATGTACACACATTTGTGTATTATGATCACGCTCTGAAAGTTTAATTAATAATTGTACGTCTAGAAATTAAATTATTCAACAAATAAATTCTCATAATATTGCCCACACTGCAGCGCAGCCCAAGCGCAGTCGCTGCTTACTGCGCAGTTAGCAGAGCTCGTTTGTAGACGTGCTTCTGTATGTATGTGTATGTGCACAAATGAAGTATAGAATGATTAGAATATCAGATTGAAAGGTTCAGCGTACCTCCGATGACTCACAAAATCGATAACAACTCCTGATATTTTACTATCGATTAAAATCCTTATCGAAACCTAGTTATTGAATTATATCTTCTACACCTTTAGAGTTAGAGCTTCCAAATTTTAGATGTAGACTTGTGTATATATAATTTCGATTTTTTATATAATTTCTATTTTCGTTACAATTTACCCCCACCTCTAAATTCACCCCCTCACCCTCACCTTTGTAAAAGGCGTATTTCAAGTACTAGAGACTTCGGTATACACATACATTTAAACATTATGATTACGTTCTGAAAGTTTCATTACGATCATACGTCTAGAAATTTAATTATTCAACAAAAAAATTCTCATAATATTGCCCACACTGCAGCGCATAATATTGCTGTTTTGAACATATGAAGACATACATACATATGTATGTATATATGTATAGGCATTGGTACAAAACTTACAAAATGATGTTAAATCGATATTAAATACATTTAGAGCTTCATAACAAGCTTTGTCCAACGGGGTTTAGTAGATCTATACTCATTTCATTTACAGCACCGGACAGAGCTTACGAGAGAATTGTCGTCAAGCATCGATGAGTTAGGGAGTCCGAGTTACTTGAAATGACGTATGGGCAATTAGAAATCATCGAGATGGGAAGGGAAGAGAAAGCCACCCCTAAGACATTCGGATCTCGGAACATTTGGTAGATTGAAAACATTTTGTCACAGATGATCAAACACACCGGGGCAAACAAAAATAGTTAATTTGTTGGTCATTTGTTATTTGCCATTAAATCTAATTGAGGAGCGTAATTCAGTCCATGAAGGATTTGTTGTTCGCCTTTCAATTGTTTTTGTTTATTCTCCGATCAATAAATAAGGCTGACATATGTCCCTTTACCCAATGTAAGTAGCAATGTCAAACGCAAAGCCAAACCCAAACCCAGCCCCAGCCCCAGCCTCAGCCTCAGCCAAAGCAACATTTTTGAAGGGAAACTACGTATGCCATGAGTAGAGGTCTTTATTGTGTTTTGTTGGTAATTGACAAATGTGCTGCAAAGATAAGCAAAAGCAATCAACGAAATGATTTTGCAAATGCCACAGGATTTGCATCTTCGTGACCTGAAGTAGCCGAATATGCGCATTCAGAATGGAAATTCAGGGTATATATGATTTCTCAAAATCTCTCTCAGGGTATATATGATTTCCCAAAATCTCTCTCGTCATTTGATACGACCTTACATATGGTCTGTAAGAGGTGCAACGGAAATACGTACCTATGACGTCCCCGTCATAGATTTCGTCGTCATATAATAATTATTGATTGCTACCTCGTGCATTTCAGAGTTATATCCAGGCGATCTGTCCCACCCGAACTCACATGAGAGCACATCGGACGGCAACTCCGATCACAATTCATCCGGCGATGAAGATTCCCAAATGCGCCTGCGACTGAAGCGCAAATTGCAGCGCAATCGAACTTCCTTCACCAACGATCAAATTGACAGCTTGGAGAAAGGTAAGGCATTCAATATCCATACACGTACTTCGACTAATATATTCCAAAAATATAAATATTCCGCAATAGAATTTGAACGGACGCATTATCCGGATGTATTCGCGCGGGAGAGGCTTGCGGAAAAAATTGGTTTGCCAGAGGCACGTATTCAGGTTTGTCTTTCCGTTTTGTTTAATTCTTTTCATTTAAGCTGCGTTTTGACTACGTTCTTAGTTCTTCAGTTCTTTCTTTTGTCGTTTTATTCATATCTTTATAGATTCAATTTTAAAGTGCATTTGGCTTATTTATTTCGGCCCTTTATTCTTACATTTAATCTATCCTCAAATGTCCCTCCCCTCATCCCCGTCGCAAAAGCTTACAGGCAGGATAGCTCCATAGTCTGAAATCTCGAGTAACAACATTAAGAAGGGGACTACAAGGTTGTGTTGTGTTTTAGATAAACGATTGTCCGAAATGATCGCCCATGGATTTTCACCACGAGCGACGAACGACGAGCCATCAAAGGGAAGGAAAGCGAACCCTCAACTCGATTCATTTGACTCACTCGATGCACCCTTCAAATTAATTGTTATTAATGTTTATATGTATGTATATATATATATACATACATATATATATATATATATATATTCGCCTCTCGCGATATTATTATTATTTGTGTAACTTAATAAAAACAATTTGACTGTGAAAGCACTCGAGAATACTTGTGATTCTATAAGCAAACTGCTTTCAAGTGTTTTTTCGAGCAGCACAAAAATCTGATGGGAGAGCCGCAACTCGCGCGAAAAATAATAAATGTCACGGCTAAAAATGCGAAGGCAAATATAAAAAATATATTTATATTGCCAACCCATGCCATGCACAGCTATAATTACACACGCAGTCTCAGTCAGATCCAGGGCTAGACCAGAGTCAGAGTCAGAGTCACCCCTTTTGTCGCCCAGCTCAGCCCGAAGGGTCTCGGTCGACGCACTCGACTGATGCGATAAGGCTTAAACTTCATTACATGTCAAAATTGGGTATGTTTGTATGTTATTGTACAGATACACCCTTGCATATGCGTAGAGAGTGAGAGAGGGTATTACGGTTCTGGTATCGATTGTGTGTCACAGTGAAGCCGAATGAAACTGTCTTGAGCCTCGTTCAAACTCCGCTTCATTGCTAAGCATATATCACTATATACGCTTTCTGAGATAGAAGAAGATCGATGCGCCTCCATCACACCTAACATAGATAGAGATATGCAATTGCATTTCCCTCAGAAGTAGAACCCAGAGAAGAAGTAGAACTCCGCTTAAATGGGATATAGAGAGATAGGGGAGTGAGTTGGACTTTGCTGTAATTGTATTGGCATCGCTCCATCAAATCGGTATAAATAACTGTACATATTAATATGAAAGGGTATTCGATCATCGGTACCAGCTGTTGTTTGCTGCCGGCTGTCTGCCTTCAGCATGCTGGATTTTCTTATTGTTGCACTAGGTAAATCGGAATGAAGCGAATTGCATTTTCAAGCATTTATAAATGTCACAACGCTATTTTATTATGTGAAAATTCAGAAGTCGAAACAAGTGCTGGCATAAAGCTTCGATGACCAAGTACTTTGCACTCTATTATGTTCCCCTCCACTGCGACAATAATTCAGCGATTCGATCTGTGCATACCCTAGCGAAAGGTTTTATCCCCTTATTCACGGGTGATTTCAACAAAGATGACGTTTCAGCTCTACAACTGACTAGCTGCGAAAATATGGTAATTTCCAACTACTCGCTCACAAATTAAAAAGTAAGAACGTTACAGTCGGGCGTTTCATCTCATAAGCAATTTAGTAGCTAAGTTTAGCTCTACTACTGTAGAAAGTTCAGCTTTTATTGATTTGCCACGCCCCTAATGGGCGTAGACATTTGTGGTCAGCTTATAGAACAAGCTAACGGTAACCTAGCTGCAAAATTAGGATGCTTACGTTCAAAAAATGACAAAATCACAGGGTATTTTTTATATGCCACGCCCCTAATAATTATTTGGGGAATCAATAGAGGAGGTTAGTGGTAACTTAACTATCCAAATTTGACGCTTCTTTAGGAAATATAAACTTTTGCGGTTTCCCACGCCCCCTTTGGGTGAAGATGAATCCATCATAGCTAGTTGGACTTAAGAGGTCAGCCTGCGTATATATACCAAAATTCTCTAGCATTGATAGTATAATTTTCCACGCCCTTAGTAGTCGGAGATATATAATTTTTCAACCCATCTTTAAAGAATGGAAGCATTAGCTCAGTATATCACGCGCATATCGAGTTTTTCTCTAAAAATTGATAGCTACTCCCGATATTTTATTATCGATTAAAAACCTTATCGAAAGCTAACTATAGACTTCTTGTGCTAATATCGCTGTCTTTCAAGCCTACCTCACACACTCGACTTCCCCTTCCCATTGCCCACTTTCAATTATTCCCCTGCAACTTGATTCAACAATAATTCAAGAAACTTATATTTCTCGCATAATTTAGGTTTGGTTCTCGAATCGACGCGCCAAGTGGCGACGTGAAGAGAAGCTGCGCACCCAACGGCACTCGGTGGACAATGTGGCTGGCGGAGCTGTGAACAACGGTCGCGCAAGTTCCAATAACCTCACCACTGGCAGCTCAGCGCCTCCCAATGGCACTGCGGCAAGCAGTTCGACGCCCAACCTTGGCAGCTCGGCCGTATCGGACGGGGCAACCGTGGCCTCCGCACATGCAACAGGCAATAGCAACAACAACAACAACAACAGCAGTCTAGCCGAAGCTTCCAGTGGGCCAACAGTAAATATTCAATATAAGTTCACATCTTAACCTATTGCCTCACTGATGAATATTCCCCTATGATCGACCATAGAGGAATCCTTTCTGTGGCTTGGCTTTCCATCTACAACTCAGCGTCCAGATTCGCACCTCCACTGTATACTTGAGGTGAAGCGCCTCATTGGTCATATTGCGCTCCTGGCTCTATTACTGATCACAAGCAACTTGAAAAAAACTGAAAAATACATGTTACATGTTAAGCTTCTTAAAAACAAGGAGCCATGCGAGCGAGTAAGCAAAAATAAGCTAGTCAATCAAAATGAGCTGGTGAACCAAAATGAGTTAGTGAATAACATTGAGCTAGTGAGTCAAAATGAGCCATATTGAAGAAACAAGCTCAGCGGCTCAGTTCCACTGCACTCCACTCCACTCAACTCCTGCTCAGAGGAGCAAAAGATTAATATTCGACCCTTTTATCGTATGCAATTGCTGCGAGTCTCACATCAGCGGACGGGAGCTTCCACTCCGCCTGATGAAACTCTTGTCTAGCAAGCTACTCGATCCCTCGCCCATTCTAGTCGGGTCCCGCTCACTCCCGACTAGAGTGTTAGAACACCCTCAGTTTTCTTTATTCCTCGTTCCTTATTCCACGTTTTTGGCTTCATCTCCCATTCTAACCTTAAAAAATTATATTCTCATTTGCAGATTCACGGCGGCGAGGCCAGCAGCAATGCCCACAGCAACTCCGACAGCCCACCTTTGCAAGCTGTAGCACCTCGTCTACCCTTAAACACCGGTTTCAACACAATGTACTCATCCATCCCGCAACCCATCGCAACTATGGCTGAGAACTACAAGTAATTCTAGCATTTTATTAAGATCTCTATTACGCATGCCCAGGAAGCCGGGGAAGAGAGCAACTCAAGCAAACTCACCTTTAGTGCATGCGGCTTCTTGGCTTTCATTTCATATTTTCATGTGGATATTATGGTTTTGCTTCATGGAGCGTGTGTGTGCATCGTTGGCAAGTTTCGTTGATGTGATAGAGACGTTAATTCTAGCATAGCCAAGGGACAGGCACTCCCTACTCATATTATAGAAATGTACATATATTGTTGAATTCGAAATCTGAAATGTGTTTCCTGTTTTCCGCACTTCTCACAGCTCGATGACATCGTCGTTAGGTTCGATGACGCCCACATGTTTGCAGCAAAGGGACAGCTATCCATATATGTTTCACGATCCTCTGTCCCTGGGATCTCCCTATGCAGCCCATCCTCGGAACCCCGCCTGTAATCCAGCGGCCGCCCATCAACAGCCACCACAGCATGGAGCTTATGGCAACGGCTCAGCTGTTGGCTCAGCCAATACAGGTATTATTCTATGTCTATATATTCAATGGGACTTCAAATGCACTAAATAGCACTTAAAGCTAACGAGGGGATTAGAAAGCTATTCGATTAGCTGCAGAGGGCTTAGTCGTAAGTCCGACCTCGATCAATGTGAACGACTCAGATTGAATGCTTACTTTCGTTTAACCGCATCTGAATCGGAATTTATTTATATATTTGATACATTTAGTATGTCTGTTAAAATAGGTGATATGGTATGATATAGCACCACTTTAGCTATGCTCCCAGCCCACTCACCAATCGAACTCATTCCTCTTGCAGGTGTAATATCCGCTGGCGTTTCGGTTCCTGTGCAAATATCGACGCAGAATGTCTCCGACTTGGCAGGCGGCAATTACTGGCCGCGGCTTCAGTGATCTTCAATATTTAATTTGCAGAGTGAACTGCTGTCGAAAGCCGCAGCAGCGGCCGTTGTGGCCGTCGCACACGCTGTCGAGGAAACAGTTGGTAGTGCCAACGGCAACGGCAGCAAATCGTCAATGGATATCCCACCAATGCTATTGCCACAAATAGTACCAACAGTATCACCATCATCATTAGCATTAGCATCATCAGAAGCATCAACCACTACAGTATCTGCATCAGCATCGCCATCATCATTATATTTCAACTTGGCTGAAACACCGGCAATCAGTCAAAAGTTCACAGCACCTACAGCACCGTCCGTAATATCCCCTGTCCCTTCCGGTACAGCCACAACGTGTATTCAATCCACCCATTCAAGTAGTTCCCCTATCCTTCAACATTCTTTCCATCAGACGTCAATGTATGGTCATCTTCTCTTATAAGCGCCCAATCTAGGAAACCTGAATCTGAATCTGAAAATGCGAATCATTAAGTAAATAAACATAATATACATAATTTTGTTACATATAAATATTATAAATATTATTTAATTTAATTAATGCTCATATCATTGAAAGCAGATCATTATCGGATCGATAGTGGAGAAACATGTGAACCAAAGGAAATTCAATAGGGAGAGCATAAAAAAAGTCTTAATTTATATTCAATTTAATTACCAAATTATATATATGTGTATACATATATATAGTCGAAATACAAATGTAAATACCAATTAAATTAATCTAGTATTAACTAATTTCCTTGAAATGAATTTAAAAGTTGAAATGCACACCAAATTCGAATTATTTATTCTTTATTATACCCTGAACCCATTGAAAATGGGAAATCAGGGTATAATGGTTTTGTTAAAAGTATATAACAGACAGAAGGAGGCGGGGCAGACCCCACAAAGTATATATATTCTTGGTCAGAGTGACAAGCTGAATCTGTCCGTCTGTCTGTCCGTCCGTCCGTCCGTATGTATTAACGCGTCGATCTCCTACACCTTTAGAGCTAGAGCTTCCAAATTTTTAATGTAGACTCATGTGTATTTTATATAATTTCGATTTTTGTTATAATTTACCCCCACCTCTAAATTCACCCCCTCACCCTCACCTTTGTAAAAGGCGTACTAGAGACTTGTGCTTTGGAATGTACATACATTTGAACATTATGATTAAGTTCATTAAGATCGTACGTCTAAAAATTTAATTATTCAACAAATAAATTCGTATAATATTGCCCACACTGAAGCAAAGCCTAAGCGCTGTCGCCGCTTATTGCGCAGTTAGCAGACCGCGGGCTTATGCGTGAGTGTGGATGCATATGTATTTATGTGTTCGTGCATGAAAGGATAATTCGAATATCAGCTACGAGGGTTCAGGGTATCTCCTAGTCGAGCAATCTGGACTAGAGCCTTCTTACTTGTTTTTTAATTCACGTATTTCACATCCAAGGGTTCAATCAAGCTTTTAGCATGTTCTTTGTAGCAGATACTTTGCATATATTTAAAAAAGCTTTAGAATTAATTAGAGCAATTATTTTAAATAGTAATGTGAACCTTTCAAGTAATGCACAAAGTTATAAGCCATTTAAATCACTACATTAAATATTTATCGCAAAAAATATTTGAAAATTTTTTATATTTTTTATTTTAATGGCTTGAAACTTAAAACATTTGGTGGATAATTTCAAATTCAAACCTTTAAAAACTTGCAAATTTTAATTTGAATAAAAATTAGTCGTTTGGCTTTTTAACTGATCCTAATAATCGATCAATTTCTCGAAAATCAGAAGCGGAAAGCTTGATTGTCGAATGAAATCGGGTCGTGGAAGCGCACGTGAAAGCCGTCTAGCCATATATATTTAATTTCAGGAAAATAATGACGTTAACAATAGCCTGATTTCCGATTTTATCAGTAAAGGTTCATTGTCTGAATCTGAGAAAAATCTAATAAAATACATATATGTATATATATATAGAATGAATTTAGTTTTTGCAAACAATGAACAAGTCTTTGCTTTTATGACCATAAAAATAAAGAAGTGAAATCGAAAATAATTGCAACGAAACTTAAAAATCCGATTCAAATAATTAATAAACAATGCCAGCCTAAAGAATAGGACGTATGTTAATTAAAAACGATTATTATGATCTTTATGCATACACAAATATACATATATGTATATGTAATCAATCTATGGTTCGAATTTATATTTAAGAACAGTCGATGTAACAATTATAGTCTTAGTCACTTCATTTAAAAAAAGAACAAATAAAAATTAATATATATTAAGATATACGAATAAATGTGTGTATTTATATATGTATATGTATCGATTCATACTCCAGACATTTTAAATTATTTTCAATGGCGAATCGGATTTTAATGAAACAGACTGTCTCTGCCACAACGGAATCCTTTTTCCAGTTTTATACCTTTCTAGCAACAGATAAAGTTACCTAACATAGGTAGGTACCTAACATAAGTAGTTAATTTGCCTTCTAAAAAAAACAAGAACTTAATTAATTTTTATACTAATTCACGAAAGTGAAAAGGGTATATTGGTTTTGTGCATTTCCGTCATGCTATCCGTCCGTCTGTCTGTCTGTCCATATGGGCGCAATTTTTTTGGCGCTATTAAACCTAGAGACTCGAAACTGGAATATATACTCGAGTTTATCTTCAATTTATGAAGCGTTAGAAAAAAACAAATTTTTTTTAGCAAATCGAAAAATGAATTGAAGAGCTAGAAGCCTCAAATTTGAATTGTTCAGTTACTGGTATCCCCTCTATCAATGACCCAAACATAATTGTTGCGCCTCTTTAGGGGTGTGGTGTATCGAAAAATACCCTGTACTTTGCACATTTCTTTACAGTAAAAATTAGGTGCCTACGACCACTAGGGGCGTGGCAATCGGCATTTGTAGTAACAAATTGTGACATTTACATACATATATGCGTGTGCATCTACATATGTATGTATGTACATACATGAATAAGCTTAATAGACATTTTGAATTTAAAATAAAACAAGTAGGAAAGCTCTAGTCCAAAATGCTCGACCACGAGATCATCTGAACCCCTTACTGATTTTCGATAAGGTTTTTTATCGATTAAAAATTAATAACGGGTCAAGTTACCGATTTTTAGTGATAAACCCGTTATGCGCCCTATATATACGAACATTAAAAAAAAATGGAAGTCTCTAGCTCTTATATCTTTTGAAATCGGCGCGTTCATACATATGGACGGGCAGACAGGCAGACGGACAGAGCTATATATATACTTTGTGGGGTCTGCCACGCCTCCTTCTGCCTGTTACATACATTTCAACAAAACCATTATACCCTGATTTCCCATTTTCAATTGGTTCAGTGTATAACAACAGCGACTACGCCACATTTACTGATAAGTACAAAAACAATATGTATTCACGTTTACGTATTAATAAAATGTGCATGAATAATTGTTTTACACGAGAGCATGACCGAAAACTATCTTTGGTATTAAGCCTACTGAGAAAATTCTGAATGATAATGCAAAGAGACCTCCGAAATTAAAGAACTTTTAGGGATAACGCATTTTAAAAGTAGTCGTCAATTTTTTCAGTATTTTTAAGATTTATTCTTCTTAATTATATATCCCAAACCTTTATCTTCACTGTAGAAAAGGTCTTCGATCTTTGCGGTTTGAGTAGCTTTTATTGAATGAATCAAATATAAAAATCAAAAATCTCTTAAGCTAAAAGTACATAGATTTATTAGTATACATCTCTGCCGCTGAAGGCAGCAGAGAGAGAGAGAGAGCGCAGTATGTATTTATGTATATGCAAAGGGCATATACATTAAATCTCTATATGAGCCGTTGGGTTGTCAAGCGGTCAAATGCTGACACGGCTATATGATCCGATGCTGCGGAAGGCAACTGTGGACATACATATATGTAAATGTATGCAATTGGTATCCGTTGGCTTGCCAAGCGATCAATCGCTGATGCGGCTATTCCAATGCGTCTGGCATATGAGCGGCCCACTTGTGTGCATTTATGATTACTTGATCGCTTCTTGTATGTGTGTATATAGTGTACATCACTATGTGTCGGATTTACATATATATTATTACTATATGAGACATACTCCATCACCCCTATATCCACCACCTCACACTCGCCTTTGTAAAAGGCGTATTTCAAATACTAGAGACTTTGGCTTTACTTAAAACAAATATAAAACAAGTAAGAACGTTGCAGTCGGGCGCTACCAACTGCGGAATACTCATTCACAGTCCGTATACATGATGCTATGTTTACAAAGGGGCATTTATTCTTATTTCAAATTTAATTTGGCTTTAAAAAAATTTAGTACAAAACAGATATGCTTTTTGATTATATTGTGCTTTTGGTAATTTTTATCGAGTAATCGATAATTATTATATTGATCGTGCACTTTTTGAGTACAAGCACTGACCAAACAATACATAGACTAGACATATAGTACAAAGTTTTTCAACACCGAAAAATCTGCCTCTTAGCACTAACACTGACCAAACAACACATAGACTAGACATGTAGTACAAAGTTTTTCAACACCGAAAAATCTGTCTAGCAGGTCCCGGCCAACTTCGTATTCGCTCGGCTTGGTATTGGCTGGCTCGGGTAATGAAAGATAGCACGACGAAATCAGTGCGCTCTAAGCACGCAAACGAAATGGTCATGTGTGCGCTTTTCGTTTTTTGTCTTACTCTCCCTCTCTCTCTCTAACTCTCTCTCTCTCTCTTTGTGGGCTCTCAAATCATGAAGCTCAGCAGCGCACAAAAATTGAAATTTCTTCGCGACGGTCCCAGCTCTTTTCTATTGAATGAGTATACTGAAATCTTAAAATCGTTTGCGACATTCATGCAAACAAAATGTTAGCGTTTCGATATATATTTATGGGAAGGGTATGAATGCGTTGAGGCGCATAAAGAATATGATCTCGCGACAGGCATGCACACACACACTTGTAGTCCCTTGCTACATGTATGAGCATTTCTGACCTGCGTGCGTTACTCTTGCTGCTTGTAGCAATTTTAAAGCCCAGCATTTGCATTTGGTCGGTCTTGTACATGTATCATTTGATTGTGTGTGTGTGTTCACATAGAATGCGATGCTCACAATTATGGAATAGCACTTGTAGAAGCATTTGTATGCCTGTGGGCTTTTACATGTACGTGTGTGTATGTGCATATGTGTGTGCATGGGACATGAACATTGGCGTGGGCCTACCTCGACTTAGAATTAACTGACCAATTTAGGGCTCGAGTTGAAGAGGCGCGCTTGTATGTAGGTCAGCTACTAACTAAAGTGATAAGTGCACTTGCCAATAATTTATATAAGTTATTTTACTTTCATGATTTTTATGACACCTTGACCTGTATACATATGTATGAAAATATGCTTATTTTAAGAAATGTAAATTTAATCTGTATATGTATGTACATTTGTACATATATACATATATGCACAGGTGCAAGGGAGCTTACTCAGGTACCTGCCATTTACTATACTACACACATATGTACATACATATACATATGTATGTGTATGAGTTACTCGCCGGTCACAGTGCCACAAAGTATATGTATGCACATATGTATATATTTTAGATTCGGGTTACGATAATATACATATGTACATATATATGTATGTACATATGTACAAAAGATAGCACGACGAAATCAGTGCGCTGTCTAGTCTATGTGTTGTTTGGTGATAGATAGTGGGTGATAGCGTCGCAAGTTATGTTACAGTGGCCCCTTCAATGTTGTGTGTTTTTTATACCCTGAACCCATTGAAAATGGGAAATCAGGGTATAATGTTTTTGTGTAAAAGTATGTAACAGGCAGAAGGAATCATCGCAGACCCCACAAAGTATATATATTCTTGATCAGCACGACGAACTGAGTCGATATAGCCCTGTCCGTCTGTCCGTCCGTCCGTCCGTATGAACGCCGAGATCTCAGAAGATATAAGAGCTAGAGAGCTGAAATTTTGTGTGCACAGTCGTGTATACCATACGCAGTACGAGTTTGCTTTATTTTTTCGATAACTCATCCGATAACTTTTTTATCGAGAATAATCGAAAAATTGATTTTGTTTTTTGAGCCTCATCGGAGTACTATTAGACGTGGAGACTTCAGATTTACTGTGTATATACATATGATGAATACAAGCATTTTGTAATCAACAGATTTTGGATACCACGCCCCCTTCCCCATTTGCCCCATATGTAAAAAACGTATTTCAAGTGCTAGAGACTTGTGCTTTGGAATGTACACACATTTTGACCATATAATTACGCCCTGAAAATTTCATTAGGATCGTATGTTTACAAAAGAAGTTATTCACAAAGTAAATTCTCATACTATCTCCCACACTGCAGCGCAGCCCAAGCGCAGTCGCTTACTGCGCAGTTAGCAGAGCGCGGGCGCGTGAGGGTGGATGCATGTGTATGTATGTGTGCGTGCATAAAAGAAGTGCAGAATGATAAGCATATCAGTTTGGAGGGTTCAGGGTATCTCCTAGTCGAGTAGTCTCGACTAGAGTCTTCTTACTTGTTTATAAAATAGATACTTATTTTATTCTTTTTTCTAATTGAAAAATTTTATAAGTTTAAATTTGTTTCTTCTTAAATAGCCCTCATATATGTATGTACGCATATATGCATGTATATGTATGTACATAAGTCTGCACGCATATGTAGCATCAAGCATTCCAGCCTTTCTTATGCACGCTCTCATTTGTATGTACAAGAATCTTATTTTTGGATTTCATTTTAATTACAATAGTTGACAGTAGGTGGTGGTGCTGTCGGCAAAGGCGCCGGTTCAATTTGTTTTTGTTATTTTGACAAACATGACTTGGGTGCGAGTTCAAATCCCGCGGAAAACTCTTTTTTGTGAATTGCAAATTTTGTTATTTTAGCTTCTTTTATATTTTTTAAATATTTAAATTTTACTTTTAAATTTTTATAAAAATCTTTCCTTCCGTGTTATCAATGCCTATTAAGCCTATTTGTATATACATGTACATACATAGATAGCTCAAGCATATAAATGTCGCAATTTGATACTACAATTGCCGATTGCCACGCCCCTAGTGGCCGTAGACACCTCATTTTTGGCCAGTTCTTAGAAGGAGCGGTAACGTAAATGCGAAATTTGAATGCTTACGCTCAAAAAATGTGAAAATTACAAAGTATTTTTCGATATGCCACGCCCCCAAAGAGGCATGACAATTATTTTTGGGGCATCGATAGAGGAGGCTACCAGTAACTCAACTATCCAAAGCTTCTAGCTCTTAAACTGTAGGAGATATAAAGTTTTGCGGCGTGCCACGCCCCCTTTGGGGGGACATATATCCACTATAGCTTGTTGGACTTGGGAGGTCGACTCGCGTATATATACCAAATTTCTCTAGCATCAATAGTGCCTAGAATATAGCCAAATTTGAAAAATCACTATATCTTCAGGTCCGATTAGCCACGCCCCTAGTGGGAGCAGACATTAAACTTTTTCATCAGTCAATATAGAATTATAGCATTAGCTCACGTGCGAAATTTCAACGTTCTAGCTTTAGAACTTTAAGAGATACAGTTTTATCTGATTTGCTACGCCCCCAATGGGCGTAGATATATCTACCATATCTTTTTGGACTTGGGGGGTCAACGCGGATCTACATACCAAATTTCAACTTTCTAGCTCTGCAACTAACATTTCTGGTATATCGGAAAATGCATTTTCCGATTTGCCACGCCCCTAGTGGGCGGATCGGGAAAATTTTAACACTTTATTAATCGGAGTTATACACGAGTATGTGTTCCAAATTTCAAGTCTCTAGCTTCAATAGCGGCGAAATGAACTGCGTTCATACGGACAGACGGACGGACAGCAAGACGGACATTGCACAAAACCAATATACTAATTCACTTCGTGAATGAGTATAAAAATTGTCTACGCCCACCAGGGACATGGCAAATCGGAAGATCGTGAAGATATAGTGATTTTTTTAATTCTGGACACTATTGATGCTAGAGACCTCAAATGGTATATATTTAGTCGGGCTGACCTCCCAAGATGTAAAATCTTGGTTGGATATATGTCCGCACACAGGGGGCGTGGCAAAGCGCAAAATCTTATGCCTCTTAAAGTATAAGAGCTAGAAGCTTCAAATTTGGATAGTTAAGTTAATAGTAACCTCCTCCGCCAAATAAAATTGTTACGCCTCTTTAGAGGCGTCGCATATCAATTCATATTCATTTTTGGAGCGTAAGCATCCAAATTTTGCAGCTAGGTTACCGTTAGCTTTTTCTTTGAGCTGGCCAAAAATGGGCCTACCTCAACTACCGCACTAGAGACTTACGCATCACACTATATACTCGGGTTGACAGCGTTTGAGGTGTGAAGGAGTATTCTGCAATCATGAACACCCGACAACTTTTATGCTACACTAATTTTTGTAGGATATCATGGTGAGTGGTAATGAAAAATGAGTGATGAGCGATAAGTAAAGCAAAAAGCGAAAGGTATGATGAGAAAGTGCTAAGAATTCTGCGAGCTGTTAATAATAAATACTGATTAATGATAAATAAATATTAATAAGGAATAAATATTATGAGGAATTTGTAACGCGTAAGTGAGCGAAACTGATGGGGAGTCACGGGAGAAAGCTCTGGATTGTACATCTGATGCACATTAAAAATACCTCTTAATCTGTCCAGTCATCCCAACTGCATACTACGCCAAGTATACTTCACTTCACTCTTCCTCAGAATCGGATAGATCACCCACCCACATAGGCAATCACCATAATTCAAATTCAAAGTAATTCACAAATTGTATTCGTATTTATTCGGAAATAATTTACACGTACATACATACATACACACATATTGATGCCAATACAATAAAACATTAGTCATATATGTAGATGTCATACATATATATATATATATATATATATATATATATATATATATATATATATATATATATATATATATATATATATATATATGTATAGTTTTATAGACTTAATAATAAGTTGACTTATGATTTTTATACTGTTTTTTTATATATTAACCCACAAAGAAATGTATGTAAGTATAAAGCAATTGGAACACACACAAAAAAGTTGAATTTTTAGTTTTAAATTTCCTTAATTATTTGCTGAATATTTCGGCTGTTTTTACTTTCGATAACCAACAGATATGTTAATACAAGCGGAAGCTTTATTATGACTCAGTTATTTATTATTTCTTGATTGGAATTCTTTTTCAGATTAATTAGACACAAATGTACATCGCTTTATGAGCTATTCTTGATGTCATATATATTTATTACGCACAACCATAATATATTTTTGGTTAAAGCCTTTTTGGCCATCAATACATTTACGTTAATTGACAACCATCAAAGAACATGAACCAAAGAGAACAAATTATATTTATGTATATGCAGTGTTGAGTCTGAATAAGTATTTACAAACCGAGCTGAGCGGATTCTCCAATTTGCATGGCTTTTTTATACATTGTACTTATAAGAGTTCTGCTATTTTCAATTATTTACTTCAGATTCACCCCATCCCTATTCGGGCAGCATCCTTATGTTAGTATGTCAGGCAAACAGTAGGCCAATAAATCAGGTTGTTTCATTAAAATGGCAGCTCTTTGAGCATATCTACTATTGCCGGGCACAAGCCCGATGCCGATACCAGTCACCTGCTCTGGGAATCTGTATGACAGTAATATTCCACAAATAACATAGTTAGAATATCTGCCTTTGACTGTCCCTTTACTGGTTAGTGCTGCTTCGTTTTGTCAGCATTTGCCCGTCGTCTTGTTATTGCAGCGTCTCCAATATCGCCGAATACTTAATGCCCATACTTGGGTGGGTTGCATTACATAGTTTTTGATAGAGAGCCGTGGCTTAAAGTATTGTTCCTAGTTGCTCTTAAAACGCTCTTACGCGCACTAGCACGTTCCTATTTAAATTTATATTATATTTTATATTCACATAGTATTAACCGAGATTACTTTGACGTTAGTCGGTAGCTTATCAAATTGCTGCAATATCTGTAGGTCACGTATCGGTACTATATAGTAAGTTCAAACACACACAGATTCATATGTGGGGTGAGCTACATATACATACACATATATAAATATATATATATGACTGCTCTTTGTGCAGAGTATTCAGTCTTCGGCCATTCAGAAGCAGTATCAGCTACAAAAACAAAAGCAACAAAATAATGAAACCAATCATATTGTATATATGTACATATTAGACGTACAAATGAGTTGCTATTGTTCTTCAGTTACTGGTGGGTTATTTAATAGACCATATAAATCTAGTAATTTATTATTGTTTTAATTGTGCTTCTTATTTTCTGAAAACAAGGATCCCAATGTTCGGTTTACTTTTTATTTTTATACCCTGAACCCAGTGAAAATGGGAAATCAGAGTATAATGGTTTTGTTGAAATATATGTAACAGAAGGAGGCGTGGCAGTTCCCACAAAGTATATATATTCTTGATCAGGGCGACGAGCTGAGTCGATTTAGCCCTGTCCGTCTGTCCATATGTTTGAACGCGTCGATTTTAGAAGATATAAGAGCTAGGGACTTCAACTTTTTTTTTAAATGGCCGTATATATCGCGCGCGTATCGAGTTTATCACTAAAAAACGATAACTCATTCCGATATTTTTTTATCGATAAAAAACCTTATCGAAAGTCAGATAAAAAATTAGATCTCCTACATTATTATAGCTAGAGTATCCAAATTAAATTATATTAAGTATGAGTAGAATAAAGTCTCTAGCTCTTATATCTTCTGAGATCGACGCGTTCATACATACGAACAGACGGACGGACGGACGGACGGACGGACGGACAGACAGACGGACAGGGCTAAATCGACTCAGCTCGTCGCCCTGATCAAGAATATATATACTTTGTGGGGTCTGCCACGCCTCCTTCTGCCTGTTACATACATTTCAACAAAACCATTATACCCTGATTTCCCATTTTCAATGGGTTCAGGGTATAAAAAGCTACACTGGCATTTGAACTTGAATTATTTTAATCAATAAAAAAATAACGGGATGGTTTATCGAATTTTAAAAGCAAACTCGACATCCGCGCTGTATTTACGGTCATTAAAGAAAACCAAGTTTCTAGCTCGTATATCGAGATCGACGCGTTCAAGCATACGGACAGACGGACAGTGCTAAATAGACTCAGCTCGTTGCCCTGATCAAAAATATATACATAGTTTGTGAGGTATGCCACACTCCTTCTACCAGTTAGATATGTACATTTCAACAAAACCATTATACCCTTAGTTTCCATTTTCAATGGGCTCAAGGTATAAAAACAAACATAATAAGTCACCTTCCAAGCTGATATTCTAAAAATTCTGCACTTTTTTTATGCACATGCATTCACACGCACGCAAACCACGCGCTCTGCTAACTGCGTTACTACGCTGTTTGCTAACAGCGACTGCGCTTGAACTGCGCTGCAGCGGGCAATGTTGTGAGTGTATTGGTTTTCTGCAATGTTCGTCTTGTCCGTCTGTATGAACGCAATTTTTTTCGGTGCTTTGAAGCTAGAGACCTGAAATTTGGAAAACATACTCGTGTATGTTTCCGATTTATAAAGTGCTAAAATTTTCTCGATACGCCTATTAGGGGTGCGGCAAATCGGAAAATGCATTTTTCGATATACCAGAAATCATATTAGTTGATGAGCTCGAAAGCTGAAATTTGGTATGGAGTTCCGCATCGACCCCCGCTCTATAGAGGATATATCTACGCAATTCGGATAAAACTGTATCTCCTCGAGTTTTTAGGCACGTGAGCTAATGTTATGATTCTATAAAGATTGATGAAAAAATTATATGTCTATGCCCTTTAGGGGTGTGGCAAACCGAACCTGAAGATATAGTGATTTTTCAAATTCAGCTATATTTTGGACACTATTGATGCTGGGGATCTCAAATATGGTATATATACTCGGACCTTCCAAGACGAAAAAGCTTTGGTGGATATACATACATATGTCCGCACGCAGGGGAGGAGGCAAACCGCAAAAGTTTATATCTCTTATGAGCTAGAAGCTTCAAATTTGGATGGTTAAGTTACTAGTAACCTTCTCTATTGATTCTCCAAATATAGTCACGCCTCTTTAGAAACGTGGCATAACAAAATTTGGTGGTGAAGGGGGCGTTGTATCCAAAATCTGTACATTTCAAAATCTTTATATCCAGTAAATATATCTATATTTGTGTAAATCGAAAAAAAATAACCGTGCTCTTTCGAATTATCGGGACTCGATTGTATATATACATATTCGGATATTTTTTTTGAAATCTGATACTGTTTCGAATGAAGTGAAAAAAGCTGATAGGATATTACTATATATATATTATTCGAATCTTTTGTGCTAAGAACGCAACAGTTTTTGATGGCCTACTCTTTATATCTACTTATACCTTACATTATATATAATCCATCCATGGAAAAATTAATCATGGACCTGTGAACGAGTATTTGAGAATGGTTACCTACCGACTGCAACTCATATTCTTTTGTTTCTTATGTAATTTTATATTATATATTACTGATATACAACTGATCAGTAAAACTTAATTGTAATTAAAGTCTAAAAGAAAATTTTTATTACAATTTTACCGCTCGATGCACATAATACGCACTCCTGCTTTTGAAAAGATATACAAATAAAAAAATAAAACAAAACTTGATATCAAAAAAATTATCATTATTATTTATAAAAATATTATTTATTCCATTGCACTATTTGTGAACAATGGGTTATCTAAAAACATAAAGCATATATAATGTAAAAAATAAATAATTTACATATATATCAATTGTATGATATTATGAATAAAAAATTATTAAGTTATATCGATGCGTATACTCCAAACATATAGAAATATAAATAGCTTATATTCGTTATATAAAGTTTATAGACTAATCATTCCGAATAATATTTGAATTCATTTCGGATTGAGAAGTTGTGTCAATTGGTTATTTCTTGCACTGTTTATCGTTATATATATATATATTTTTATTTTTTTGTTACGTTAAGTTCTTGCAGGGACAACCAGGTAACATAGTATCCAATTTTTTTTTATACAAGAACTAGTTCGATACAAAAGTGTTCGCCTGTTTTACTACACGTGACATTAGTCGTTGCGATGTGGGATATATATAATTAAAATATCGATTAGTTAGTAATGTATATTAAAATCAGTCGATTATGCATATTGCATTAATTAATTTTATATACCTTATATTGAATATGTTTCTTAGACAATAATTTACGGACATGCAATATAGTACACACAATAAACATTCAGACATTACACATACACATATGTATACAAATATGTATGAATGAGCAAAGAATAAGTTGTTTTGCCTTTCGATTTTTTTTTTATATTTGCGACTCAGTGTGGAATGATATTATTTATATGTATATATATATATATATATATATATATATATATATATATAATGAATGTGCTAAGTTATATGGCAGTTCTACTTATAACAGCTATATAAACATTTATGGCTGTATCTCACATATATTATTAAAAATTGATCATTTTTCACTTGAACAAAATTTTCCTTACGCATGCATACACAATACAACATGCAACACACACATATACACTCACATATATATATATATATTTATTTTTTTGGGCATAGGTGGTATGTTTTATGGTTTTTATACGCGTAATTCGAATAATACACAGATAAGCACTTTTTTTAATGTTTATGATAATTAAAATCTTGGGTTTCCTGATTCAGCTGAGAGTTGGGGGAGAGTTAATAACGATGACGACGATGCTTATTCAGCTGACATTATATTATGAACTTGCTCCAGTTTGAATGCCAGTCTTTGTTTTTGGGAAAATTCATCCTCCTCTAGTGTTACTGTCAGTTGTTCATTATATTTAACAGCGTATGTATAGAGCTCATGCAATGCGCAATTCGTATTAAATTCAGTCGTGTGGAGCTACAAAAAAGTAAAACCAAGGTTATATTTATTAAACTGTTTTAGCATGGTAACTGTTTATCGATAGGATTTTTTAACCTTTAAACATGAATGGTGTCGACTGTACACACAAATTTTAGGTGTCTCAATCTTGTAGCTTATAAAACCGACGACCTCATACGGAAGGACAGTCAGACAGGCAATTTGTAGTTAAATGCAAACGACACAACGATTACAGCCTACAATACATTATTCCCTAAACTCATTCAAAATGGAAATCATTACAAGTGGGGCATCACTCACATACACACATATACGTCGACTACTATTTAAACTTTTCCTCTTACAGAACTTATCAATAAAAACTACAAAGCTCAGCGTTCACTAAACATAGCTAGATCAATACCATTCGTAGTCTTAATATATATATTGTGTCCTCACAAGATTCTGAATATCTTGAAGTTAGTAGCGGCTACAACCTTTTTCGATGTATGACTTTTGCGGAGGACATAAAATGATTGCTTGTCGCGCAAGACGAATCCCAGAAAAATCTCAGCAAAAGACAACCCAGCGCGACACGCATCTGTTAGACAAGCAGAAAAAATCTACAATAAAGTGTGGAGAAGCTGGGCACATTCACTCGGCCTGCCCTGGAGGATCATCAGCATCAGCTAATAATAAAGTAGAAGTAACAAGTAAGAACGTTGCAGTCGGGCGTTACCGACTGCGGAATACTAATTCACACCTCATCAGCAATTTAGTAGCTAAGTTTTGTTCTTATACTGTAGAAAATTCAGTTTCTAAATTTGCCACCTCATTTTTAGCCAGTTCATAGAAGAAGCTAACGGTAACCTAACTGCAAAGTTTGGATGCTTCCGCTCAAAAAGTGAAAAAATTACAGGATATTTCTCGATATGCTACACCCCTAAAGAGCCGTAGCAATGTATGGACGAACTTATATCCGTCAAAGCTGTTTCGTCTTGGAAGGTTAGCCCGAGTATATATACCAAATTTGAGGAGTCTAGCATCAATAGTATCCAAAATATAGCAGGATTTGAAAAATCACGATATTTTCAGGTCCGATTTGCCTTAAAAGTATCGGAAATAATGAACCTTGTTTCATGAATTTTGTTTCATGAAATCAGTCGATCTTTTAAAATCAATATCTATATTTGTTGTTGCAGTTTCAGACAACCTCTTTGATTTGGCCACTGCACTATGGGTTAAAAATTCAGATTTTTTTGGCATAAATCCAACATGGTAAATCGAAAAAGGCGCGAGAAATCATGCTCTACATTCAACGTGTGTAAATCTTTGGGTGTTTAAAATAGTATACAATATTTCTCATGGAAGAGATTCAGGAATCTATGTTAAATAAGATGAGTGAAAAATTTGCTGTAGATCTGTGATTTATCGTCCAATTGTGTAAAGTGTAGCCATTGTGTATATGTAGACAAAAACTAATATTCATATATGCGTTTCGTCTGATTTTACTTTCGATCCCTCAAAGGTATTTCAGATGTTTAAATTAGTAGCTGTATATTGATCTTTGCTAAATCCAATAAGAAATAAGTAATAAGGCTCTAGTAGGAGATACCCTGAACCCTCCAAGCTGATATTCTTATCATTCTGCACTTCGTTCACTTCGCCCGCGCTCTGCTAACTACGTAGTAAGCAGCGACTGCTCTTGGGCTGCGCTGCATTGTGGGCAATAGTATAAGAACTTATTTGATGAATAACTTCTTTTGAAATTTCTTAATGAAATTTTCAGAGCGTAATCATATGGTCAAAATGTGTGTACATTCCAAAACACAAGTCTCTAGTACTTGAAATACGAGTTATCGAAAAATAATGCAAACTCGTACTGCGTATGGTATACACGAGTATGCACACAGCTCTCTAGCTCGTATATCTTCTGAGATCTCGGCGTTCATACGGACAGAGGGACAGGGCTATATCGAACGTATAAAAAACTACTTGCTCATTTTTGATCCTTCACAAAATAATTGACATGTTGCAATTATACACGAGTTCTACAATTCCGTGCCACTGGAAGTGTGTGGAAGCAACAAGCGACAACAAAGCGCTATAAAAGATTATATCGTTAAAAAAAAAATAAGTAAAGAGAACATAGCGGACGATAAACTTAAATCAATTGACTATATAAACTTTGTTGGATTAAGTACCATTTGCCAACATGCAATTGATTAGAGTCAAGTATCAAGGTCAGTGCATACTCCAGATCACCTAAAAGAGCAGGTCGGAAGCAATTAAATTATAACGACCTCGATTAAAAGGGAAATTAGCTTCTCAGCTAGGTTCTGATTATGACAACACGACGCCTCTCTTGATACGTGCTGCATTAGTTTCGTCTAAAAAATTAATGTAAAGCGATACATTTGTTTTTAAGTGGTAATTTTAATGACGACAATATAGCAAGAGGAGCTTTTGGAAATGTTGAGTTGTTTTCCATCATTTTAAATTTTGATAAAGAAACCTAAAAAAAAACTTTTATATATTCTTAAATGTGTGAGAAAACATTAAATTTGTGTTTGTTATATTATATTATTATATTTTCAATGCCCCATGGCATCAAATAATAGACACCTATATACTTCCAGTTGGGAGTTTGGGAGAGCAGACAGGTTAGGAAGTGCAAGCGATTATAAAATATAAGTGGCGTATTCAATAGAGCACTAGACTTATCAGACCCACTACACCCACAAGTTATTGCACTTATAGAGGAATATTGTTTCGAACCTTCTGAAACATTTGGAAGGATTGCTAATTCAACCAAAAGTGCAGAAGAGGAAGATGACACTGAAGACACCTATGAAAAGCAATATGAAATTAATTTTATCGAGTTAATACACTGTCTGGTCAGTGGTTAGAATAAGTAAAAACAAGTAAGAAAGCTCTAGTCGAGACTGCTCGACTACGAGATCCCCTGAACCCTTGGAGCAACTGATATATTCAATAATAATAATAATATATTATAATATATATAATTATATAATAAATATTTATATGTGTGTATATTCCGAGGCACAAGTCTCACAAGTATTTGAAGTACGCCTTTTACAAATAAGAGGTGAGGGGTGGATATAGATGTGGGGGTGTATTTTAACAAAAATCTAAATTGCATCCTAATATACATCTTAAATTTGGAGACTCTAGCTTTAAAGATGTGGGAGATATATTTTATAACTGATCTTCGATAAGGTTGTTTATCGATGAAAAAAGAACGGAATGAATTATCGTTTTCAATGACAAACTCGATATTCGCGCTGTATATACGGACATTAAAAAAAATTTGTCTCTAGCTCTTATATTTTCTGAGATCGACGCGTTCATACACACGGACAGACGGACGGACAGGCAGAGGACAAAGTCAAATCGACTCAGCTCGTCGCACTGATCAAGAATATATATACTTTACATCACTGTCTGTCTTTCCGCCTCCACAATCTCAAGGTAGACTGGCGTCATACTTTTGACAATTTAAAGTGTTCACAAATAATGAAAACACTGTAGGGTCTCACATGTAAAAACAAAGTATTTGAATGGAAATTAGAGCATGATGAAATTCGTCTAAAAATTATTAAAGCATTGACATATGAACCTACTCTTATTTAGATGGTCTGTTGTGAACCATGTCTACAAGTCAAATGTATATCTTCGTCGGAAAAAGACCTTTTACAAAATGTATGAGTTTTACTGGTTTGATAACATGTATAAATACGACCGCAAATTTGTCGACAACTGCATTACAATGGATACAGTCAATATTAATTCAAAAAGTTGTATCAGCTCAATTTCGTACCATGCAAAAATTTTACTTTAATTTGGTAGCAACAGGGGCTAGTCGAGCAACTTGTCAAGTTGAATGCGTTATGAATGTACTGAAACGTATTTTAACCACCATTGACAGTAGTGAGCGTTCTTAGCAAGACACTTTAGGCAAAATTCAATTTTCTACACGCTGTAAAACAAATCGGACTACAAAAGTTAGTCTATTAGAATTACTAATCGGAAAAGAAGTAAGAACTTTAAATATGTAAGTAATGTAGGAAATATTGCCAAAGAAAACATTGAACAGAACGCTTGTTATAAAAAAGACCGATTCGACAAAAATAATAATCAAAAAAAAAAGTCCAAAATTTAAAGATTTAATTAAGGTTGGCGATTATGCACTGCTTAAGAATGAGCAGACACCAAACTAAATTAGATCCCAAATTCATTCCTAGAGACAGAAGTTTTCAATGGAGACGCCGGCCCTTTGAGTTGGACCTGTGTAGTGACGACGTGAAAGATACATTAATAAAGGCGTTGAAAGAGATGTCGGTGATATGTTAGTTGAACCTAACATGTGAGATATATCAAACACTATAGGTGAGAATTTTACTGATATGTACTAATAATATAGGTTTGGATTGACTTGTCTTTTAAGTTGATCTGTACATATTGCTGTTTAGTTTATTTTATTAGTTGTGTCATCCCCATATTTTAAGATTAAGAGCATAAATAGGAACGAATAAAATCTACTTCGCAATAATGCTTAATGTTGTGTGTCTATGCGACTGCCGTTGTTTCAAAGCCACTCGTTTTTCCCTAATCTGTTAATCTGATGTTAAGGCGAGGTTAATAGTTTCGAGAAGAAATTGAACCCGTGATAAAATAGCGGCCAGAAAGCGTCCAGTGATGGATTTTAACAACATAGAAAATGTAAATCCGCCATATGTAAATATATTTTATGGAATCCGCTTCGCCTCCATCTGCTTGTAACATTCTACCATTTTACCTCTGAAATCTATGTTAACAGATTAATTGCAATAGAATCTTCCAAAACAAATTAACAGCCGGTCAGGCTCTGGCTTTTATAAAACAAAAGTTTTTAAAGACTCAATAAAGCTTCTCATTATTTGAAAAATTCATGGTGGTTATTATAATTTTCTTACCCTAGATTCCTCAGCGAGCATTGCATTCATGTCCTGATCAGATATTGAAGACATATCCCGAATATCTCTGTAATATCGATCAACCCATTTGCGGTACTCCGGTATATCTTTAGCATATAACAGCTTTGAGCTTGGCGAATCTTTGCCTGGAAACAATAGAGTTATTGACATTAGCGCTTCAAATAACTTATATAATTTATGCAATATATATATATATATATATATATATATATATATATTATATCTTACCCAAACGGTGATCTGATGTTGAGCAAGAATCCATAAAAGTTTGAGCTACAACTGACAGACAAGAGTCAACAATATTCGACTTATGTATATCAAATACAAAATTGGGATTTTTTATTAAATTCACCCAAAAACTGTAAACAAAATATTTTGTAATTGCCCTATTATTTCGACTGTTATCTAAATAAAATACTTACCGCAAAGGCAAACTGTTGCTTTTCCATGTATGGACGACCTCAGGATCCGTAATTCCATGCAATAAGGCCTGATCATCCAAAAAGTCAAACATATATTTAATTGCAAGCGGCAAGGCAGAGCCACGATGAGCTGTACTGAATATTGTCTCAAAAAGATCATCTACGAACTTCTGCAACGTGCCCTTTGTGGCCAGGAGGCGAGTTAAATAGATTTCCGAGACCAATTTGTTAACACGTTCGCCCTCCTTTTGTATATCACTATCATGATGCTTAACCAAATGCCAATACTTTATGCCATTATCGTGCATATCATTGTTCAAGGGGCTGCCGGCGCGGCTGAATGTCGGTGAGGAGGAGGTGTACTTTGATATATTCAGTGTTTCATATCTAAAAAGCAAAATAACAAAAAAAAAAAAGGAATAATACCGGCGTTACCAATACTTATTCACATCACATCAGCAATTTAGTAACTACCTTTAGCCCTAATACTTTATAAAGTGCAGTTTTTGCCCCTACTGAGCATAGACACCTCACTGCAAAACCTAACCTTACCTAACGGTAACCTAACTGCAAAATTTGGATGCCACGCCCCTAAAAAGGCGTAACAATTATTTTTGGGTTACTAGTTACTCAACTTCTAGCTCTTAAACTCTAGAAGATATAAACATTTTCGGTTTGCCACGACCCCTGTGGGCGGACATGTCAGCCCGAGTATATAGCATCTGTAGCATCAGCACTGCCCAAAATATGAAAATCGCTATATATTCAGGTCTGATTTGCCACGCCCCTGGTGGGCGTAGATATACAACTTTATCATTAATACTTATAGAATCATATCCAAAATTTTAACGTTCTAGCTCTAAAACTATAGGTATAAAGATTTGACATGCCCCCAATGACGGTTGATCTGTAATGGTCGACGCGGATCTATATTTCAAATCAAGCTGTCTCGTTCTTCAATGATTTTTTATTTTTAGCATATCGGAAAATTCTTTTTATTTTGGTCACGCTCCTAGTGCGCGGATCGGGATAATTTTAACACTTTATAAATCGGAAATATACAGGAGTATGTGTTCCAAATTTCAAGTGTCATACGGACAGACGGACGTACAGTAAAAAGGACACTGCTCAAAACCAATAACACTCATTTCACTTTCGTGAATGACTATAAAAAGCAATTTTTTAAACAACTTACTCCATAATAATGAACCCTTGGCATGAATTTATTTTTTCTTGTAAAATAAAAGCGTTTCTCTTAATATTATTTCGATTTAGTATTAGCTATGCCATGCTTATGGGTCAAAATTATTATGGATTATTTTTTATCTATTAATATGATGCCATTTACCATAAATATTCTTCTTACTTATTCTCATCGAAATTTTTCATTTTTCTCCCATAAATATTAAAGCTAAAGTGTTTTAAAATGTCATTTATTTTTTTCTGATCCAAACCATCTATTATGCAGTATTCTCCCATATTTGAGATTCTAATCTAAATTGTATTAAATCATTATCTGTTATGCAATATCCGCTATTATAACGCTATTATCGTTAGTTCATTTTTTAAACAGTTCTTAAAGTATTTGTGTGTGTGTGATTACTTACTTATGGGACTTCTCATTTTTATCAGATAATATACTAAAATTATAAATGGAACTTTGTTTTGGTACCAAGCTCAAGCCAGCACCATCTGGTACATTATAATGTTGCAATGTATTGAGCTTTTTCCATTCGCTTTCAGTTTTTGATGTCGCGTCTTCATCATATAGGATAACACGACCCGTTGCTCCTGTTCTCCATTCTAAAAAATATTAATATAATGAAGCAAACCATTTGGGAATTTAAAAAGAAAGTAAGTATAAAATCCTACCTAAATCTAAATCGTCTTTCCGCGGCCTCTGGCTGGATGGTATATTTCTATATATTGTTTCCAAGCACTTCTCTTTCACTTGCCCGATGGTGTCGCAGTCGAGAACTTTAACTGATACGTTCTCAGTGTGTGAGGGCAACATATCTAAATTATTGCAAAATATCGGCTGTTGTATAATGCTAGCGTTCACAGTCATCGCCCGAAAGTCAATGGATTGACGTATAAGTTTCTCTTCGCTCAGCGAGTACCGAGCCTCGTGGGTGCACGCATCAACTGGGCCCTTGTCCACTTGACCTTTAACAGCACGAAACAACATATATAATGGTTCCCCGGCACATTCTTTTAAGAATTTATACAGCAGGAAGGTAAACCAAGCGCTCAGCATTTTTTCAGCTACACTTTCCGTACGTCTCAACAATAGTTTTGGATGGCTTTTTCCTTCAATGCACTTCTCAATTAGATCGCTTAATAAGGTCTTCAAAATATCTGTACAATATTCCAACTTCGATTGCAGGGTAACCATTATTAATGAGGCGACATTAACACGTTCACGCATTGAGAAATATCGATTCGATTCCAAGGTTCGTATAAACAGCAATAGAAATGTTTTGTTCATAATGAGTTGAGCGAAGAGACGTAACCCCTTCTCCTTGCGCAATAATTCTGGTTTCTCCCACTGCAAGACATTGTGGTCTTCATGATTAGGAAATAAGATCTTCATAGCATATGAACGATAATCCAAAAAGGGTATCCCTCCCGATGTTAAATCACCAGTTAAATCTGTCATTTCTGTTTGAAGCTCAGCAAATGCCTCTTTACATTCAGCGGCAACACGCAATTCCAGGATATCCATTTGCTCCTGCATATTTCGTAGGACACGATTTGATTCGGATGTCTTCTTTCGGTACGCCACAAGCAGAGCAACAAATATCAAAAGAAATATGACACAGCCGGCGATGACTACAAACACAACGTTATCGCCCCAATCCATAATAAGATTTGATGACTCGTAACTCAAGATGCCAATGCGATACTCCAAGGACGACCCAATGCGTACGATGACCTCTGGGCCACTGGGGCTGTTACTAGCAGCAGACGCCTCGGTTGGGGGCCGGCATGTCAATTGCTGCCGTGATAATGATGTGATATTGCAAAACCCATTGCCGATTTTCACCTCAACATCCGTTTCTTTGCAAGCTCGATCTAGATTACGACCATTTATGGTTAGATATTCACTTTTGAAATATTTCACGCGCTCTTCAAATGCAAAATATTCTGGATTCGGATATAGCTCGAAATGATTATTATGCTTCCTCGATAAATTCTGCACTTTGAGTACGTTGTCCATGAGAAAGCCGTATTCAAGCAATGTTGGATTATCCGGGTCCAACGTCTGACTATCTGCCTCGATCACTGGCGATGGGCATTTCATTTCAGTATCAGAGTGCACCCGACATTGGCTAGCATACATCTGGCCTTTATACAACACGTAAATACTTGGCGCTTGAATGCTGGTAAACTGCGTGCCGGTAACAACGATACGAATACCGCCCGCTGGTATACCCTTTGGTATTTTAATCTGTGCACTCGGCCCCGAACTAACATGCTCAACCGTTGGATCTAGTACATATTTGAAATTGTAGTCATTAAACTCCCGCGGTCCGTTGTCAAATGACATTTTGAGGCGACCCTCGATAATTCCGGGCGACGGTGACGTCCGACATATGGCTTGCGATGAGTCTGTACTTATGATTTTGCATGGCAAATGATCATTTATATAGGCCTGTATGCGTGAGCCTGCATTAAGATGCTTGCCAATGATCCGTATCTGAGTGCCGCCGGAAGTGGGACCGAAACGCGGATAGAAATTCGATATTTTTGGATCCACAAATTCATAATCTTCCTTCGATTCGCCACGATAGTCCCCGATTTGAACTACAATACGTCCATTACGATACATCTGTTCCCCGGGACTATCAACAGTGCAGACAATCTGCTTTGTATCAATGTAGAACTGTTGAAATGGCATACAATTAATGCCTGCAATTCGTACGCCCGAATAGATATCGTTATAGTTCTTGCCAAGGTTTATGCCCTTGATCGTAATATTTGTGCCGCCCTCCCAAGGCCCCGTCTTTGGCTCAAACGAATGTATTTCTGGATTTGGACAAATCTCGCTGCGGTTCAGCCAATCCGTTTTGCCCTCATTATTCTTATTGCACTGTTCAACCACTTCACATGTGTTTGTCGATGAGCACCAACCGCAGTTATATTTCTCAGCCAAAGCCAAGCATATGCCACAACTGTCAGCCATGTCGCGACACCGGTATATCACAACTGAAATAAAATCAAATGAATGAAATGCAGGTGAAAAGCATGCTCGATATTTCACGACCACATAATTTAATATGAAAACCATCAACGGACCAGACTCAAATTACTTGCAAACATTTACGAAATCTAAGAGTATTTCCTTAATATTATTAAATTTTAATTTCTGACTTACCGTGAATATTATGAGGATTGTCAAGGGGTTTCGAGCCACCCCAGATAACAGCAAAAGTGGCTGTTAAATTCGGTGAACGTGAAGTGTATTGGAATTCCATGCTATCGCAGTAGATGGTGTCGCCCAACAACTGGGCGTTTAGGCTGGTAACACGTCCCTCTATATTAAATTGGCAAACGAACCGTGTTTGCACAATAAACTGGCCAATAATGTGAACTTTCACTTTAATCGATTTGCTAGTGCCAGCAGCAACAAGAACCTCACTGCCGTCCCCGGTGGCATTGATGGTTGGACAAAAGCCAGGGCCTGAACGATAGCTCGGACCAATTCGGCTAACACCCGTCACCAAAATGTCGTTGCGACAGTTCTCAGCTGTATCGTGCGTGCAGCGATGGGCTTCAACACACCAATCGCATGGGAACTCCGATGACACGCAACGTGTGCAGGATGAATGTGTGCTACAATCAAAGAAGGTAAAGTCTGTGGAGACCAGATCTGGTCCATTCCGTGTACGCACGGACAGTTTCGCTGTGAAATGATGTTTGCCCTGCTCGATTTGCGGCAGCATATCCGTGCGCGGAGTTGTGCAGTTAACCCCATTTCGCTTCTTTGTTGCATTTGTAAAGAGCGCTTTGTCCTCAGTGGTAAATGCACATATTAGGTTCTCCTTCAGTTGCGGCAAATGGTCGATGATCAGTTCCAAGGTGCGTGCGGTAGTCCGCTGCAGCTGATGCGGCACCACACTGGTGATTGTTGTGCACTTGCCCGTTTTGTAGCTCACCCAGTACAGTGGATCATTGGCATCGTCCTGGCAATTGGAGCGGGGACTGCACTTGTTCTCCAATGAGCACCAACCGCAATAGGGATCACGTGCGCCCAAGCACTCGCCGCAAGTCTTAAAATCAGCACAATCATATACCTTCACCTTCGACACCTTACGGTCGGACATCGCATACACGTACAGATTTTGATTGTCGAACTGCATATCCTGCTTGATTGGCGACCCAACATCAACGGCCAAACTCGCATATTCATTCGCAACAGTCGAGGATTCAACTACAACTTTCTTAATATATCCATCGACGGTGCCAATAAATACAACTGTGTAACCGCTGGTGCTTGTCGCCGCCACAGACGTTAAAAGCGTATTAAACATTGCAACTGGAACCGCTGTGATTGGCTGTTCCCCGCCCAACGGCGAATTCACATCCAATCCACAAAAGTCTTCCCCGATCGTTTGTAGTTTCTGCAATTAAGTTAATACATTAGTATTTCAGTAATAACAATATACAATTAATATATATAATTAAATTCCTCTAGAATATCTAGTTTTTACAGCTAGCACACAGTCCATTTAATTTAAGTTTATTATTGTACAACTCTTGTAGATCTACTTATTTATGGCATATTTATAAATGATACCCTACATACCGTTAGAACGCAGGGCATGCTGGGAGATATAAAATCAAGTCCCCGCATGCCATTTCCGTTGAAGCAGAACTTGATATTCTGCATAAATTTGCGACGAATCGACTTTAATGAGTATATGCAGAGTGCTGAACTGTTGGTCGGTGTATTGCTTTCCCCCTTCGAAAAGACAGCGAAGAGGACGTCGTCCTGAATCGATATGCCTAGGCTTTGGGCTAGGTCCAGGCTTGGTTTTCCCAAGAATCCAGCTTGAACGAGATTGAACTTAATACCGCCCTGAGCCTCACTGATGCATTCAACCGGAATCTCAGTGTACGAATAGTAGTTCGAGTCCTCCTGACATATTCGCACCAATTTCGTAATATACTCCTTCGGCGACGAATGGTGACTGTGCTTTAGCTGAGTAGTGAGAAAATAAGAAAAGCGTTCCGAGCTAAAGCCGTACACATAGTTGACCAAATAGTTTTCTCGGGCATACGAATTAATGAAGGTACGCGTGCCGGTTGTTACAGCCGATGAGGCGATTTGAAACATCTTTGACTTTTCCAATGAGCGCGATGCTACGGCTGGTATCTCGCTGCGATATGGTGAGTTATTCGTGTAGGTAACGCCAACATACATGACATTTGTTACCGGATGCTGTGGCGGTCCGGGTGCAATGAATGCCACCGTCGATGAGTTGGCATCGTTGGCGACTACGGCGTCGGGTACCTCGTGCTCAATGATGCTAACATTTTGCAGATTGCGCACCGTACATGTGCCCTGAAACAGGGATCCACAAGCAATCAACCGAGATGTCGCACGGTCTATGAGCAAGACCTTGTTGTAATTGTCGGTTGGCTTGCGAATCGCATTAAGCGGACAGTCGAGTATTGTGCATTCCACAGAATCGTTCTGAGGACCCGTTTTCACTGTTTCGTGCAGCTCCAAATCAGGTGATAGCTGATACAGGCGATTCACGCCACCAACAAAGACGCGTCCCGTTATTGTGTCCACTAACAAATGGTTTAGCGTCGTATCAAATCTAGCCACATGTGTGATTACATTACTGCTGCTGCTATTCAAGTATCCCACATTCAAGTCAGTTTCCGCCAGGTTAATCTTAAGGGCGGACGCGCTTCTTTTTATCCTGTCTTCTCGTTGAGTCCATGACGTCAATCCATTCCCTAATAATGACGATGCTGACACTGACGATATTCCGAAAATTGTTATTGGTATTACACAACAAATTAGAATATTCATTTCCACAAATCCCAGGCTAATCGCCGCGATGGCGATCAGATCCAATATATATGCTTTGAAATACGAGTATTAATACTATCCAGTTCCTGTTACGTCTGATCCGGCTTTTTAATTTCCTTCGTGGAATTATCTATTGCTATAGCTGTCTTCTATCCATTTGCACTGAGAATTCAATTCATCTATAGCTTCTGTTTTTTTTGTATCTCACTTCCAGTTGCAGGCTGCGAGCTGCTACATTATTCCTCTTTATCAGTAACTAAACAAGGACAAAAAAATAAGTGTATATATAATTTTACATTGTCGATAATAAATATATATACGGAAAATATATATACCAAATTTACAATACAGATTTTTAAATGTAGATATTAACACCTCGAGTACAGAAAAACATATCAAGCCTATGGGGTCTAAAATTAAAATTAAAACAAAACAAAAATATATAAAAAAAAAATACAAATAATAAAAAAAGGAAAAAATAAAAATATGAAACATATTTTTTTCTATTGTTGAGTGTACAAGATTTTTGATATTGGAGTTCTTGCTTTAAAAAAAAATATATATTTATATTATATATATATTTATTTATTTATTTATACATACACAAAATTTCTATGCCATTAACCAACCCAAAAATCACAACATTCATTTTCATTTTACTCTAATGTGTGTACCATATGATATAAAGTACCAAAGTACTAAGTATAAAGTAGCCACCGCCCGCCGCTTTTTAATATATATATATATATATATATATATATATATATGTGTGTGTGTTCATACGTATATATATACTCAAATTTGTAGATAAAGAGAGTTCATTTTTTTCGTGATAATATTATTTTAAGATTTATATTCTTCTGATAATATAATGAGCTTTGTTAATTAAGGAAAGAATTATTAATTTATATGCCTTTAAATTAGCAGAGTAATTTACACCTGATGGATGTACAAGTACGTACATACATACAAGCACATATTCAGATAAAAGTGGGAGAGTTGTGTGTTGCATTTGTGTGTGCTTGGTCTGTGTCCATGGACGTATGTATGTTCGTATGTGTATCATACATGCGCATTTAGCTTTGCAGTTAATTGCTTATTTTTTATATTTGCTTATATTTTAAAATATAGGCTTACACTTTTAATATTGTCTTATGTTTAAATTAAAATGGATTGATGCAAATCATTGACATCTGTACGCACTGCATATATAACAGTGTAGCCTTACAAATTCATATTTTTAACAATTTCACAACTCTTCTTTTTTAATGTACACATCAGCTAGACACAAGTAACTATTTACTGAAAACTTAAGTGTGACTAATTTCGCGATAACAATAAATAGCATTTATGAATTATTTAATTAAAAATACAATCAATACTGACTGTTTAAGCAAAATTTTCGCTTTCTGGGGAACCCGCACCACTTACACACACGCACATATTAAACAAACACATACCGACACTTTCAATGCAACCGTACCATTTTCGATATTTCGGATACATAAATTATCGATATAATATTTCTAATTACTACCTGTCGATATGCGCCAAAAGGCAACCCAACATTTTCAAAATGTCCACTCTATTTTTAAAATCATTCAGTGCTGAGCAGTGGTGGAAAATCGTAAATCAACCCAGTGAAACGCCCTAATACATCGATATTTTGATAAAAGCATCGTTGCGTGGATTTTTTCATCTCTATAGTGTGACCACTACTTAATTCCCTTTTCTTTACAGCGTGCCGCGTGTAAGGTTTTCAACAATCAAATTTTTTTAAAAAATGTCAGAGGAAGGAGATGGAAATGGGTCGGGAGCATCCCTCACTTTCCCTACGCAATGTTCGGCACTACGTAAGAATGGATTTGTGATGCTCAAGGGACGCCCATGCAAGATTGTGGACATGTCTACCTCCAAGACAGGAAAGCATGGCCACGCCAAAGTCCATCTTGTTGGTATCGATATATTCACACAGAAAAAGTACGAGGATATTTGTCCCTCCACCCACAATATGGATGTGCCGCACGTAAAACGCGACGACTACCAGCTCACTTACATTAGCGACGATGGATACCTAACTCTAATGAACGACACTGGTGTCATTCGTGAGGACTTAAAAGTTCCCGACAGTCCATTGGGTGTTGCTTTGCGCAACGATCACGAAAGCGGCAAAGATCTTTTGTGCACTGTACTAAATGCCTGCAACGAAGAATGTGTTATCGCCGTCAAAAATAATACTGCTTTGGATAAATAAAAACGGCTGGAAAAGGTCATCTATCGATCTTATACTGGAAAAGTGTAATGATATAATGAAGAAATATCAATTAAATGATTCCAAAATACAAGCTATTCGTTTATATATGTATATGGTGTTCATGTAGTTTTACTTGGCTTTGATAACATTCAAAAGTCAACTAGCTGAGGAGTTTCTTTTTAGGCATTGTTTGCTGGGAGCCGAAATGGCTATTGTTTTCGGATTGACATCTGCAAAATAAACTAAAGGTTCCAAAAACACGTGCATAGTTGCTAATGTTATTGAACATGTTCTGATCTACTTAAAGGTATGAAATCATTAAGGCTAAAGCGGGACGACACTATTTGTCATGATGAGGATCTAAGAATATTTCGCTTGCAGTATTTCAGTGTTAGTCACCTACATACATATGTACTTATATATGTGCATGAATGCATGTACGTGTGTACCTATTGTATACATGTAAATTAAAAGTAAATCTGCTGGAATTGATATTGTGTGTGAAAGACCTCTTATTGGTTTCAATGAAGAGGTTTTAAAAAACAAATAATGTATCTTTATTACAGTTTACAAAAAGGACACATATCCTTTAATATAAATAAGTAATACATGATGTACACACATACGTACATGTATAATAACATCGCAGCATTTAATCAGCAAAGTTTTGCTGTTTTCCTATGCATATTTATCCTTTACTATTTATAATATTGATTTTAATCGATATTTAGATTCAGCTACTAGTTTTTATTTCTTTTCAGTCAATAAATATAATATATATTTACCGAAAATATATGTATATGTTCAGATAACATAACAAATTTTATTATATTTATTTCAGCTAGCTAGTAGCTATTCTCAATCCTATTTCCTAAAATTATAATGCATTATTTGGGCAACACCCCCATTGTTGCAACTACATATGTAAATACATATATGAAATTGGTGGCAGAGAGCTGTATCGATATAATATTTTAGCACCACTACTTATCGAAACACAAAAAATGTAACCATGAATGTATTCACTTTGCAACTACATCGAAGTACTTCTATATACCTCCGTCAGTTGGTCGAAAAATGTTCGCGTTACGTGTTGCCGCTAAAGCTGATAAGAATTTGCTGCCAATACTGGGGCAATTGTGTAAGTATATACATATAATTATAAGAATAATATTGATCAATGAAGGTAAAAATAATTTGAACGAATCAAATTGGTGCTTAAATTAAGTCTTTGATTAGGCAAAAAGTGGCTCGAAGAAAATCTAACATAACCCTATTGTTGCGGTAGAAGGAACTGATTGCATAATAATTAATGCACATTTATATTAGTATGTTTATGTAAGATGATTATAATAATATAAAAGCAATAAATGCAAATAAGTGCCAAAAATCTTTCTGAAGCTATATTAATTAGTTAATTAATTTTATTGTTCTTATGTATTTTAGTATATATGCATATATTTATATACGTATACATCAGTTAATGTTAAAATAATTGTTTTATTATTCAAAAACATATATTCAATTATTATATATGTATATATTTAATTAATTGGAACTAAAATGTAATCATTCTGACGTAACCTGTATATGTACATACATCTGTTAATAGAGAGAAATATATACATACATATATGAAATTTATATTAGCTTACTCTATAAACAAGAGTAAAGTTATATATCAAACCGAATTCGTTAATTGTTATTTTCCAGCTCGCGGTCATGCTGCCAAAGCTGCTGCTAAGGCGGCCGCTGGAGGAAATGGAAAAATTGTGGCAGTGATTGGTGCCGTCGTTGATGTGCAGTTCGACGACAATCTGCCCCCTATTCTGAACGCTTTGGAAGTTGATAACCGTTCGCCACGGTTGGTACTGGAAGTAGCCCAGCACTTGGGCGAGAATACGGTGCGTACGATCGCTATGGACGGTACTGAGGGCTTGATTCGTGGACAAAAGGTTCTCGATACTGGCTATCCAATTCGTATTCCAGTTGGAGCAGAGACGCTGGGCCGCATCATTAACGTCATTGGTGAGTGACCAATCTATACAAATAAAATAAAAAGGATCGAAGACAGAAAACGTGTAAAGAAATTGATTTATTAAATAGGTGAACCCATTGATGAGCGCGGTCCAATCCCAACCGATAAGACCGCCGCTATTCACGCCGAAGCTCCTGAGTTTGTGGAGATGTCGGTCGAGCAAGAGATCCTAGTAACTGGAATTAAAGTTGTCGATCTCTTGGCCCCCTATGCAAAGGGTGGTAAAATCGGCCTATTCGGTGGCGCTGGAGTCGGAAAAACTGTACTCATTATGGAGTTGATTAACAACGTCGCCAAGGCTCATGGTGGCTACTCTGTGTTTGCTGGCGTTGGAGAGCGCACACGTGAAGGCAACGATTTATACAATGAGATGATTGAGTCTGGCGTCATCTCGCTCAAGGACAAGACGTCCAAGGTGGCTCTTGTCTATGGGCAAATGAATGAGCCCCCTGGCGCCCGTGCCCGTGTTGCTTTGACTGGTCTGACTGTTGCCGAATATTTCCGTGATCAGGAGGGACAAGATGTGTTGCTCTTTATCGACAACATTTTCCGCTTCACTCAGGCTGGCTCCGAGGTATCCGCCCTTTTGGGTCGCATTCCATCGGCTGTCGGCTATCAACCCACTTTGGCCACTGACATGGGCTCTATGCAGGAGCGTATTACCACAACGAAGAAGGGCTCCATCACTTCGGTGCAGGCCATTTATGTGCCAGCTGATGATTTGACCGATCCGGCTCCAGCTACAACTTTCGCTCATTTGGACGCCACAACCGTGTTGTCGCGTGCCATAGCCGAGTTGGGCATTTACCCAGCTGTCGATCCCTTGGATTCCACTTCACGTATCATGGATCCAAACATTATTGGCCAGGAGCACTACAATGTCGCTCGTGGCGTACAGAAAATCTTGCAAGACTACAAATCTCTTCAGGATATCATTGCTATTTTGGGCATGGATGAATTGTCTGAGGAGGACAAATTGACGGTTGCGCGCGCACGCAAGATTCAGCGTTTCTTGTCACAGCCATTCCAAGTCGCTGAGGTCTTCACAGGACACGCCGGCAAGCTAGTCCCATTGGAGCAAACCATCAAGGGCTTTTCTCAAATTTTGGCTGGCGAATACGATCATTTGCCAGAGGTTGCGTTTTACATGGTTGGTCCCATTGAGGAAGTTGTTGAGAAAGCCGATCGCCTCGCCAAGGAAGCCGCCTAAGCTTTGTGGACCCCAATAACATTAAACCTTGCTTCTTGCTAATCAAATAATAATATTCAATTGAATTAGGCATTAAAGATGTCAGAGACAGTTTAAACCAATAAAACGTAACTTAACAACACGACTCCCAACTATTTTGTATTTAATTTCCAATTATACATTATAATATTATTGACCTAGACGATCAGCGAACTTTCTGGTAATATAGTATAGTTTCCCTCTCCGTTTTTCCTTAGAAAAAGAATAGAGTTAAAGGCTGTAATCGAATGGCCCAGTTGGTGAGCTGTATTTCAATAAAAATACGCAATACTGAATATATTAGTATTTGAGAATAGGAAGAAGAAAGACAGGTAAATTAAAATTGCCGCTGTGGCCACGATCAGCTGTATTTTATTTTACTTTAGATGTGTCATCTGTCGTTCCCATCGAATATAGGAATGTAATTTTTTTTAAATCGTTTTTATTAGGTATGCATTTGTAGTTAATAAAATCATAAATATACAATAATTCATATTGATTTTAGAGTTATTACCGATATTCTGTTTAAATATGTATTTATATAGTATTTTAAGGGCATCAACTATAGCATTTTTTTTATAATTCAAATAGGCGATTGTTTGTGATCGCTTAATATTTCGAATTTTTATTCTCTTGTAGTGTTTTATTTTATTTTTAATTTTTTTTTGTGGGATAGTAAACAATTTGATACAATTCTATCTTATAATGTGCTTTATCATTGTATATAAATTTGTGTTTTTTTTTTTTTTTTTTTTTTTTTTTGTGATTTATTATGTATGCATAATGTTTTGTATTTATATACTTTAGATTTAGATAATTTAAGAAAACGTTTAAGTACTAGAAAATTATCGATAATAAACGTACTCCCGTTTCCTTGGATTAATTGAACATGCATACACGACATTTAACAGGGTTAACATTGTCTCTCTTTTCGAATGTCCTTTCCGCTTATAGTTGCAATTTGTGTGCGTAGACGTGCGAATCTATTACATATGTGGGTCCTTGTGTATGTGTGTGTGTGCTTATATTCCACTCACATAAAAAGTATGTGTGTGCGTGTATCAAAGTAAATAATTTAGTTTCTATCAAAGTAAAATTTTTTTGTTTATAACCTTGCATAGCCAGAACATATACATGCATACACACTAGTATTTACTATGTACATACATACATATATGTAAGTGATATGATCTGCAATGTCTGCCTGTGCTCAAGCCATATATTCGCATCTATCTAGTATTATATATGTATGTAGGTATTGCTGACTGATCGAAAACCTTTCTTAGAAGAACCTATTGAATTATCAAGATCAGAGAACAAAAGAATTTGTATCATGTGGATGATAAATTGAAAAAAAGGAATGCATTGCAATTTCTAAACATTCGTGTGAATATATCTATATTTGTATTAGGTCATTTATTAGATAGGACATTTTGACTATTCAGTTTCATTTTAAATACATAAGCCCGAAACTGGACTTTAACCCGTTTTCCAAGGTCTTCACTTTTACTCACACACATTTACCAATGACTCCATTTACACAAATTAGGGAAATGTTCGCATATTTAGGTTTTTGCCTTCAAAACTGTTCAAATAATTCTCTATGAGTTGGCTTATCGATATATATTTTATTGATATAAGCCTTAACGGTCGAGTATGACTGAAAAATTTCTCAAGTCTAAGAATTTTGACTAGATCGACGAGATATTTGTAACTTTTCATCCTTCTTCAGCATATATTATACCAACGTCTTTTGCTTAAAATATGTTTATAAACTGATTTAAAAATCAAAGTTTTTTTCATAGATTTCAAAATAAGTATTTTTAGATTTTTGTTTTGTTTTTAAGTATCTAAATTTAAAACACATTTAAAGAAGTTTTAAAAATTAGCATATATAATATGTACAACGTTTTTCTTTTTGTTTTCTTATTGTTGAAGTACGTTTTTTTGGATGTAATGAACAACATTGAAATCTTTATTAATAGAATATTATTTATTTAATTTGAAAATTTGTATATGTATATAGGTATATATTATTAGGAGCTTCGTAATTTTGTTTGAGTTTGTATATTTATATTTGAGTTTAAGGGTTTTGAATTGAATTTGCATTTCCAAAACGTGAAGTTTTTGGGCTTTTTGCTAAATTTAGATAAATAGATGAATTACAAATTTATATAAATTCAGAATAATTTTCGATTTTCCAGATTTTGTATGTTTTAAAATTGTTTTTTGTATAATAATATAACTAAAACTTGAATAATTTGATAATCTTTACATATATACCTTGAACTTATATCAAATACAATTCAGGATGTACTGAATTCTTCTTATAGACAGATGATGAAGGTCTATTCGCGCTCTCTCTCTCTCTCTCTCTCTCTCTCTCTCTCTCTCTCTTTCTCTCTCTATCTCTCTTTCTCTGTCTTCTATTCTCCGCAGCACAAATCAAGATAAGGTGGAAAAATCAATGAGTAATTAAGGAGCTCACTTGTTATCAATGGCCGAGTAGTTTGTGTCCAATGCTTGACTATCTAGTGGAGAAGTCCGTGCCTCAAATTGATAGAGACATATAGGTATTTCGAGCAACCAAGCCAGCCATAACTCATAGCATATGTGTTCTCCCCTTAGTAAGGTATCATTCATTCGATTAACCCTGCAACCAGCAGACAGCTACTTGCTCAGATTTTAATTCAACTCAGACAGATTGAAGCTTGTTTTTTTGTTTCTTCCATAGTTTTATAATAATTAGCTAAGTTATTCTGTTTTCATTGTGTTTTTGGTAAGCTAAAATTTGTAAATGCTTAGTATTTCATTTGATTAAATACATTAACTAATGCTTTGCAATATCGCGTGAAAACATTATGCTTCGTATAATTTTTTTCTAATTCATTATGCGCGTGTATGCAATTTTTCTTTCCCTAGCTTTGATTTCGTTACACACAAAGCAGTGTGTATATATACTATCCCACTTTTTTAATATAATAATTAGAGTATGTTTCTTAATCTTGTTAAAGTTTCTCATCTTACATTTTTTCCTGTCTATATTGAATAAGCTGTACGTTCGTATATATTATACATACATACATATATATACCAAATACAATCAACATAAACATATATATATTTATATATAAGATGCAGAGACGGATAATGATGTGTGTGTGTATGTGTGTGTGTGTGCTATTTAGAATGAATCTATAGATACATTGGTGAATAAAATACATTCAATTTCATAAAAACTCCCTTTTCTTCTTGATATTTGGGCAGAAATTGTAATTTGTTTGGTTTTTACTCTTTTTCATATTTACTACTTTTGACCTTTTTGATCGAATGGATTTTTACTAGAGAAATATTTTTTTATACCGCGATTATCAATAAAATTCACATTGTTGCTCCTTTAATTTCATATGCGCAAAAAGAGGTTGCATTAATCTGTCTTATCTTTTTGAATCTTTTTCGAATCAAATTGAATCTTAAAAAAAATATATGTAGACAACATAGTTGACACTTTCATAATCCCTTTGTATTTTTGGTTCAGATCTCTTTGCTGTTTATTGATTAGTAAGTTTAGTACACACACTTCGATCATAGTTGATTGACCCATCATTGACATTCTTCCGCTCGCCTTCTGTCTCTATCTACTTTTGTGGTATAAAATCGAAAGTCGTTGCCCCACTTATCTTGCCAGATGCGCTGCGATGAAAATGAACATTCTGCCACTTGTTGTCGCGCCTGTGCCAGACACGAGTCTCCTCCGACTGATGAGTGTGTGCATGTCCTTGTCTGAAAGATCAAGATCAAAGATCAGCGCTTGACATCAAGAATACCACAGTCGAAGGTCCTAAACGTTTCACAAACTCCAAGATCTAAGTTATGAAAGGTCCAAAAGTACAGTAATTATCTGAGTCAATCGCGCCTACAGGAGGAGCTCGCAATCACGAGCTCATCTGATGTGTCGGGACTGGGAACGGAGCCCTATTGCGATTAGAACAAATTCTTCCCGGTGTCGAGAAGGGAGAATAATATACTAGGTTTTGTGCAATGTCCGTCTGCCCGTGTGAACGCAATTTTGTCGATGCTATTGAAGCTAGAGACTTGAAGCTTGGAACACATACTCGCGTATATCTCCGATTTATAAAGTGTTAAAATTTTCTCGATACGCCTATTAGGGGTGCGGAAAATCGGAAAATGCATTTTCCGATATACCAGAAATCATATTAGCTGATGAGCTCGAAAGCTGAAATTTTGAATGTAGATCCACGTCGACCACCCTAGTTATTCTAGTTAATTTATTTTAGGAGATATATACTTTTCATAAAACCACTATACCCCGATTTCCCATTTTCAATGGACTCAAGTATAACAAGTAAGAACGTTGCAGGGGCGTTACCGACAGCGGAATACTCATTCACACCCCATCAGCAATTTAGTAGTCAAGTTTATACTCTAAAACTGTACAAATTCAGTTTTTCTCTACTTGCCACGCCCCAATTGGGCGTAGACACTTCATTTTTGGTCAGTCCATAGAACAAGCACTTGGCTCATGTGCAAAATTTCAGCATTCTAGATTTACAGCTTTGGAAGATATAGTTTTATCCGATTTGCCACGCCCCCAATGGGCGGAGCTACATACTAAATTTTAGCTTTCTAGCTCTTCAACTAACATGATTTCTGGGTTGTCGGAAAATGCATTTTCCGATTTGCCACGCCCCTAGTGGGCGGATCCGGAAAATAGCTTCAATAGCGCCGAAATAGACTACGGACAGACGGACAGCAAGAAGGACATTGTACAAAACCAATATACTCATTTCACTTTCGTGAATGAGTATGCAAATTATGTGTCTACCCTCACTATATATCTCCGAAAATATAATAACTAGAAGCTTCAAATTTGGATAGTTAGGTTACTAGTTACCTCTATTGATGACCAAAACATAATTTTTATGCCTCTTTAGGGGCATGGCATATCGAAAAATATCCTGTCATTTTTACATTTTTTGAGTGTAAGCATTCAAATTTTGCAGATAGTGTACCGTTAGCTCGTTTTAACAACTGAACAAAAATGAGTGTCTATGTCCAGTAGGGGCGTGGCTAATCGGGAAAATCTGAATATTATTAAGTATTAGAGCTACTATATTGCTGATGGGATGTGAATGAGCATTGCGCAGTCGGTAACGCCCGACTGCAACGTTCTTACTTGTTTGGCTATTTTAGGCGGACGGGCGAATCTACGCCTACTACTGCAGCAGTACAGTGCGAAAATGGAAACAAATGAGAATACGCCACCTCCTCCCACTCTATACCTATCGATAGAAAGATTATTAGCTACTGCCACTCACTGCTCCCACGGCAAGCAGGAATACTTCATCGATTCTTCGTCCATGCAAACATTTCTGTGGACAGCTCAGATCTCGAATGAAAAAAGTCGCGGGTCTACGGCAACTCTTGATGTACGAGTGCGATCGACTGACTGAATGAGTGATAAGTTATCCTAACAGGGCCTTTCTCATTGTAGTCGGAGTCGTGGAGAGGATGTATTTGATTTATACATCTAGAGAGTATATGCGAGTCGTACTTACTTATCGATATATTGTGTAAGTCTTACATAGGCGATGCAAGCGGCTTCTTCACCCAATAGATGTACGTGCGGATTTAGAATTGTTGTATTAATGGCTTTGCAATTTTTACCAAGAACTGTAAGAAAAATTGTCCATATTTATAAATATTAGTCACACAAATAATATAATTACTTATGTATATATATATATATATATATATATATATATATATATATATATATCTATAATCAATTATTTGTGTGACGTATTATTTTTACCATTCTCAAAATAGAATTTATGAAAGTCGATTCCTTCAACCAAATTGCCCAATGCTTCTGGTTCGAAAGCAGTTAAATGCGGATCACATATCTTACTGGAAGAGCCAAAAATCCAATTCAAAAGACAAAATTAAATAAGGATAATGCTTAGCACTTACGTATATCCATCGAAGTCACCGCTGTTGATCGCTTCGATCAATTGTTCTGTTATTTTAATTATTTCCTGTCGTCTGGCTGCTTTGTTTCCATGATGATGGAGTCAGTCGTGTTTAATTGTTCAATTGAATAAAATAGAGCAATAAGAGGAGGTCTTTTTACACAGAGGCTTAGTTTACAGCTTGTTTTTTGCTATGTATTGCTTGCACAGCATAATTACAACCACAGATGAGTTTCGAATACGAATGGCGAAGGATGACAATTACATTTCTTGAACGATTCAAACCAACGAACTAACTAGCCAACAGCTATCCAACGTACCAATCATAATAAAAATGATATATTTATATATATATATATATCATTTTATTACATATATTTATAATAAAAGTGATATATATATAATATATGCATAAAATTAACTCTTAATACAAAATTATAATATTTAGGCATAAAACTACGTTTTGAGATTTTCGTTCACTACTGGATGATCGGTTCAAGTCTTAGTCCCTCGTCGTGCCTGGTGTCAGTCAGCTCGGGGAGTTTACTATGGCGATCTTTCTGTTTCAGCCTCAAACAAACCTAACACTGCGACACCAGCCATCGCACCTTCAATTGGAGGAGGTCTTTTTATACAGAGGCATAGTTAACAGCTTGTTTTTTGCTATGTATTGGTTGCACGGCGATCTTTCTGTTTCAGCCTCAAGGAAAACTAACACTGCGACACCAGCCATCGCACCTTCAATTGGATCTTGGGCTTGAGTAATTATTGGTTCGCTTCAGACCGATGTTCGAACATTCTAGTTTCAAGTAAAGCTGATATAAGTTTTTAGGCTCAGTAATGTTGGGACAGTTTCCTTTTGTCAAATTAGATTATTAATTCATTTTTTTTTCAGGCTTTTGAGAAATTTTAAATTACTAAAAAAACATTTTTTGAATTAATTAAACTTTTTTCTAATTTGATGCCGAATAGTTTAGTTTTATAATTGTATTCAATTTAAAAGTCTGATTTATTACAAAAATAAAATAAAAATTTTAATATTTAAAAAATTTATATTGGTTTGATCAAAGACCTAAATCAAATGGAAAAGTGGCAAAATGTTTCTTAAATTCGGCTTTCCTGATAACTTAACTTTAGTTACAGAGAGAGACAGAGAGAAATGAACATAGATATAATATATACATACATAATTTTAATTGATGTCTTCTCATTTACCATGATGGATATTGGTTAGAATAATATTTATTATGAATGGGTCATAGATCGACTAAAACATGATAAATATTATCAAATGATAAATAGAGCCATTTATGTGTATATATTTGCACATACGTTATCAAATATACATATGCTATAAGATAAGATTCAGGGAATTGGTCACACCTCTATGGGAAGGTATAGGTTAATATTAAATTAACTACGAATCTGAAACTACAATTGATAGAAAAAAAGGAAGAAAAAACTAGAGCGCACAAGTCAAGTACGACTAGAAGATAGAATGGAAATATGCAATGGAAATGGGATCAGCCCATGTAATTATTATGAAACATGGAATAAGTTATCTAACACGAAAATGGTCCGCACGACAGACGCATTTACATATATTTATTTATATACAATATATTTTGTAAACTGCTTCCACCTCAATCCGTCTCTTGCAACCATTATATCTAAACTGCCCATGGTTCACGGCACAAAAATATAGAATATAGAAATATATTTAATCACTTATATACAAAATATACACAAATAAAAAACCTTAAAATGAAGAGCATGCAGGTGGTTGGTATATAAAGAGTAATACATAATATGCTAGGTAGTTGGGGAACAAACAATTTTAATTGATGCATATTTGTGATCTTAGACAGTCAAGCAAGTAGAAGCATACATATATACTACGTATAGTATGTGTGACTGATAAGGAGGATATGTTCCAATTAGCAAAGCCCTTTTTACGTACCTGAAGAGCATTGCGAGGAGTTTCCTGACATTTGCTGACAAGTTTTTGCAGGACAGACAATCCTTATTTCTAAAACGCACACAGTTTAACAAATTTATAAGATTATATATATTTGGGTTATCAAACTCAAGAAAATAATAATAAGGCAAATATTTAACATCGACAAACCGGGAGTTAATCTATGAACAGAGTGTGTAAGGGTGAAACTGATATTCGTAGAGTATCTGTATGTTTTGTGTAAAATCTGAACTATGTATGTATTCTGAGTATTGTGAGTATTTTGAGGCTCAGAAACACTATATTGTAAAGCCGAGTCGTGTAGACGATATGTAATCAATTTGTTTTATACGATGGAGTATTACATTTCCGGTCTGTAAATTTTTAATATGATATTTATTATTTCTTGTAATAAATATTAATATTTCTTTTGGATCAAGATGAATCTAGACCAAACACCAAGAAATGCAGCCCGAAATGTAATAGCGTCTGCAATAAAAAAAAATGGTGAATAAATATGAAAGCAGGAAGAAATGTATCCGAATAACAGTGGATTCTTCGAGCTGCATCCAATTTTCGATAATTTAGAAACTGGAAAATTAATTATCGACGAAATACTGTCAAATAGTTGAAAAGCTTAAACAAAGGAGGGCTAAAATATTTATTGAACGTGTTGATAGACACAGCTTTTATTTCCACAGTATACAAAAGAAGGAAAAATCTCAAAGCAGACGGCGCAATACTGCTGAAAGACTTATCAAATAGTTTACCCTTACATTGTGTCACTGAACGAAATCCTTCAATCCTTCATAAAACAGTAAGCCAGAGTTATTCCCAATTTATGTTAGGCGTATTTCGTGTTCGTTCCAGTGAAATCAAGAATTAATCATACAGTGAAACAAAGCGAAACAGTCACCAAAATCAGTTTCAAGAGCAGCTCGCGAAGCCGTAAAGTCTTGAGTTGAGCCGATTCGGGCCGTTTGGGTTTGGGTTTGTGAAATTTAAAACTATGTCAATAGTTTGACAAGGCGTACTTGACAAGAGGGGGCATCCGAAATATTAATTATTGAGTGCTTAAGCAATGGTCCTAAATTTTTATATCCTGAACCCATTGAAAATGGGAAATCGGTTTTGTGGAAAAGTATGTAACGGGCAGAAGGAATGATCGCAGACACCATAAAGTATATATATATATTCTTGATCAGCACGACGAGCTGAGTCGATATAGCCCTGTCCGTCCGTCCGTCTGTATGAGTTCGTCGATCTCAGAATATACAAAGGCTAGAGAGCTGAAATTTGGCGTGCATACTCGTGTATACCATACGCATTACGTGTTTGCTTTATTTTTTCGATAACTACTCCGATAACTTTTTTATCGAGAAAAGCCGAAAAATTGATTTTGTTTTTTCAGCCTCATTTGAACACTTTTTGATTTACTGTGTATATACATATGCTGAATACAAACATTTTGTAATTTACAGATTTTGGATACCACGCCCCAACGTAAAAAACGCATTTCAAATACTATAGACTTGTGTTTTGGAATGTACATACATTTAAACAGTATGATTACGTTCATAAAGATTGTACGTCTAGAAATTAAATTATTCAATAAATAAATTCGTATAATATTGCCCACACCACAGCGCAGCCCAACCGCAGTCGCTACTTACTGCGCCATCAGCAGAGCGCGTTGTTATATGTGCGTCTGTGCATGTATGTGTGCATAGAGGAAGTGCAGAATGATTAGAATACTACTTGCAGTCTAGACTAGAGCCTTCTTTCTTATTTATTATTATTATTTTATTTAATATTTTATTGAAATCGTTTTCGTTGATATATATGGAGAAACTTTCCCAGCGTCCCATTCTGTGTAGCGACAAACTTTAAGTTCCAGTTTACTAGTTTTAGAAATGGGAAACTAAAACAAACAAGGGCAATCCGCCAGGGCTTGTGCATCTGCTCCAGGCGTGTTCACATATAAAGCTTACGTTACGTTAGCGTAGCTCGAATTTGCCGGAGATAAAACGTCACTTACTGAATGAAACGGCACGAACGTGCTCGCGCTTTGGTCTGGTTTAATATTTAATTTTTATTTTTTTATATTTTTAAAAAATTTTAATTTTGCTTTGAAATGCATCTCAGTTATTTCATTAATTTTATTAATTTTGTTGAGTTTGTTTAGAATTTATTTAAAAATATTGGTAGCTTTGATTTTAATCTTCAAAACTATCTTCGGATATAAAAAAATAAGTTCAAAAAGTTCCTGTTTAGCTTTCTCAGGGTTTAAATTTTGAAAGACGGAACCTACTTGAAGCAGGTGATTAATGGGTAGCAAAGTGTTTAGGGTCTAGGAGACGAGCGCAGTTACATACATGACTAGGTTTCTTAGAGTAGAGCTGGTCGACTGGTCTCTGATGTTGACATGAAGCAACATGTTAAGCATAACAGACACGTCTAGCTAGCTTCTGGATATATGTAGTTACTATACAGAGGTGAGTACGATGCCAGAGAGACAGAGAGATAGAGAAAGAGAGAGAGACAGCGAAAGAGAGAGAGAGAGAGAGCAAGAAAGAGAGCGAGCGAGGAGTTGTTTGATAAAACTTAAATACATACGTATCAATTTGAGTAGTTCCCATTTTTATTTGATAAACAGCAAAAATGTAACATGCGATCTGCAATAGATCAGAAAAGAGAATATATAACATGTGTATGTATATATATGCACCAAGTATACGCCATGTGAGTGTGTGTATACTTTGTAGCTTTGTTAAGTGACCTGGCTTTAATGGAGTTGCGTACTCACCTCTAAGGCGTAACTTTGACTGTCTCTGATTACTTATACAAGTTTCATTAGTAGGAATATTGGCATTCGTATTTTCAATTGCATTGGCATCACCTTTGGTGTAGCCAATACCGAATGGCAATTGTACCAAGGAAGGATTACAATTAGACTTGCGTTCCTTCAGCTTTAGTGGGCTCTGTGTCTGGTGGCCTAGTGTTTTAATAATAATATTTGTGTGGAATCAGCTGGATACATATTTCACAGAGCAATTACTTATTTGGTATTACGAGTTTTCTAATTAGTACAAATCCAATGGGTAAAAATATGGCTTTGTGAAAAGTATGTAACGGGCAAAAGGAATCATCGCGAACCCCATAAATTATATATGTATATTCTTGATCAGGACGACAAGCTGAGTCCATATAGCCCTGTTCGTCCGTCCGTCCGTATGAGTGCGTCGATCTCAGAAGATAAAAAAGCAAGAGAGGTGCAATTTGGAATGCATACTCGTGTATACCATACGCAGTGCATGTTTTTCTTATTTTTTCGATAACTTATTCGATAACTTTTGTATCGAGAATAATCGAAACATTTATTTTCTTTTTTCAGCCTCATTTGAATACGTTTAGACCTGGAGACTTCAGATTTACGTATATATATATGATGAATGCAAACATTTTGTAATTTAAACAAGTAAGAAGGCTCTAGTCGAGACTGCTCGACTGGGAGATACCCTGAACCCTCCAAGTTGATATTCTTATCATTCTGCACTTCTTTTATGCACGCACATATACATACGTATGCATACACCTTAAACGACCGCGGTTCGCTAACTGCGCAGTAAGCATCGAATGCACTTGGGATGCGCTGTGAGCAATAGTATGAGAATTTATTTGGTGACAAACAATTATTTCTTTTGTGGACAAACAATCTTAATGAAATGTTCAGAGCGGAATCATATGGTCAAAATGTGTGTACATTTTAAAGCACAAGTCTCTAGTATTTGAAATACGTTTTTTTTTACAAATTTGTGGAGAAGGGGGCGTGGTATCCAAAATCTGTTGATTACAAAATGTTTGTATTCATCATATGTATATACACAGTAAATCTGAAGTCTCCACGTCTAATAGTATTCAATCAATTTTTCGGCTATTCTCGATAAAAAGTTATCGGAGTAGTTATCGAAAAAATAAAGCAAACTCGTACTGCGTATGGTATACACGAAAATGCACACAAAATTTCAGCTCTATAGCTCATATATCTCTGAGATGTCGGCGTTCATACCAACAGACGGACGGGCGGACAGACGGACAGGGCTATATCGACTCAGCTCGTCGCTCTGATCAAGAATATATATACTTTCTGCGATCATTCCTTCTGCTTGTTTTCCACAAAAACACTATACTATTTTCCATTTTCAATGGGTTCAGGGTATAAAAACTTGTTTTAAGTACTAGACACTTTAGAATGTACACACATTTTAAAGTGACGTCCTGCAAGTTTTATTAAGATTGTCCGTCTACTATATATACATTCGGTCGGATGCATGTGTACGTATGTGTGCATAAAAGAAGTGCAGAATGATTAGAATATCAGCTATTAAAAATGGGAATCGAGGTTATGCCCTTATGGGTTTGCTAAAAGTATGTAACAGGCAGAAGGAGGCGTGGCAGACTCCACAAAGTGTATATATTCTTGACCAGGGCAGCCCTCTCCGTCCGTATGTATGAACGTGTCCGTCTGTCCGAATGTATCTCAGAAGATATGAGAGCTAGGACTTCAAATTTTGTTATAAATTAAAAAACTATTAAATCTTAATAATAAAATTATTAACTATAGAAATTTAATTTTATTTAAAGAATTTAAATTTTTGTTGTAATTTACCTCCTTATATATTTGTAAAAGGCGTATTTCAAATACTAGAGACTTGTGGTTTGGCACATGCACGCATTTCATAATCGCGATCTGATAGTTCAATGAAGATAGTTCATTGACAAGAAACGGTATTAATCGGAAAATGCATTTTCCGATATGTGAGAAATCATTTTAATTGAAGAGCGAGAAAGGTGAACGTTGGAATGTAAATCCGCGTCGAATACCCAAGATCACGATCTATGCCGAATATCTACGCCCATTGGGGCGTGGAAAATCGGTAAAAACTGTATCTCCTAGAATTTTGAAGCTAGGAGGATAAAATTTTGTTGATAAATACCTCAAATTTCCTATATATACTCGGACTGACCACCGAAGACCAAAAAACTTCCACGGATATATGTCTGCTCTCAAGGATAAGCCGCAAAAGTTTATATCTCCTAAACTATAAGAATTAGAAGATTCAAATTTGAATAGTTAAGTTACTAGTAACCTCCTCTAATTGTCACGCCTTTTAGGGAGCGTAGAAAAACACCCTGTCATTTGCAAATTTTTTGAGCGTAAGTATTTAAATTTTGCAGTTATGTTACCGTTAGCTCGTTCTAAGAACCAAAAGTGAGGCGTCTACAACCAGTAGATGCACGGAAAATCGGGAATTTCTGTTTTCTACAGTATTAAAGCTAAACTTAGCTACTAAACTGCTGATGGCACGTGAATGAGTATTCCGCACCCTGAATCCATTGAAAATGGGAAATTAGGGTATAATGGTTTTGTGAAAAGTATGTAACGGGTAGAAGGAATCATCGGAGACCCCATAAAGTATATATATTCTGGATCAGCACGGCGAGCTGGCCCTGTCCATCTGTCCGTCTGTATAAGTGCGTCGATCTCAGAAGTTATAAGAGCTAGAGAACTGAAATTCGGCATGCATACGCAATACAAGTTTATCATATTTTTTTGATAACTCATCCGATAACATTTTTAATCGAGAATAATTGAAACGTTTATTTTGTTTTTCAGCCTACTTTGAACACACAGTACGTAAGAACTGTACAGAAAAGAATAGAGTGATTGGAATATCAACTTGGAGGGTTCAGGGTATCTCCTAGTCGAGCAGTCTCGACTAGAGCACCTTTACTTGTTTATATTTTTGTTACAGGAAGTGAAGAGTTTATAGATTTCCTACAGTGTTCGTCCTTCTGCGTGTAGGAAATATATTATATATAAGGGAATTTAGGGAATTTAGTTTTGGAATATATTCTGGTATACATAGGCAACGTATGGTTGAAACTCTATAGTCGGCATATCTGAGCCCATTGAAATGAAAATGCAAATGCGAATTTCTTTTGTTACTACATGCTACAAAGAGAAGAAAGCTATATGCATGTATTTCTTTCGTGCCGGCCGTTACCTGCTTTGAAATATATATCTGCATATTAGATATATATAATTATATCTGTATAATATAATTTTGGGAAATTTGATATATATGTATATATATAAATATATAAATCATACATTCCTATATACATATATATAATGTTTTGTTTGTTTTTTGTATTATTATTATTTATATTGTATATATTAAATTAATTTAAAATTATCTTTTCCAAATAACAAGATAGAAATAACTCGAGAAGCTTAGAACCTTAGAATCTTTAACACAAATTCATTAAAATACTTAGAAAGGCCTGTTTGGACAGTTCTAATTGTAATGAATGGAATGAAATGGTTTCGTTCCTTGCCGTCCCGAAATTTCATTCCAATGTTAGTAGCTCCATCACTGAAATTAAAATTAAATCAATGAAGACCAACTTGACAAAAGATAATCCATTAAGCTCAGTTAATAATCAACTTTCATACTGTATGGTAATATTTATGTGTATTCAACTAAATCTGTTCTAAATAGTATCCCCTCAAATCTGAAGCAAACGGGTATAAAAATATATATTTGTATATACATATATTTCTCAGAAAAATGTTTGGCTTTAATGTTCGTGTTTTTTGTTGTGTATTTGATTAATGTTTAATGGCAAATGAAAAATCAAGAAACAACTAAAAAATTAAAATGATAAACATATTTGTAATAATAATAACAAAATGAAAATGTTACCTTCTGGGTCTTTGGATATGACTGTGGTACTGCGATCAACGATGCCTTTTTTATCTTCTAAAAAAAACGAAACGAAACATAGTTCATAATTGATAGTTGCAAATCTGTTGTTTTCCGATACTTTTGAATATTTGCTCCAGTTTATAGATTCTCGACAGCTTTTCACATAAAGAATTCCCTCCCCCATAGCTGGATCCATTTCTACTTATTTTTCTTGTATTCAATTAGAATTTAATAGTTGAAATAAATCAAGGCAAAGGCTTTTTACAACATATAAGAACTTGACTAAATGGAATTAGCGCAATAGAAAATATATATACATACACATATAGTATCGAATTAACTAGTGTAGAAACGTTTCAGTTGGGTGCAACCGGCTAATATTCGCTATGACTTGTATATCGGTTAATCAGCACAGGTTTTCCCGATTCGGCATGCAGTGATGTACCTAACTATCCACAATATTATGTTTCTCCTCCTCTTCTTCTTCACAATTGCCAACTTCCAAATAGCATTTATTTCTGCTTCTCTCTCGTTTTTTTTTTTTTTTTTATATATTCGTCTTCGTCTTTTCTCTGTTTAACGTTTTATTCCCCCTCAATTGTCGTGACCTCTCATTTCTTCAGATCTTTCTTCTCGTTTTTTTTTTTCACCTCTCTTTTAGTGCATATCCCCACGGATTTCTGCTTTTCTTTCTTGTCATATATTTCTCTCTCTACAGAGTCAAATTCACAAAATCAGTAATATAAATATATAATCAGTAACATAAATCCGACGTGTCAGGTTATCGGACAGAGCTTCATATAAACAGGAACGGATGATACAATTTCTGTACTTCCTGAACAAGGCTGGATCCAGACCAGTTTACAGTGAATGAATAGTGAATACAAACAGGATGTATTGTTATATTGAGGGCATCCTAAAGCTAAATGAAACAAAGATTACTCTCTATAAATCTAAAATATTTGGTTATTCGTAATAAATGTGCGAAGTATAAAAAATATGTTTCATTGAAAGTTAATACTTAGGCATTCCATCAACAAAATAAGTGAACAGAAAGAATTTGATACAGGCAAATAAAGTAGAATCACATTACGACAGCTATATTACATTATGAAAAGAAAATATGCGTGCGAACGAAATTAAAGGAAAAAAGCTAATCTCAGTAAACTTATATATAAGGACAAGTAGGTAAGCATTTTATGAATCATACATAAAAAGTCTTGGTTGTCTAGATCACTAATACGTATGACCTAAAAACACCTAAACACATATAGAAACCTCACTTCACTCATATAAGAACTAAAATTTAAGCTTGGATTTCCAAAATTGAACGAGTACAAAAAGAGAGCTACAAATTTATTTCCTGTATAGATATTTACCTTTAATATCATCATCCTCCAAAGTTGTGCTCGACGAATCTGTTGATTCCTTCACTTGGGATCCGTCCCCCTTTTTAGTAATCATGCTTCTGCCTATAAAGATCGGTAACATTGGTATTTACGAAGAAAGCGGGGCCAATTCTATAAGCTATGTAATAATCTTGGAATTATACTCTCTTTGAAGATTGTAAGTCTCAAAGATTCATGATCATTCGCAAAAAAATATTACTGATAGCGAACAAGTTTTAAGCCGGAAAACTTCTCCTACACATACTATACATGTGTATGTGCATACTTATATCTGTATATTTATATTTTTATGGATCACCATATAACTACTTACTAGAGAAGTTCCTGGTTGCAAGCATTGTTGTTAGTATAGCGCCCTTTAGCTTGCGGCGAGCATTGAATTTTTTGAGACAGTCCACAGTTTCCTGGCGATGCACCACAGAAGCCACACGTTCCCTTTGCTATAAATGGAGATAAAGATTCAAATTGATGCTCGGAAAAGAGACCACAAAGCTTCGACACTGGTAATACGTACACAAATCCATGGGTGTTTTAGTGCTTCAGCTGCTGTTATTCGCTTATTTGGGTTTACTGTCAGCATTTGGTTAATCAAATTCTTAGCCTCAGGCGTCACAGTGTCCCATTCGGGTGATGGATACTACAATATAATGTGTAAGGGATTACAAGATGAATACAAATAAAATGAATGACTTCGAGTGCAGTCAGCACGAATATAAATCAACCCAGTCCGACTGTGTGTCTGTCTGTCTATCCATCTGTATGAAGCTGACCGTTTCTGGTTACAGTTAACGATCCGGATTCAGAGGTCTGTCCATAGAATTGAAATTAAATATGAATTAAATATGCATTCTTACATCGTAAGCGCCTGCCTTTATTTGCGAATATAATCGATGCTGATCCTCGTCCCAAAAAGGGGGATAGCCGACCAATAATATGTAGAGTATGACGCCTATGTGGATGAAACAAATAGTCAATTAGAAATATTAAAAATTAGATAACTGAAGCTTACCACATGCCCAAATATCTACCGATTTTCCATAAGGCTCTTTCTTCAATACCTCTGGCGATAGATACCCTGGAGTGCCGGCAAATCCAAACCATGCTTGATGATCACCCTGCACTTCAATGGCTAGACCAAAGTCAGCGAGTTTCACAGCTGCACCCTTTGCCTTACTTGCTAATAGTAAATTCTCTGGCTTGAGATCCCGATGGACAACACCGTTCTGATGGCAGTGATTGACCGATTCCAATATTTGCTGTATACAATGTGATGCATCAGCCTCTGAATAAAATTCTCGTGCCACAATATCTTCGAAAAGTTCACCACCAGTTACACTGTAAATATATACATATGTATTTAGAATCAAATTTTCGGTTTTCTTTTTGTCTTTTCGTTTTGAAATCAGCTTGTGCTTTGCTTCATTTGGCTTCAGCTTGCTATTCTGAAAAGTGATTGTATCAGCTGCTGGCACCACTTAACATGCTTGACTAAGTAATTATAATCGGCAAACATCGTGTGTTTTATTTCACCATTTGAGCTATTAGGTTACAGTTGACATACACCTACGTTCTGTTCTGGTCTGTTACTCACATATTCTCTGATTTTCTTTACCTATTTTGTTTCCTGCCTCTTTCCTTTTTCTTTTCTCTTTAATCTGTTGTTATTAGTTCTGTTGCTCCATTTTCTTAACTTTTTATTTACTTTTCCTCTTGCCTACATTGTTGTTTCTTTTGTTATTATTCGTTTTCCACTGTACGGTCCTGATTTTTCCTTTTTGCGTCTTTCGTTTTTTTTATATCTTAATTACGATTTGTTTTTCGTTTCCTAACGTTTTATACCCTGAACTCATTGAAAGTGGAAAATCAGGGTATATTGATTTAGTTTTTTTCATGAATTTGAATATTCTAATTTTTTACAAACTTTTTTTATACTATATGCATATAAATTAATAAGTAACAAGTATTTTCTCAATAGTCAAAATCCATTCGGCTTCAGTGCCAATCATTTTTCAACATTCTGAGATAGGTTGCACGTTTAATATATACAATAATGTGCTCGTCTTTTTATATGAATACTTACAGATCAAAAACAAGGTAATGGTAATTTTCCTCCTGTATGCTGTCATGCAATCGAACTGTAAGGTACACGGCCAATAATACATTTATTATTATTTCAGAACAACTTTAATTTACTTCTAGTGTATCTAATCTATAGAAAATAGGTATGTATAAATAAAAATTAACTATAATCTTTTATTACGTGCTATACAAAAAAATACATATACATATTTAAAATTTCATATCCATAGATTTTAGCTTTTAGTGGATTGCGTTATACGGACAGACAGATGTACGTGACTCAATTCACTCAGCTCGTCAGCTTGCAAAGAATATATATATTTATAGGTCTACTCCACCTCCTTTGCATACTTATATCTTTGCAAAACCGTCATAGTTTAAGTTTCAATTGTAATCTGAGTTTCATATATAGATATGTTTATATAGTATACACAATATAAACTAGAATATTTAGCCATTTAACATTGCAATAGCATGGTTTGCATACCCTAAACCCATTGAAAATGGGAAATCATGGTATAATGGTTTTGTGCTGAATCGTCAGTCCGTCCATCCTTCCGTCTATGAGTGCGTCCATCTCAGAAGATAAAAAAGCTAGAGAGCTGAAATTTGGCATGCATACTCGTGTATACCATACGCAGTATAAGTTTATCTTATTTTTTCGATTAATCATCCGATAGCTTTTTTATCGCTAGCTTATTGTTTTTTTCCAGCCTCATTTGAACACTATTATTATTACATGTGATGAATACAAACATTTCGTAAATTAGATGTTTTATACCACGCCCCCTTTCGCCCCCAATTTGTAAAAAACGCTTTTCAAATACTAAAGACTTATGGTTTGGAATGTACACACATTTTGACCATATGATTACGCCCTGAAAATTACATTAGAATTGTATGTCTACAAATGCAGTTATTCATCAAATAAATTCTCATAATATTGCCCACTGCATTCGCTGCTTACTGCGCAGTTAGCAGAGCAAAAAAGAATGATCGGGGTATCTCCTAGTCGAGCAGTCTCTACTAGAGCCTTCTTGTTGAATATGAACTTATTATATCTATCTCTTCCATAAGTATACAGCCGAAATACTTCCCCTACACTACTGGCCAAAATAGAACGCAATGTGTGTATGTATATTAAGTTATGGTATACCAATATTAGGGTGATGTAACTTCCGACAGATCCTGGCTTCGCGCTCCAGCTTTTGAAAATCTATAAAAAAAAACAAAATCCAGTTTACAGTAATGATTTCAAACAAACCTATTAGTTACTCACCCCTTGCTGTTAGTTTCTTGGTATTTATAATCTTGGCCGCAAATTCGAATCCTGTTGACTTTTGGACACATCGTTTTACTATCGAAAAAGCACCCCTACAATTAATTTGATAAATTACTTTAAATAAACAAAATATTGCAAACATTTTTCACTTACTTTCCGAGCTCCTCTTTGATGTCGTAATTGTCTGAAAAACGCGTACAGGCTGCTGGAGCAGCCATCGCGATGGCACACTTGAGAAAATCTATTGTGTGTGTGTATCAATTAAAGAACCTGTATGGACTTCTTTGATAAATTTATGTTTTTCTTTTTTTCAGAAATTTGCCGGCGGGAATTTCGCCGTAGAACGTCGATATTAAAATATGTAAATTTTTTCCGCTGATTATGAACTTAGTAGTTCTATTCCGACTCGTTTATAATCTATTAAAATATTGTAGCAAATATTCAAACATTTTTTATTATTTGTTGGTTTCTACAATCTTTATTTAATGCCAAGGCTCTAAAAGATCGACTAATCTATCACACGATCACACCGAATGATCAAGCTTTTAAGACACAAAATACTAAACACCAAATAATCGATGGCAAACATTTAGAAACGCACAACTGCACTTTATACTTTCTTTATATTACTTCTCTCGTGTCTAAATCTTTAAACCAAATTCCAGAATAAATTAATTGCTCTTTACAATTAATCATTGCTGAATATAATCAAACATTGTATTAGTATATTTAATATTTACATTTTATGCGATCGAGCTTTCGCGTGATATTTAAAGCAAAAATTCAGTTTTAGTTAAGGTCACACTAATGACTAGTCTAGCTGCGATTAATGTGTAGAGCAATTTCAATAGTACCCTTGCAACGCAATATTTGGTGAAAAATAAAATGAAAACAAACATATCTTTTACTAAAAATAAAATAATTATTGATTGTCAATAATTTTCATTAATTAATTAAAGCTTTTTGCAAACAATGAATGCTGTACCAATTTTGGTACATTTATGTATGTATGTACATACATATGTACATGAACATTTATTTGTACCAAAAGTAGTCGTAATTGACATGGCAACTGAGGAAGAAGGTGGACATCATCCATATGTATGTGTGTATGTAGCTTTGACTGTATATTTGTACAATAAATTTGTCAATATAAGTTAATAATGTGTGTACAAAAGCTTAAAGTATGGATAATTGTTTTATTAAAATTATGTGATTCGCACTTTAATTCTGTTTATATATGTATGTGCATATGTACCTATATGTCCATATCCATATACCTACATACATACATATGTATGCGAATTAAGGAGTTACCCAACGTATTCCAGGCGACAGTGAGTGGAAGGTCACTCGACCAAATATAAACCAAACAAACGAGTACATACTATATATGTAGACACTATATGGACATACATATGTATATACATATACATATATACATATACATATTTACATGTAAGCAACAAGTTTTCCATATATGTATGTATGTACATATTTTCTATGCTAGGTGTGCTCGATTAGCTTTTATATATGTATGTATGTACATATACTATGTTCAGTAATAATACAGTAGGATATATAGATAAGATAGAATAATAAAGGAGGATAGAAGAATAGAGTATAATCTAGATAGATAGAGAGAGAGAATATAGAGGAAGATATAGAAGATATTCTATAATCTATAGATAGAATATATCTATATATATATATATATATATGGTTGTTTGTGTGTGTGTGTGTGTGTGTGTGTGTGTGTGTGTGTGTGTGTGGTGTGTGTGGTGTTTGTGTGTGTGTGTGTGTGTGTGTGTGTGTGTGTGTGTGTGAACATGTTGCTTTTGTTTCCATATTCCATGAAATCTGCGCATGTATCTTCCACCGTTTTTCCAATTTCTAGTAATGCAGGGGGGTATCCTACTATTTTTTTTATTGCCATTTGCAGTCTGCACAGTTGTGTAAGTGTTGATATATGTATGTACATATGTACATGAGCATTCATATGTAAATACTTATGTACACAAATACATACATATATTAATGTATATATGGAGGCATGCAAAAACTAAACGTATTTCACCATACATTATATACTTGCTGATATACATACATATGTATTTGGTGTAGTTAGATATCAATATGTATTTATACATACATGTATGTATGTATGTTTATTCCGCAATTTGTTTACTACTGTGAAATGCAAATCGATGTACACCACTCAACCTCGTATACATACTGAAATGTCCTTTAAAATAGGACAGGGCGAAAGCCTCCACTTATTATATGTATGTACAAATGCATATACAGCTATTCATGTACATACATATGTACATAAATATGTAGATATCAAATTATTAACTGAGGCTCAATGTGTTGTCACTTCACTCCGCGTGCGCATTATGTACATATGAGTACATACATATGTATATTTGAATAGACAAATTACATCTTGAGTATCTGAAGAACTGTGTGCATGTATATACATATGTACATACATACATATGTATGTGTACAAATTATTCTGAGTAACGGATTATAGGTTTTAAAGTTATTTGTTTAAATACACATTTATTCACAGCTCAGTTCCAATTCATATGTATTCAGAACCGTGAACATACATACATACTTATGCGCATAGGTACATATATACATACATATATGCATACATACATACATATGTATGTGAAATGATGTATGTGACTTGAAGTAGTGGCCTTTACTAATAATAAAACAAATTGTTTTCGTCCCTGCGAATGTACAATGACATCGATATAGATGAATAATAATATAACATATAAACACAAACGCACATATGTACATATATAATTAAACGTTCCCATTATATACACATACATGTACGTGTGCATAGGGTATGTGGATACATAGATATGTATGGAAGGAGGGTATTTTTCAGAGTGAATATGAACATGTAATTCACACACAAGCACACATGCGTATATACAATGTGTATATGTTAAATGTATTCCATTAAACTATACATGTACATATGTATGTACATACATAATATATCTTTGTACATGCTCGACGAAATTAGGCGATAGGCGACACGCGACTGTGTAGGTATGCATGTGCATATATGTATGTATGTAGGTCTATACTTATATATATGTATGTATATACATATATGTATATATGTTTATATACTACGTATTGTTGTCTAACGTCCGTTGGATAGCAAAGCGAATTCAATACTGATGGCCTCTGATGGAAAGCAGCAGATTCAGGAGTAGCTGCTATAGAGGAATGCATATTTATACATACATATGTATGTGTTTCACATTTCTGTATCCCAGGTCGCAACTTATTCTCATTCTCAGTATGTTATTCTTCTTCTTGTTTTTGTATTTGTGCTCTTTCGGACTTGGGCTACTTGAATTTGAGCAAGAAAGCTTAGAGAGAAAGTCTCCACAGCATTTGGACGCATGACCGGCAAATAAGCTTTTTCTTCCTTCGGAGCAAGCTGCGAGCTTTTTTACAACATGTGTATATACATAAATATGTACATATGTACATACATCATACCAAAGATATAAGCATATGTACATACATATATATATACATACATATGTGTATGTATGTTATTATCGATGGTAGTTTTATTACGAATAAGTAAGAATGTTCCAGTCGAGACTGCTCAACTAGGATATTTCAGGTATTCTTTAGGCTATACTCTCCAACCTGACATTCTAATCATTCTGCATTTCTTTTATGCACATGCATTCACACGCGCTCTTCTAACTGCGTAGTAAACAGCGACTGCGCTTGGGTTCCACTGCAGTATGGGCAATATTATGAGAATTTACTTGTTGAATACTTTCTCTTGAGGTGGGACCATCTTCACTTTCAGAACGTGATTATAAGATTAAGATGTGTGTACATTCTAAAGCACAAGTCCCTAGTACTTACATATGTATTTTACAAAGTGGGGCCGAAGGTGGCGTGGTACCTAAAATCTGTAAATTACTAAATCTTTGTATTCAACAAATTTATATACATACATGCACAGTATATCTAATAGTGTTAAAAAAAATATGATAAACTCGTACTTCGTATGGTATACACGAGTATGCATGCAAATTTTCTCTAGCTTACATTACATCTGAGATCTAGGCTTTTATACGGACAGACGGACAGGGTTAGATCGTCTCATCTCGTCCTGATCAAGATGCAATGCTTTCTTCTGCCTGTTACATACTTTTCACAAAACCATTATACCCTGATTTCCTATTTTCACGGTATAAAAATCTGTTCTCACTCTTTCATACATATGTATGTATATATGAACATTATAAATTTTATCGGAAAGGTTGCCTTCTAATTGAGTATAAAATAATAAAATGCATTTAAATATAACAATTTAGGGAATATCGCTTATATGCAAAAAATCAATAGGCGCGGCAAAGCATCTAGTCTTGTTCACAACGACGAGTTGAACCGAGCCACTGTGTTATCTGGTCAGTGGTCGAGTTAAGCTCGTCAAAAAGGTTCCCAAATCAAAAATTTATCGTATTGCAGCTAAAGCTAAAATCTATGTGGTATCTAAGTGGGTTGACGCTAGCCTCAGGGTATCTTTAAGTCCGGCACTGCTCTCTAGAGCAATCTCCGTCAAAGTAATAATCGAAACCCCAAGTTTTAATATACAATAATAAAGGTTTCATTTATTTGTGTACTCTGAAAAGTTAATGTAGATTATTCAACATGTTTTAAATGCCCAGAGGGGCATTACAATTTTATTTATTTAATTATACCCTGAACCCATTGAAAATGGGAAATCAGGGTATAATGGTTTTGTGTAAAAGGATGTAACGGGCAGAAGGAATCACCGCAGACCCCATAAAGTATATATACTCTTGATCAGGACGACGAGCTGAGTCTATATAGCCCTGTCCGTCTGTCCGCCCGTCCGTCTGTATGAGTGCGTCGATCTCAGAAAATACAAAAGCTAGAGAGCCGAAATTTGGCATGCATACTCGTATATACCATACGCAGTACGAGTTTGCTTTATTTTTTCGATAAATTATCCGATAGCTTTTTATCGAAAACAATCAAAAAATTGATTTTCTTTTTTCAGCCTCATTTGAACACTATTAGAGCTGGAGACTTTAGATTTACTGTGTATATACATATGATGAATACAAACATTTTGTAATTTACACATTTTGAATACCCCCTTCGCCCCCAATTTATAAAAACGCATTTCAAATATTAGAGACTTGTGCATTGGAATGTATATACATTTAAGTAATGTTACGTTCTGAACGTTTCATTAGGATTGTACGTCTAGAAATTAAATTATTCAACAAATAAATTCTCATAATATTGCCCACATCGCAGCGCAGCCCAAGCACAGTCGCTGCTTACTGCGCAGTTAGCAGAGCTCGTTTTTATACGTGCATGTGTATGTATGTATATGTGCATAAGAGTACAGAATGATGAGAATATCAGATTTGAGGGTTTACTTGTTTTATTTAATTATAGTTTAGGCTTAATTTTAAGTCAAGATACATAGATTATAAGTGAGCCGTCTTTGCTTTTATTAATTTGTTTTTTACATATTGAATGTTATGTTTTCAGTTTTTATACTGAGTCACGAAATGTCTACGGCTAGTAGGGGCGTGGCAAATCGGGGAAAACTAAACTTTCTACAGTATTAAAGCTAAACTTAGCTACTAAATTGCTGATGGGATGTGAATGAGTATTTCGCAGCAGGCAATGCCCGATTGCAACGTCCTTGTTATGTTTAAATCAATGAACTAATATTAAACACAATTCATTTTTATTATTTTTATTGTTTTTATGCATTAATGACTTAGATATTTGCATCCAAAGTAAAAAAATTCAATTTTTTTTTTCAGTGTGCCAACTCATTTTTGATAGACTATATATGTAAGTTAAAAATCGTAGTGCCGTATGACTCTAGTGGCGGCCACATCCAAGTGTATACTTATCTTGATTCAGTCAACCCAAAAGAATAAACTATCTCGATACTTTAATTCAAACCGTTATAATTTTGTTAGTCCGCTGTTATCCAAACATCGTCCGATCCGGTTGACCTGCCAACGCGATCTGCCCTTATTTAGGCGGCGGCCTTTTATTTGGCGCGGTTGCGACGTCGACCTTATAGCGGTAGAGTGGCTGTCGCGTCAGCGACATTCTTAACTACATATATATTTTACTTTTATAAATTATGGAATGAAGCTATCGAATAGTTTAAATAGAGATTAGATGAATTTGAAATTAGCTTTAATTTCAAATTTAATATAATGCATTTGCTGCTGTATTTCATAGCACAATATTTCGGAGTGGTATTCGAAATCTGCTTAGAGCTCTGAGGTCATACGATTTGTTAACACTTGAACCCGTCGAGCGTTACAGCTTTTGCACAGCACATGGTCATCTAAGGGGTAGCAACCGCGACCGTCGGCTTCTGATGACAGTAAGAGGGAGCAGTCCTGCGGGATAAATATTTGAAGTAAATACAAATTTATTATTATTACATAGAAACTCTATTTTTTTATTGTCTTTAATAATTAATAGCTCTATATCCTTAGAGATAGATTCTTCTTCTTCTTCTTCTATATTTGTATATATCTATCGTCTGTCCAAATCTACATCTCCATAATCCTTACATATCTAGATCTCTAATTAAATATCTAGGGCTATATATAGGTTCCTTATAAGCCGCGTTCTAGCTCTCTTAATCTATATCAATTATCTACTACACATTCATACATATATTACATTCGTTTCTCATAGAAGAGTGTTTATTGTGAACGTTATCGCTTACTATACATGTATATATTTTCTGAAATACTCACCTCGCATTTATAACATTCTAGGTGGAAACTTCGATCAAGGGCAACGACCCGTACGGTTTCTTCTTGTCCGGGCTCCGGCATGATTGGCTCCTGACAAACACAGCAACGAGGAGCAAATTTCCTGAAATATTTTTTTATTAGTATATATATATAAATAATTCAGTATATCCATTAATTATTTTCAAAACAAAATAAGTATGAAAGCTCTAGTCAAGACTGCTCGATTTCAAAACAAAATAAGTAAGAAAGCTCTAGTCAAGATTGCTCGATTACGAGATCTCCTGAACCTAATAAAATATGATGTTAAATTTGAATTAGTTTGCCTTTTTATATCTTGAACCCATTGTAAATGGGAAATCAGGGTGTAATTTTTTTTATGAAAAAATATGTCATAGGCAGAAGGAATCATCGCAGACTCCATATAGTATATATATTCTTGATCAGCACAACGATCTGAGTCGATATAGCCCTGTCCGTCCGTCCGTATGAACGTTGAGATCTTAGATATAAGAGCTAGAGAGCTGTATGCCATACGTAGCACGAGATTCTCATATTTTTTCGATAACTCATCCGATAATTTTTTTATCGAGAAAAATCGAAAAATTGATATTGTTTTTAGAGCCTCATTGAAATAATAATAGAACTGGAGACTTCAGACTTACTGTGTATATGCATATGACGAATACAAACAGTTCTAGATGCCAGAGATTTGTGCCTTAGAATGTACACAAATTTTAACGTTATGATTACGCTCTGAAAGTTTTATTAATAATGTATGTCTACAAAAGACATTATTCAACAAGTAAATTCTCATCCTGTTGCCCAAACTGCAGCGCAGCCCAAGCACAGTCACTGCTTAGTGTGGATGCATTTGTATGTATGTGTGCATAAAAGAAGTGCAGAATGACTAAATTTTAAGTTTGGAGGGTTCAGGGTATATGTCTCGACTAGGGGCTTCTACTTGTTTTGTTTTGCAAACAATTATTACACATAATGTATTTAAAATTTATAAAAATAAATATATATGAGCCAACGTACTTATGGAAATCTGCAATGCAATAGTTTTGATTCGTCGCATCTACGGTGAACGGAATAGCTGCGGATAGATAAACAAATGCATGCATCATTAAATGCTTTAAAATTACAACGTTCATTAATGAAATTAAATAAAAGAGATCAATTTTGTATACCCTGGAAATTGAATGGTTATGGTAAAATGTACATATGTGACAGCAGACAAAATTATGGCAGACCCCATCAAGTAAACGAGCTGTGTTGATTCAGAAAAGTCCGATTGTAGCTATATATGAACGCGCTCTGCTAACTGCGCAGTAAGCAGCGACTGCGCTGCAGTGTGGGCAATATTATGGGAATTTATTTTTTTACCCTGAACCCATTGAAAATGGGAAATCAGGGTATAATGTTTTTGTGAAAAATTATGTAACGGGCAGAAGGAATCATCGCAGACCACATTAAGTATATATATTCCTGATCAGCACGATGAGCTGAGTCGGTATAGCCTTGTCCGTCTGTCTCAGAAGATATAAGACCTAGAGAGCTCAAATGTGTGTGCATACTCGTGTATACCATACGCAGTACGAGTTTGCATTATTTTTTCGATAACTTTTTTATCGGATGCAGCGCAGCCCAAGCGCAGTCGCTGCATACTGCACAGTTAGCAGAGCGCGGGTGCGTGAGGGTGGATGCATATGTATGTATGAGTGCGTGCATAAAAGAAGTGCAGAATGATACAAATATATCAGCTTGGAGGGTTCAGGGTATCTCCTAGTCGAGCAGTCTCGACTATAACCTTACTTGTTTTGAATAATTTCTTTTGTAGACATACAATCTTAATGAAACTTTCAAAGCGTGATCATATGGTAAAAATGTGTGTATAGTCTAAGGAACAAGTCTCTAGTACTTGAAATACGTTTTTACAAATTGGGAGCGAAGGGGGCGTGTTTGTATTCATCGTACGTATACGTATACACACTAAATCTGAAGTCTCCAGGTCTAATAGTATTCCAATGAAGCTCAAAAAACAATATCAATTTTACGAATATTCACGATACGAAAGTTATCGGATGAGTTATCAAAGAAAAATATGATAATCTCGCACTGCGTATGGTATACACGAGTATACATACCAACTTTCAGCGGGCGGACAGACGGACAGGTCTACATTGACTAAGCTCATCGCCCTGATCAAGAGTATATATACTTTATGGGGTCTGCCATGCCTCCTTTTGCCTGTTACATACTTTTTCACAAAAACATTATACCCTGATTTCATATTTTCAATGGGTTATCTTCTTTAAAATCACATATATCTCCTACACCTTTAAATCTAATGTCTTAATTTTTTATTTTTTTCGAATGTGTTAGTAAAGTATTCCTGAAAGTATCCTCTCTCTGGTAGTATCACCTAGTATTTCTATCTGTCAGTATTTCACTTAGTATTTTTGTCTTCACGCCATTCTTACCATCTAAACTATTTCCACAAACAACGCAAGTAAAACATTGCGGATGATAGGGCTTGCCCGTGGCTCTTAAAATTCTCTCCAAAATTGGCTTTAAGCAAACTGAACACTTCTCAAGTGTTTGCAAATAGTCGTATTCGCAAAATGGTTCTCCTTCTAGTGCATAAAATGGTTTGCCCTGTAGGTTCAGTTGACATACTGTGCATGTGAAACATGAAATGTGATATATTTGATCCATGGCAGTGCATCCACTACTTTCGCCAAGCACGCGTTCATTACATTTGAAGCAACGACCTATATGGGGAACAAATGAAAAGAATTAAGAAACAGATACATAAAAACGATATAGACTAATTATCAAATGGTTTTAGACATATACCGACCGTAGCTCTCCACTTCGTTTGTCGAATCAATCGTTGCCAAGTGATATTGACTCAAGTGATCATCATTTTCATTTATTTTTGAAAATCCAATGTTAGCCTCTACTTTAGCTTCGCCGTTGCAGTATATGGGAGTATCTGTTACACTTCCACTTTGTTCCACCCCCAGTTTATTCCACTTGCTGGTTGACATATTGCGCTGATTTACATATGTAGCATATGCATTACAATTCGCAGTACGCGACGACATGTTGATAGGTGGACGAGGGTTTATTGGTTCATATATCGAATCATATGTTGAAGAACTCTGTCAAAGCATAAGAAAATTATTTCTGATGTATTTTGTATTTACAATTTTATATTTAAAATACGCCCAACTATTGTGTACTTATCACAGATTACTGGTATACGGGATAGATATAAAAAAGTGTTGAAGTAGGTTGTGACGGACAGAGAGAGTAAGACGAGAGCAAACAAGTAAGAAAGCTCTAATCACTCGCGTGTGAGTTTAGTACATGTGAGTTTAGTACATGAACTTAATTGTCTAATAACATATCTTGTCGATGGGAACCTTAAGATTCATGAAACTTTCAGATCGTGATTATAACATAAACATAACACAATATAGATCGAATGTCTTTAAAATACATATGTATGAACTAACATTTGAAACTTTGCGACTCTAGCTCTAAAGATGTAATAGATATAATTTTATAAACGATTTTTGATAAGGTGCTTAATCGATAAAAAAAAATATATCGGGATAAGTTATCGATGGATCATTGAGATCGGGGCGTTCCAACATACGGATAGACAGACAGACGGATGGATAGGGCTAAATTAACTCAGCTCGTCGCCCTGATCAAGAATATATGTATGGCTGTCATGCCTTCTTCTACCAATTGGTTCAGTGCATAAAAAAAACTTCAATTATATATATATGTCGTATCGGTTGAAGTTACTATGGGATTTATTAATCCAATGTCATTGAGAATAACAAGCCGTTCGTATTAATCGATTGATTTAGTATTGTAGTGACAAAGGATGTATCGTCACTAAGACTATAAATGAAGCTATAGCTGAAGCTTTACGTTCGATGAAATAGAATATGCGACCAGAAGTAGAGGTTTTGATGAAAGAGAGGAGAAATGACTTGGTCAAAGACTATTGAGCACGAAAAAGCTCTGTAAAAAGAATTGGGCGACACCGGGAACTCGGAAACTATCTTAATGCCTAAACGGTGTATCAATAAATTGTAATTATAACATGTATATATTCTGTATAGGATGGTGACAGCCGCGTCAGCTTCTAGGTATGTTTTCATATAATCATAGATATACATAATTTTAATATAATACATTCCTACCTGGGATAATACACCATAGCCAAAATAGTCGCCACACGTCTGATAGCTCTGAAATTAAATTATTTACTTTATATTTTATAATTATATTTATATATAAGTAATGTGAGAACATTTACGTTTTGAGTAGCACTTGGATTGGCAAGGTTCACCCTCAACATGGAAGTTGCCATTGGTTTATTTGGAATTTTTTCATGTGAGTTGCCCTCTTTACTAAAAACGTCACTAGCTCTTCGCAGCTCACTATAAGATGAGCTAACTGGACTAGGAGGCGGCGGTAAGTCTTCATCCACTTCCTTATCTAAAAATCGGGTTGTCCAAATAGAAAGCATTCGATTCGGTGATATATCATCAGCAATAAATGAATCTGTAAAGGGTAGGTGTGTGTGTGTGTTCTTCTTTCTTTTTTAAATTCATTAATATTAATCTCCTCGATTTTTAATTATTCTTAACACAGCTACCAATATCTGTTACAAGCGGTGGCACTATACGAATCCGAGGAGCATCTCTCTTGATTGCACTGGGTCTTCTGCTTGGCAGATCATAATAAAACTTACCATTTTGTGTAAATGTATGTTGGACATTGGAAGAAGAATCATTTGGTTGAATGAATATAAACTTCGAATCGTTAGTTAAATTGCTATAAATAGATGCACTCTGTCTGGAAATGTTATGGCCACTTAGAGATGTGGAGGATAGTTTCGGTATGCTTTCGGTATGTGGACTCTGAGAGCTCAATAGTCCCTTTTTCTCCATTTGTTGCTTGTGGTACGCTAAAGCTTCTAATTGCTGTTCCAATATAGCTGGGTTATCCAAAGTCTTTCGGCTGCTGCCAATTTTGTCAACACTTTTACTAGCATAGATGGGCTGTTTTGGTAGAAGGTTTGACCCACTAAGCAGCGGCTGTGAAAAAAGTGGTTCTCGGGCATCCGTAACTAACTTGCTGAGGGGCACCTGAAATATCATATTTAATTTTTGAACTATGAAGTTTATAATTACTTTTTACCTGAGGTATATCAACTGTCCTTTTGAATGGCTTCGGTGGTATGATTGGTGCCGTCCTCGATTTGCTGAGAGCGGAAGCATTTTGAGCAGCTCCAGCTTTCTGTTGTAAATTGTCAACTAAAGCTGCGACCTTTCCTGTTTTTATATGTTCATCATCACACCTTCTATTCAATATTGTTAATTGCTTTAGCTGCTCCTCTAATGAATTCATATTATTGTTTCCTTTTTCGAAGAAATGTACAACAGCAAAATATCACAATTTCACAGCACAATTTCACAATATCTTATATTCATATTTGACTGCAATTATAAAAAATTGATAAATACACAACGAAGTTAGAGATGGGAGAACACTAAAAGAATAATCGTTACAAGAGTTTTGAGAAAGTCGATGAAGCTCCGATTTGTTGTTGGAAATCATATCAACATTTTTGGCGATCAACTTTAAATTATTTTGTAGAATTATATTCCATTTAAGAGTCTAAAAGGCATTATTTCATGAAATTAATGTAATATATTTAATATTGTCAATATGCAGTGAGTATCCTCACCAACCATATGTCATTATCGATAACTTTTAGTAATTACACTAGCCAGACAACACGATTGAGTGATAGCACTGACCAGAGAACACATAGACTAGACATGTAGAACAAATTTTTCTACAGCTCGACACTGTTAAGTTGAGGTACCACTATACTTCGTATTTGCTCGGCTCGGTCGCTGGAGGTTCAAGTAGTGAAAATGCTGCACGTCAAAAACAGTGCGCTATGAGCGCTCAATCGAAATGGTCCCGATTTCGTATGAAGCACAGCTACATATGTGCAGTGCTGCCATCATTTCGTTGCATGAAAAAGCTAGAAATATTTCTTCGTAGCTAAAAAAAACCGTTAGAATATATATATATATATATTTTTTTTTTGGTTTATTTCAATATTTTATAAGATTTCATCAATGATTTCATATTTATCCTCTTCGTTTAAGTAGGTTACATTGGTCCCTATCTTTCTCAAGCATGCTGCTGGTAATTTGTAATCGTGGCAGCAATCCTAAATGGTCCACAGCTTTGATTGCACAATGTGTTGCAATATACAAACACAGTCCCGCTTCTTGATCGCAAGTTTTCAATGAAATTGAAGAAACAAAGCCGCTGAAGTTGACTTGTGGTTAGCAGTCTTGGCATGTGCGTGCTAGTCTGAAAGCTTAGCATTTATGCTGGATTTGGAGTATTTGCAATAACATATGCCCTCATCAGCTGTATCTAAAGTCAACCAATCTTTAAATGCAGGATCTTGCATCCATATCATACGCGGTTTTTGCTTATAAATTTTTGGCATTATTAACAATTTGTCGCTCGCGCTTTAAAACTTGAAATTCCCTCTTAGCGATGGCATAAAACACGCGTCGGTAGACTTCACATCAACATCGATAAGATTGAATGCTCATTTGGCTTATCGATGTGTTTTGCCATTCAAACGAAAAAATACTATTCGTATGAAAATGTGGCATCATTGAGCTTAAAAATACACTAGTTACCAGATGTTTCAAAGACATAAAGTAAGGCAAGTTTTTCTTGAAAAATAGCTATAATTCCCGCTAGCCGCTAGTTCACAATTTATCCCGCTTTTCCCTGTTGCAACCCACTGTTGGCATCTCTGCTCTCAGCCACGACAAAAAGCTCTTTCCTTTTGAGTGAAGATTATACCGAAATTTTTAAAGCGTTTGCCACGTTCATACAAAATGCTAGCTTTTTCATGATAATTTCTAAAAAGGGTATGAAAGCGTTGATGCTCATAATGAAAATATTTCCGCGATGAGCATGCACACACACACTCTCCCTTGCTACATGTACTATGAGCATTGGTATGCCTGTGTGCGAAACACTTGCTGCCTGTAGCAATTTTAAGTCCCCAGCATTTGCATTTGTCAACCAAATGTGAAGTGGTCACATACATACATATATACATATGTATATACATTTGATTGTGTGTACGAATGGGACTTGAATCGAACAATTATGGGATATCACTTGTAGAAGTATTTGTATGCCTATGTGCTTTTACATATGCGTGTGTGTATGTGCCTGTGTGTATGCATGGGAAGTGAACATTGGCTGCTTACCTCAACTAAGAATTGTCTGAATGATTTTGGGTTCGAAATGAAGAGGCGCGAGTTACCCGCTAGTCACTATACAAACATATACATATGTATGTACATGAGTGAGTCGCCGGTCACAGCGCCGCACAGCCACACAGCCACACATACATACATGTGCACACTTGCTTGTGCACACTTATGAGTTGCCGAGCGACAACATATACATATGTACATATATGTACATATGTACGTTCAGACTCACTGCTACTTAAAGATGAATAAACTCATTCTATAGTTGTTACTACTCGAGACAAGTCGTGTTTTATTTCTGCACATCAACTTACACATCAATCACAGATTGATAGCTCGCGCTTATGTATTTATGTAAATACATACATAGCTGATTAACTAAAGTTACAAGTGCACTTGCCAATACTTTGTGGCACTGGGACCGGCGAATAGCTCATACATATGTATGTGTATGTGTGTAGTATAGTTACTGGAGGATAACTCGCGCTTATATTTAAGCACCTGGATTTAATTTTAATGATCGTGGGTTGGGTATCAGAAGGAATTAAAAATAAGTTGAGTACCTTATTAAGCTCAGTATACAAAATGGGATGCGATTTTCGATCCCTTGTACCTGTTCAAATTCTAAAAAGAATTGGCATATGCACTTGTCACTTTAGTTTATCAGCTACTTACATAAATACATATGTATAAGCGCGCCTCTTCATTTCGAACCCAAAATCATTCAGACAATTCTAAGTTGAGGTAGGCACACGCCAAAGTTCATGTCTCATGCATACACATGCACATACACACACGCACATGTAAAGGCCCACAGGCATACAAATGCTTCTACAAGTGATCTCCCATAATTGTTAGCTTAACAGCCCATGCGTACATACACTCAAATGCATATATGTACATACATATGTACAAATGTTGAACAAAAGATGCTTGGTCGTTTGGTCAGTGGTGATAGTAGGTTATGCCACTGTGTTGTCTGGTCAGTGGTTGCGCAAAGACTAGTCCCGTTACTTTTATTGTTAATTAACAGGTCTCTTGTGACGTCACATTTTCAGATTGTGCTCTGTTATCCCAGCTGAAGCTTGGCGGGCACTTCAGTAGACATCCACCAAGTGGTCCAAAACATCAAAACTAAGTATATATAAGCAAATATCAATAGTAAATAGCTTAAAAATTGTCAATCACTAATTTTATTGCCATACAATAAAAAACCAAGTAAATACTGGAGTGAACTGAGACCGCTCGAAAGCAGTAATAAAATGGCCAAAATGGCCATTATGCCAGCAGGAATGGTTGATAAACATAGTTAAATGGGTTTTTGCCATGAGTATTGTTTATTATAGTTCACAAAAATTAGCAGAAACCTTTTTGTTTTCCGATTCGTCAATTTATGTAGAACTTGTGATTAGCCGCCCAGTTCATTTTCATTACCCTACTAGTTTTAAAAAAAATAACAGTGCCAAAATTGTTTGATTTTCATACAAATTTAAACGCGCGCCCACCATTTTCTGAACTAATGACGTCACCCTGTTAAAACAGCTGACTTCTTTGCATAACCACTGACAAGACAACTCAGTGGCATTAACTACTATCACTCAATCGTGGGTCTATGTGTTCTGTGGTGAGTTAGTGGTTATGAGAGACTGTCTGTTACGTTAACAGCGGTCCGTCATTATTTCAGAAAATGGTTAGTGTAACCTTCGTGTAGAATGGCTTTGGAATTGTTAGAATAGGCGGCTAGAACTGCTATTTTCAGATTATGTTTTAGCTGAAATAACGGAGAACAATCTGCTAACTGGGGTGTTTGTTTGTTTGTGTTCAATTGGGCACCATTTTCAAATATGTTAACAGAGTGGGCTTGACGTGGGTTAGTTTTCATAAATTTGCTATATAAAATATAAGTTGAGTTCATGTATTCTTATATTAAAAACGTATGTATTTTACATTGAAAAAGTTTATAGTTTATTACAGTTGTAAACATATGTATGTATAAACAAAGATGCATTTGTTTGAAAATAACTTGTTGCTAATAACCTATTTTGATCCATTTGCATAATCAATGTATATTGCAGGTGACAAATAATATCGTTATGTTTTGTTTTGCTCCTTACGCCGATTTGGGTTTCTTGTTAGGCACAAAGGTCGACGACTTGATCTGACACTTGTGCTGGCCATGCAGGCCGTGCACGGGCAGACAGCGGCACTCGCTGATAGTTTCCGTTTTGAAGAGTGTATCCGCAATGGACGACGTCACCTGGTTAAGCAATTTCTTCTGATCGCCTGCCTTTAGTTTATCAAAGTTTTGAGTGTTGAATGCCCATCCACCGTTGTTGAGGACGAAATCAATGCCCATATCATTTTCGAATTGTAGTTTTGCGCGTTTCTTATTGTCCTTGCCGTCCAGCGTTGCGACTAGGCGAGCATTAAAGCCTTTAGATATAAGGATTTTAGTCTTTAGTTTTCTTTCATTACTCAAATTATTCTATATGATATGAGACCTACCAGCTAGCTTTTCAGCTGGCACACCCTCTACAGCGAGTCCCTTAATTGGTGCAATAAGGTGGAGCAACGCGCCGTCGAATTTGGTCGTGATTCCAGTTATTTGAGCCCGTACGAATTTCCACTAGATAAAAACATACCCATATATATTAGTATTATTATATTATAAATATATATATACCAAATAAAACCAATTTTGTATTACCCAATTGTTGTACTCAAGCGAATTACTGCGGACCCCAATAATGCTCTTGGCAGCACCAGCGCGGAACGGATAGTCCAAAGCCAGGTAGAACGCTTTCTCATCGGATTGGGGTACAATGGATTTGATGAAGCGCTCCAGAATGTTGTAGACCTCCAATATACGCTTTTCGGTTATGATTTGCTCCACACAGTTCTCACAGAAATTGTTCGGTCCATTCAATTGAACATTGGCCACGTTACCTCTGTAGTTGATATTGCCATTATCGCTAGTTAGAAGTGCGGGGTAGCGTTTCGTTTCATCGAAAGCTATGACGCCAATTTGGACGTCGGTAAATCCGCGGGTCTTTAGCGACTCGCGAATGTCGGTAATTGCCGGAGCTATCAAATTAGATAACACAGTTGGCGTCACATTGATGTCCACCACAAAGACGACATCGGCCTTGCTCGATGGGATTTTGACGGTGAACTCTTCGCCCAGTTCGCGCTGACCCACAGCCCCGGCGCATTTTAAGCAACGTGGTGGAAGCAACACCCATTTCTTTTGCAGTTTCAGGGCTGACCCATAAGCAAGAGCGAAGGTGCAGGCCAGCGATTCTCTGTCCTTTTCAGGTACACCTGCTACGGCAACGTCACAGGCGCTGCGATAGGGACGAACGTCCAATGCCAAATAATTCAGGGCCAATGGGGAGTCGATGCCAAATATGTCTGAGCATATGTCGTTGCGTTGCCCTTCCAACTTGCTCTTGTCGACAGCCACGGGGCTGCATTTGCCGACCGCATAATCGTTACCCAGAGCAGCCGAGTTGCTGGCCAGGGTGCCATCGATTAGCAGGAAGTCGTCGTACGGCTCGGCGTTGCCGTTGCCTAGCAGGCCGCGGGTCTTGCTTGTGTAGAATCCGTTTACATTGACGTGGCACACCTTCAGGTCGGTTGTGCATACTAAGTTGACGCCATATTCCGAGTGGATGTGAACCGTGTAGAAGCGGCGCCACGTGTGAATGCCGGGCAGGTGCTGCGGGTATTCAACAGGTTTTCCGTTCACTTTGAGGGCGACATTGTCGCTGACCTCCACGAAATTGCCATCGCGGTCAATGAGCGTTATGGCCTTTAGTTTGCCGTTATTCAGCTGGCCAATCACCGTGAAGTTCTTGTCCACACTGTCCTGCGCAAAAATGTATTTGCAATTGCCAGGATAGGCAAAGCTCTGGCCATCGAAACTGAAGACATGCTGGCCATCCACAATGTGGCCATGCAGCTCAAAATCATGGAAAAATAGCCAGTTAGAGAGGAGATCTTTCTTGAATATGCCCTCCCAGTTTTCGTTTAACAGGAAGTTGATAACGCTCGACCGAAACGACAGCACCAATGGCAGTTTGGCAATACCATCAAGCGAAGCGGGCCACAGACTGAGAGACGAGTCGCCAAAGAGTGCAACGTTCTCAACAGATTTGCTACCGTTAAGCGCGGCCAAAACGGAGCGCACGGCTCTCAGGAATAGTTTGGATAAATCGTCCAACCATTTGTCGTCGTCTACCTGCTGCTGTCTGAGCTTTGCTTCCAGGAATTCGTGCAGCTTTTGCAATAGTTCAGCTATTTCCGGAGTTTGGGGCAGAATACTCAATTGGTCGAAGATATTGTTGAGTGTCTCCAAGGTCCGCTCCACGATCTTCCACTCCTTTATTTTTTTGGTCAGCTCATTGCGCAACGCCTCGAATGTCGGCAACTTGGCAACATATTCTTTGAGCTCGTCCAGTAGCTCCTCAACTGAATGCAGCACAACCTTGATCAGCTCCTGCGCTGCTTCGTGCAGCGGCCTGAGCGTGTCGTTAATTGCCTTGCCATAGTTCTTTAATGCGGGTCCGTATTTCTCGAGCCATGCGATAAACTCCTTGGCCATATTCGTGTAGATGTTCACTAGCTCGATGCGCAGCTGACCAGCCACCTTCGACAGCGATACGATCAATTGTTCCCAGATCTTGAGTAGTGAGTTCTCCCAGAGATCATTTAGTTTATCTAGAACTTCCTTGACTGTCTTTGTCAACTTCTCATAGTTTTCCGATATCAACTTTGTCAACTCATCAATCGCCTTGTTTATCTTTTCGAAAAGGTTCCGTCTAAAAGAGATAAACCATTTGTGATTTCAGCAAATGAGTATGGTAAGAGAACTATAGTCGAGACTGCATTTTCCGATTTGCCACGCCCCTAGTGGGCGGACTGCGGACAGGCGGATGGACAGCAAAACAGATATTGCACAAAACCAATATACTCATTTCACTTTCGTGAATGAGTATAACAAGTAAGAAGGCTCTAGTCGAGACTGTTCGACTAGGAGATACCCTGAACCCTCCAAGCTGATATTCTAATCATTCTGCGCTTCTTCTATGCACACATACATACATACATATGCATTCACACTCACGCATAAGCCCGTGCTCTGCGCAGTAAGCAGCGACTGCAACTGGAATTTGTATGTTGAATAGCACAAGTCTCTAGTATATAAAATTTTTTACAAATTGGTGGAGAAGGGGGCGTGGTATCCAAAATCTGTAAATTGCAAAATGTTTGTATTCATTATATGTATATACACAGTAAATCTTTCCAGGTCTAAAAGTGTTCAAATGAGGCTGAACAAAAACAAATTAATTTTTCCATTATTCTCGATAAAAAACTTATCGGATGATTTATCGAAAAAATAAAGCAAACTCGTACTGCGTGTGGTATCGAGTAATAGAGTTTTCATGCCAAATTTCAACTCTATAGCTTTTGTATCTTCTGAGATCGACGCTCCTATATGGTTGGATGGACAGACGGGTCTACATATATCGATTCAGCTCGTCGTCCTGATCAAAAATATATATACTTAATGGCTTCTACTATGATTCCTTCTGCCCGTTACATAATTTCTCACAAAACCTTTATAATCTGATTTCCCATTTTCAATGGGTTTAGGGTATAATAATGAGTTATCAGTACATATTTGTATATCATTGCAAAAGAAACGAGGACAGTCATACTTACATAGCAACCACGATGGGCTTTAATGATGGATCGCTTTCGAGCTCCTTGATTATGATCTTCATCTGACTCTCGTAGCCGTTTCGTAGCTTTGTAAAGTCTGGAGCACCGTCCGCCGCAAGTTTCGCATTTCGCTCAATGTCCTGGCGTACTTTTTCGAACCGTTTCTTCAAATTATCAGTTACCACCTCAGTTTCTTTCTTGATTTCTGATTCCACAGATTCCTATGGGAAGATAGACAAATTTTTCTAGTTTTTTCAAATGAATATACAAACTCTATACGTCTTTATTTACACAGACAGACAATTCCTCACAAAAATCGAGAGGAATGAGAGATAGTATTCCCAATATGGTATACATGAGAATTTTCAGATATCTGGTCTAGACTGACGGCCAGATGGATCAACGGACAGATGAATCAACGGACACATATATCGACTGGCATATGTGTTTCCATCAATCAGTACGAATTATGATCGAAGCGGTTTATGTATGTCTATGGAATTTTCCTTACCAAGAATGCTTTGACATCGTCATCATTTGTTTTATAGCTGGTTTGCAGGAAGTTGGCTGGATCCAGAGCGATGCGTCCATTCAAAATGGGTTTGCCGGTGCCGACAACATCGAATTTGAGTTCTTTGCCCAGCTTTAGTTCAGCATTGGCATCAATTAGATCTTGTCGCTTCAGAGTGAGTTTGGCCCAGGTCGGCTGTAATTCGCTCGAGAGTTCCACAGCCTTCTGTCCGAAAATATGCAACTTCGAATTGAGCTTAGCGGTTCGTTTTTGCCAATCAAAGGTACCGGCCAGCCGAACGATCTGTTCATTCAATGCACTCAGCTGGAGCTCGAAGCGCTCTTTATTGCCCATGAGCTGGACATCGGCTGTCAAGTCGCTTGTGCTGCTCTGCAGCTCGCTGCTAGCACTGAACTCTTTGGTTTCCAGATTGAGGGCTGAGCTCGTTTTCAGCTGGTACTGAAAGCGCAGCCCCGTTGATTTGATTTCCTGTCGCGAGCTCAGATTGAAGCCGTTGTCAGTTTGACTATTGCGAATTTGGTGCGTTGCAACTACCTTCTGTTCAGGTGATCGAAAGATGTCAAAGACGATCTCGCTGTTTAACACGTGCTGGTTGCGGTTCGCGTCCAGGGTACCGCTGATAGTCAACGGGCGAATTGTGGGATGCTCCAACTTAAGCTGGCCCTTGCCAGTGATGGATACCTGCTCTACACCAGTCAAGTCCAGTATGGCAGAGATTCGGGCAACGTCATTTGGACGCTGCAGCTTGTCTATATAGAAGGCAGCCGATTGCTCGTAGCGCCCGAAGAGCTGGTGGTGTTCGGGTATCTGTTGCTTGGTCTCGAACGCAATTTGTCGCTTGGGCAAAGTCAACTGAATGGAGGTGGTTGACGGATCAGCGGAGGCCGTGAGCTGGTATTTCAAATTGTTGCTGGATATGACGCGAGCATCGAGGTTGTACAGAGTCTTGAAGTTCTCACGAATATTCTTCGATTTAAGCTCCAGCTCATAGGGATAGCCGAGCTCTCGCAGATCTAACAGAACGAGAACGTCATGCTGTAGTTTGTCCTCGACGATCCTAACGCTCGACTGTAGCTGGATGTTGGTGCACTGCTTTCTCTCCTCGCATATCGACAGTTTGGTGTTGAATTCTTTGTTCGTCAACTTAATGGTAGAGACGCCGTTCTTGGGCCCGAAGTTGCCATTGAATGTGTAAGCGAAGCCGATTTCCTGATCCTCTTCGAGATTGTATTGCTGGCGCTGCAGCTTAAAGTTGCTGTTGTGGGTCTTCCCCTTATATTGTACCTGGCCCTGACCCTCAATGGTTGACTTCTTCTGTTCTTTCTTCAAGTTGTAGCTGGCGTTGCCAGAGAACTCGACGCCCTGTGCATGCTTGAGCAGCACCTTGACGCTCTTGCCCTGCGCCCTCACGTCCAGTTCGTAGTTGTCCAGGTGCAGCTTCTTCGAGTTCCAACTGCCTATAACGTAAAAATCATCAACACTCACATACGACGCTTCACCACTCAGTTGCAAGTCCAGTTCGATCAGATTTTGTATGTCCAGTGAAAGCTTCGCCTTACGTTCGCCCAGAATCTCCAGAAGTGCAGATAAGGCAATCGGCTGAGCGTCTGGCAGCGTGGCGCGTAGTTCGACTCCCTTCTTATGACTGGAGCTATAGATTTTCGAGTCTATCGTATAGCTCTTGCCGGCCTGCTTCACCTGGGCACTGAGCCCATAGTTGCCCTCGGCTGGCTTCCGGTTCTGAATTACAATTTCAATGTTCTTCAAGTGCTCGTTGCTTGTGTCCAGCTTGTAGGTCAGGGATGCGGCACTGGCATCATCGAAGTTAACGTCGGCATTACTCTTGATGTACTTATCGCCATAGTCGGCATTGATCGTGAATTGCTGATTGCCCTTGGCATCGCCGTATCTGAAGCTGCCCGTCTTGTCATTCTGGTAGCTGCCGGACACCTTTACTGGTGCTTGCAGATGATTGTTTTGGACATTGAACGTGTAGGTGCCTTGCTTGGCATTGCCCTGCCAGACCGTATTCACCTTTGTGTAGTCGCCATTGTCCGACTTCGTGCTCAACACAAACTCAACAATATCGCTACCCACTTTGCCGTTGCTGCTCAATTGCAGATTTTTGAACCTAGTCTCGGGTGCTTGCACCTTCAGCTGCAGCTCGTATGTTGCAGGTGTGCTTGGCTCACCTGCACCATTATATTTTCCATTCAGATTAATTGTCACACTCTGGCCGTATTTTCCCGAAATGCCGCCCACCAAACTCCTTTCGGTCAACTCCTCAATGACCACTGCCAACTCGATGGGCTTCGCGACCAGGTGGCCATCAACTTTGAATCCGATATCGAAAGCCTTGGCGCTCTTAGAGTCTTTGAGTGTATATTGGCCGTGTGCGGTGAGCTCAGTCTTTTTTCCATTAAAGTCTGAGTAGGTCAGCTGGTTGTCAACCGAAATTTCTTGAGTTTTAATATTCATTCGGTCGAGCGTGCCTTTGTACGAGATGGATCGCTTCTTACCGCCCACTGCGTCCTGCTCATTGACTTGCACATCGAGACTTCCTTGGCGCAGCTGTGTCCTGGGATTAGTCGTCAAGTGGCGAGCTAACGTGCCATCGACAATACGGTTCTCAGGTGTGGTCAATTTGAATGCGCCCTGGACGTCGCCATTCGTACGCCACTCGCCCTTGACGCCGCCGTTCGCATCGAAGGAATACTTCTTTGCATCCCATTCAACAAGGTTTTTCGTCGCAAACTTTAGCTTCTCAATATTGTTTTCAGTCTTCAGATGGATCTTCTTGCTGCCATCCAAGGTGATGGTGCCGTCAATGTCGTATTTCGGCTGCTGTATGTGGAACTTGGTATTGACCTCGAGCTTGTGCTTCGGCTCTGTTTTTAGGGTCTCAACTGTAGCCACCAACTCGCCCTTGTTATTCTTGGCGATTTTTAAGTCGGCCTTCGCTGTCAACAGGTTCTTGACCATCAAATTGACCTTCGCTGCCGACACCTTGTCCTGCGGATGCTGCGACTCGCTGAGCAACTTAAGCAGCTCTCCGTTGTCCCGGCTAATACGCAACTCACTACTCGTTTTCTCCGGTACGCCGATCACCTTGAGCAGCCATTGTACCGGCTTTTCCTTGGACGTGAGTTGAGCGGTTCCCTGCAGGTCAATGTGAATGTCCTGCGCGGAGTACCGCTGGCCCAGCTCGCCCTTGGCCGTCAGCGAGGTGCCCCAGCTGGTCATCAAGCTGTTGTCAATATTGAACAGGTTGTTGTTCATCAAGCACCTAGAGACAACGTCTACCGTGTGCTTGTTGTACTTCGCCTTAGCTGTAAGCTCGTAGTCGTGCACGGAACGTTGGTTTGCCTCGTACTTGACGTCCACTGTTGCCAGCTTCTGCTCACTCGTTGCTGCCGCATTCAATTCGAACTGATTCTCATCGAATTTTGTTTTGATATCTAGCGAGCCCAGACGCTTGTTTCTGTGCTGAACAATGAGGCTCTGCGAGAACTTGGCCGAGCGCAGCTTATTTGAGTTTGCCACATTCACGTAGCCCAATTCGGTCTCACTATTCACCGACCACTGTAAGGCCTTGCCAACCAGTTGCAGGGTGTAAACATCTTTGCCGATTTTCAGTTGCGCCGACGTTCCGTAGACGTTCTCCGGCTTGTGTTCGTCGTTCACGAACACACCCAATGCATACTGATTATTGTCCAGCTTGAAAATGGACTTGAGCAGATACGTTTCCTGATTCGGCGATATCCGTAGCTCCGACTCCAGCGAGGTGGGCGACAAGTCGACCCAGCCATTTAACTGAATACGATCGTTGTTGCGGTTGAGTATTTGGAAGTTCTGAAAATTATATCTCGACTGCTTCTCGGCTGTCTTCTGGACGACGATCTTGCCGTTGGCATGGTAGCCGTTGATGTTGTTGGTGAGACCATTCTTGTCTTCAATCTCGATGACTGGTCTGTACTCGTTGCCATTCTTGATGAACCCTATTTTCGACTTCTTAATGTCCTTGTTTTGCTCGTGCTGGCCATAAATAACAAGCTCTTGATTGCTATCCTTGAAGCCCGCCTCGATAGCCAGATGATATTGGGAGCTGTCCAGTGAAAGACGTCCATAGATGTTTGGCTTAGTGCCCAGCTCGAACGCTAGGCTCGTGTCATGTGAGACCTTTGACTCGGGCGTGCTGTACTGTAGCTTCCATTGTTGACTGCCCGTCGGCAGAGTCAGGTGTGTGCCCTTCACATTGATTTTGCGCTCGGAGGTCAGATAAATGGAGAGGCTGTAGTCGTGCGACGCTTTCAGCTCGTCGATCAGCGAACTATCTGTTAGAAGGGGCGTGCTCGACTTGATACACAAACCTAGACCCAAGTCATTGAACTGATTTAGGCAGTTCTCATTTGACGAGGACGCCTGCTTGCTCTTGGTCACTCTCAATAAAACCGGCTTGATCGGCTTATCCTGCTCGGCTACGTAGAACTCGGACCTGACTTGTATATCGATCAGCTCAAGTTTTTCACGCGGCAGCTCGACGTTCACATTGAAGCCGTCGCCGTCTTTAATCAGGGCGATTGACACATCGCTGCCGGTTGCTGTGTGGGCGCTAGTCGTCACGCGCACTCCTGTCGCCAACACCTGGGTGTTGAAGCCGAGATGTAGATTGACAGTCACGTCAATACTGGGCACGAATCTCAAACGGTATTTGGCTCGCTGCCAGTTCTGTTCCAGGATCGCATTCACGTCAATGTTGACAGCGAAGTCGACTTTGTTCGCCGCGAAGCCTTGAGCGCCTAGCTCCAATGGTATTCCCACACCTGTCGGGTAGCTGAATTGGCTGTCCAAGAACAACTGATGGCTAGCGAATTGTGTCTCAAATGAGGTCAGCTCCTTTTTGGCCTTGTCGAATGCCTCTGAGAAGTGCTTAATGATGTCATCCAAGGTTGTTGGTATGTTGTCACCCAAGCTCAAAAAGGCCAGCTCAGAGCCAAATAATTTGATCGACAAGTCCAGATTCAGGTCTTGTATCGATTTTTGGCTGCCGTAGCTCTTATATCTCTTGCCGATTTTGGCAGCGTCGTCCACAATCGATCGACGACCGCGACCCGCTGGATTTCCCGAATTTCCAGGATTTCCGACTTCGATCAGTTTAACAATCTCGTCGAAATCTTTGTTCAATAAGCCTTTGGGGCCGACATAATATTCGAGCAGATTCTCAAGGTTCTCTTGCCGCAGATTAGCCTCAAATACATTGAAATTATTGCCCAATATTTCAGCTGTCAAGTTGAGGCGCGCAGAGCGTGGCAGGAACCCATTCTGCGAGTAAATCAGCTTATAGTCCGAGCTGCCGCTCAGGCCCAACGCGTCCAGGCGATAGGAGAACTCATTGTTGAAGCTGAAACGGCGATAGTCTTTCGGAAACTGTTTCGTCACTCGAATATTGCCGAGATAGTATTTCTGATGCTCCCGTGTCGGATCTGTCGAGTCCCGTATCACCCTCAAATTGGACTCGATAAAGCTGCCGACTTGGTGCACTGGCTCGGCGTTGACAATGTCTGAGATCTCCTTAGCCAGGTCAACAGTCGGGCACTTGATAGCAGCCAAATAGGCTTCAATGCGCAGTTCAGAATCCTCATTCGTATCCTTAAGCAGCTGCAGTGCCTTCGAGCTCAAGTCCTGCTTACAACTCACGGCTGAGAAGGCTTGCAGAGCCGCGATGCGTATGCGATTGCTACGACCGGGCGCTATGCACTCGCTCAATGCAGTAGCCACATTGTTGACTAAAGTCTGAGCATTGCCAATGCCCTTGAGCACGTAGACAATGCGCTCCTCTTCCTTTTTGGTATTCGGCTTGCAGTGCTTCAGCCCGTCGATGAACTTCTTCGATATCTGCCCAATCTCGTTCGGTTCGCACTGGTTCTCCTTGCAGAATTTGCCAACCAAATTGCCAGCGGCCAGGTAAATTTCTTTTGGCGCACCTGGGAGCAGCTGTTGCGATGCTTGACTCAACGTTTCCTTGTCCACCCTTTCGACCATATTCAACGAGAAGATGGCCAGAAGCTTTTCCTTCTCTTCGAACTTGGGCAACTGCTTCAATATGGCCTTAGCTGAGTCAGCCGTGTTAGTGCGAAACAGCGCATCTAGGTAAACTTTGCGTGCCAATGCCTTTTTGGGGTGCGGTGCCGTGGAAAGCTCTAGCAGCGTGTCCACGTCGGAATGGCGCATCAGCCGGATGAGCTCAACAAATTTTTTGGCTGTGTCCTTCTTCACGTAGTCCACCGTCAGGTCGACGAGCTCATTGACAACCAACTTCAACGCAGCCAGATTCTTTGTGGCGTACGCATCGCTCTTTTCGAAAATAATGCTGACTGGTTTAGCCGTGGCCGCCACAGCGGGCGCGGAGCCTGCTTGGCCAGCAGCGGTCCTCAGTTTGAGGGTTGTAGAGACCTTGGCAGTGACATCGGAGCTGCCCTTTGTGGTGCCAGCGAATCTGTAGACCTCGTTCAGCTGCACACTCTCCACAATTCCTCGCTCGATCCTCAGCTCCTTGCTGTAGTCGGCCTGGAAGATGGCACTGCTCGTGACACCTGACTTCTCGTTCAGTATACCCGAGAGCAGGCCGCTATTGATTTGTTCGCGATGGGCGCAGCTGTTAAGGTCTCGCACTTTTGTCAGGATCTTGCCGTTGCGGGAAATCGCTGTTGAGCTGTGCGTCGGACAAGAGCCGAACACGTCGATTTCGTTCGCGCTCTCGGCATCTGTCTGCGACTGCAACAAAGAGATGATCGCTCTCTTGATATTGAGGGAGTATCTGCTTTCGCCAGGATCGGCACAGATCAGCGGCTCCAACTGGCCACTGGCCAAGGTGAACTGCACTGGCTTTTGTATGTTGTTCAGGATCTTGCGCTCCACAGACTCCTTTGTGTTTACCACCTTAACAGTACCCACCTGCAAAGAGTAGCCGCAATTGCCACTGGCATACACCTTTGCAGTGCCAGTCACTTTCAAGCTCGTATCATCAGCCTCAGCGGCATTGCTCGAGCTCAATCCAACTGTTAAGATACTCTCAAAGCTGTACTCATAAAAATTACCCGGCTTATATTTTAATACTCCATTGTCGGGTCGGGGACATCCACTTTTGCAGCTACCATCTGAAATTTACAAATTAATAAAGTAAGTATGTAGGAAATATTATCATTTATTTTCTTATTTTTTCCAATAATTCCATTACTTTTCTCTGCTTAAGTGGACGCCAAACTTTAAATTGGATAACATAGCTAGACCCGCAAGGTTTGATACTTTGACGTCACAACGGGCCTAGCTGTTAGTTGACAGTAACAGTAACAGTGGTCAATTACATTAATCGTAGTACTCGATATGAGTCGATATGTGCTGAGTTCTTTTACTGACTAAAGTCAGTGGTTCCAGACAACTGAAGTCTGAAGTCGTACTAATATAACATATAACTTGAATAATATAGGTACACTCCTTACATATACATTTTTTGTTAAAAATACCTTTTAATTTGTTTGAAAAATTATGAATTAAGATCAGTTTACATATAAGAGAGGTATTGATTTATGCAATAGGCAACAACAAATTTGTTTGCTTCATGTATGTATGTATGACCTCTTGATAGATTGAACAACCTAAACGCAGGCCAAACAAGTTTAGGTACACTTCGTCTGACCCGTTTACAATTAGGTCAATGTTAGCATTTCAAACGGTCAATTTCCTTTTTCTTTTCTTTTTTTTCTCCTTCCAGTGTGCAAAATATAAAAATATCCTACGGCAACACTTGACGTTTAGCCAAGATAAAGCCATCCCGAAAAAATGAGTGTAAGAGATCAAGCCAAATTCATTTTTGGATCCAGTAATTTTTTCCAAATTTAGCATTTTTGATCAGGTTGTGCTCAAGAAGTATGGAGAAAACTCAATATAGTCTGGGGTTGTATGGCCACATCTAGAGTTGGGAAACTGGTATTTATAGATACCTGAATGGATAAACATCACTATTTGGGAGTATTGAAAGATAATCTCATGGAGAGCTCTACTTAGCTCCAGTTAGGTAAGGGCACTTATTATTTTTAACAAGATAATGACCCGAAACACATCTCCTTATACCGCCACAATTTCCAGACTTCAATCCAATTGAGTACATTTGGAATTTACTAGATAAAAAGATCCTGAAGCATAAAATATACTCAAAAAATTTCCTAATGGCTGTTTTGAGCTCTGAATGGGTTAAAATCCCCGAAAATCGAACCAAACCATTAGTACGGAGTATGTAATTGGCGGTCCTGCTAAATATCTCTGTTATATTTTGGACACTATTAATGCTAAAGACTTCAAATTTGGTACATATACTCGGGCTTTTTTGGCCAGCTCATAGAATAAGCTAACGGTAATCTAACTGCAAAATTTGGATGCTTACACTCAAAAAATGAAAAGATTATAGGGTATTTTTGGATATGCCACGCACCTAAAAGGGCTAACAATATATTTTGAGGAATCGGTAAAGGAGGTCACTAGTAACTTAACCATCCAAATTTGAAGCTTCTAGTTCTTATACTTTAGGAGATATAAACTATTGCGGTTTGCCACGCCCCCTATGGGGGCCAAATCAGGGTACGCAGCACAAGTTTGTCTTATTTTTTGATAAGTAGTTCGATAACTTTTTTATCGAGAATAATCGAAAAATTGATTTTGTTTTTTTAGACTAATTGGGATAATATTAGACGTGGGGACTTCAGATTTACTGTCCATATACATATAATGAATACCAAAATTTTTTTATCAATTCGCCCCAATTTGTAAAAAATCATGTTTCAAATACTTGAGACTTGTGATTTGGAATGTACAAACATTTGAACATTATGATTACGTTCTGAAAGTTTCATTAAGATTGCACATCTAGAAATCAAATTATTCAACAAATAAATTGTCAAATTGTCAATTGTCAAAAGAAGTACAGAATTATTAGAATATCAGATTGGAGGGCTCTGGGTATCTCCTAGTCGAGCAGTCTCGACTAGATTCTTCTTACTTGTTTTTTTTTATTTATACCCTGAACCCATTGAAAATGGGAAATCAGGGTATAATGGTTTTGTTAAAAGTATGTAACAGGCAGAAGGAGGCGTGGCAGACCCCACAAAGTATATATATTTTTGATCAGGGCGACAAGCTGAGTCGATTTGGCCCTGTCCGTCTGTCTGTCCGTCCGTCCGTCCGTATGTATGAACGCGTCGATTTCAGAAGATATAAGAGCTAGAGACTTCAACTTTTTTTTTAAATGTCCGTATATATCACGCGCATATCGAGTTTATCACTAAAAAACGATAACTCATTCCGATATTTTTTTATCGATAAAAAACCTTATCGAAGATCACTTAAAAAATTATATCTCCTACATCTTTCAAGCTAGAGTCTCCAAATTTAAAATGTATATAAAGATGCATTTTATACAATTTCGGTTTTTGTTAAAATTTACCCCCACCCCTAAATCCACCCCCTCACCCTCATCTTTGTAAAAGTCGTATATCAAATACTAGAGACTTGTGCTTCGGTATACACATACATTTTAACATTATGATTACGTTCTGAAAGTTTCATTACAATCGTACGTCTAAAAATTAAATTATTCAACAAATAAGTTTTCATTTATTACCAACATTGCAGCGCAACCCAAGCGCAATCGCCTGTATATGTGAGTGCGTGTGTTTATTTGTATGTGTATGTGTCTGCCTGTGTTTGTTTGTATGCGTGTGTGTGTGTGTGCGTGTGTGTTTGCTAATTATTATTGAAATATCAGTTGCTTGTAGGGTTCAGGGGATCTCGTAGTCGAGCAGTCTCGACTAGAGCTTTCTTTCTTGTTTTTTTTTTTTTTTAATTGATTTGAGCTTATGTATATATTACCGCTATTTGATGTATGTATTTACAGGTGCTGCTTTGTTAATATCTGAGTACTTACCGGAATTGGCTGTAGCCACAAGTAGAATAAATATTAGGAATCCATGCATCTGAAAAGGAACCGCCATTTATTCACTGTTCCGGCCCCCTTTGGGTTAGCCTAATAGTAATTAATAATACATTAGATTTTATAATTTAATTTAATATATTTAATTTTATATTGTTTTAATATAAATTTTTTTAGTAAAATATACAGTAATTTATAAATGGTATTGTTTTTAACCCATAGAAAATGGGAAATCAGGGTATAATGGTTTTGTTAAAAGTATGTAACAGGCAGAACGAGGCGTGGCAGACCCCACAAAGTGGTAGGGTACAAAATCATCGATGTATCGAGCATCGATGTTTTCTTACCGAGTAGCCTCGACTAGAACTTTCTTTCTTGTTTTATTTTCATTTTTTTTAAATTAAGAAAAAATATTATCATTTTATTTAATTGATAATCAATATTTTTAGGTATTATATGTATTCGTATGCACTACACATTTTTAAAAATTTTTAAAAACGTTTGTATTTAACTTTGTATGGTTATTGAAACGAATTGTCTTTATAATAGCACCATACTATCAATTATATGTATATTATGTCCTGGAATACAATCCTACATTTGCTTTGTATATATTTGTATCTTTTACAATTAATATAATCCCTTTTTTTTATTGTTATGTATTTTGAACCTGGTGAGTTGAATTATCGTGTATATTTATTTGATTTTTATTTTTATTGAATTTATTTATTCATAAATCAAGAAAATATATTATTATATATTATTATTTTAGTTAGATTTTACTGAATTAAATTAAATTTATTTTCATCGTGGCTGTTATCGTTGTTTGCTGTACGCCCATGGGAAGGACAAGATCTTGTATACCTTGCTCACAGTTACAATCTAATTAAAATTCCTTTTACTGAATTGAGTGAGACACAATTCCAGCACAGCACACTTAGCTCGCGATACTGATTTAATAAACGAATCGGATCGCACGACAAGTGACTACGAATTAAGCCGTATTTTCCACTAGAACACAGTTTAAATACAACGTCTAACGTGGCAGTGTGGCTATAGTATATATGAATCTATATTTTGTGTGAGTGTGTGTGTGTTTGTGTAGGCAGGCATCAGTATGAGTGCTTCTTTCTTTATACTGAAAGAAGGAGAGAGTGAGTGAGGACACTTACTTATCTCCATGATGCTCTCCCTTGTAGTGTGCGTGCCTTTTATTCTTTCGAGGGAAAGAGCGAGGGAGAGAGACAGACAGCCTCACAGCTCTCACACGCGGTCGGCGCTCGTTCTCAATTAATATATACATATGTATGCATATTAATTTTCATGCACACAACATACATAAGGGTGGGTGCTGCTGCTGCGGTTGTCGCTGCCGTTGCCCCTGCTGCTAAGAAATTTCTATTATCAAAGCAGGACTTGGCGCGTTCTCAAATCCCAGTGCACGTACATATGTCTTGTAAGTACACACAAGAATGCATACGTGTAGTGTAGACACATGTACATACATACGGAATGTACTATGTGTTAAGCAAGTGAGAGTGATCTAGTATAATGCCAACGATGAGATAACATGCGTAGCAATATACATACATATGTATGTATGTATGTACATACATAAAATGCGTATGTACATTGGCAGAAAATGTCAAAAGTCAGTATAACAACACATTCGATATCTGAGGCCTCATTTTAAGTGGTATACTATGATGCTCGGGCCAAGGTCATGCGCTAAGCAAGTGTGTAAGTCTGTCAGTAAAACGATTTTAAAATGCCTTTCTCTCAGTCTACACACACATGCAGTACTCGGAACCTTGATCCTTCTGCGACCCCCCTACATACATACAAAAATGTACATATGTATGTACTATTGAACATTCCTGATGTTTACCAAAGTCCAAGGCTGTAGCCCCTTTGCGAAACAGTTGAACAATTCGTTTGCTACCTCGGGGAGGTAAAATAAGACCTGTATCTCTCCATCCTATCTATATCTGTACTTGTGAGAATATATCAATAAAGACATGTGTATGTATATTATGTATGCTCGAGTATATGAACTGCAGCTAATAGCTGATAAGAAACTTTAATCTTTAATTAAAAGTTGCTCGAAAGCAAAACGCGGCTCGATAAGCAGCAACACATATTCCCGTTGCTCAATACCTGACAGAAAAAATTACAGTTCGTTAGAGAGAATATAGCTTCAAAATTCTTCCTATACGTCTTCACATCCATTCCGAATTTCGCGGCTTTATATAATTTAGATGAATATGTTGGCATACATGAAGAAGATATAGATGATCCATCCAAAGCGGGCTCCCAGAATAGATAAAAACCTTTGAGGTCTCGACATCGTCAAATGAAATCGCAAAGATATCTCCGATTATGTTCAAAGTTCAAAATATTCAGATCTTTTGAATTTCTGTTGTTGTATACCCATCCATTCAGTGGGAAATCAGAGTATAAATTTTCTGCGTATATACATACATTAGATGAATACACAGATTTTGTAATTCATAGTTTTTGGATACCACCCGCAGTTCGCCATCAATTTGAAAAAATAATACTAGAGACTGCTCTTCTAAATATATGTATACATACATCTTAACATTGTAATCACGTTCAATAAGTTTCATGAAGATAGTCCCATGATAAGAGAAATTATTCAACAAGTAAATTCTCATAATATTGCCCACATTATAGCCCAGTTCAAGTGCAGTCGCTGCCTAATGCGCAGTTAGCAGAGCGCGTGGCTATGCGTGCGTGTGGATGCATATGTAAGTGTGCATAAAAGAAGTGCAGAATGATAAAAATATCAGCTTGGAGGGCTAGGGTATCTCTTAGGCAAGTAGACTCGGCTACAGTTCTTCTTCTTCTTTTTTGAGATTTGTTTCTCTTCTCTCCTTTGTTTTGTAGACATGAAATCTTAATGAAACGGACGGACGGACGCACAGACGAGCTGGGCTATATCGATCAAGATTATATATACTGATCAGGATTACATATACATTACAGGGTCTGCGATGATTCCTTCTGCCTGTTACATACTTTTCTCAAAATCATTATACCCTGATTTCCCATTTTTAATGGGCTTAGGGTATAAAAAACCTGCATCTAAAATAAAAGCTCCCTTTAAAATAGAAGTCGTTGAGCTTTAATATGTACACGTACTTATGTGACGCACTTATTAATTGCTTCTAGAAGTTGTCAAAGTTCAATCAACTTAAATAGTTCCCCAAAATGAGGGTGGTGTGAGTTGGGGTATCGTTTACGTGTATGCGTGTGTCTGTATAAAAGTGAACGTATATAGAAGGCGCTTATCTGTTCATCTGACACTTCGGGGTAGAGTACTATTATTGCTACTATTATTTATTCGTGCACGAAGTAGAATATATAAATGCTGTATAATGTGCTTATGTTATCTGTGTCAAGGTGTGGGGCATCCGCAAATATTTATACAAGAACATATTAACAATTTAGAATATATAAACATACTTAGCATGCCAAATATTTATCAATCTGGAATGGAATCTGGAAAATCTAACCAATTGATTTCTCTTGAGTTCCTCTACCAAATGACTAATATCGAATCGGGACAGACGATTTAGCAAATACACATGTTTGAATGTTATATCATAGTATATACACTGCGCGTCATCAGGTTAGCGCCCTTTTTATACTCAACCTCATCGCTAAATAAAAGCTTCATCTTGAAATTTTTTTTGTTATACTACATCTATTTATCTTAAAAATAAACAAGTAAGAAGACTCTATTCGAGACTGCTCGACTAGGAGATACCCTGAACCCTCCAAGCTGATATTCTTATCATTCTGCACTTCTTTTATGCACGCACACATAATAACACATGTAGCCACCCTCACGCGCCCGCGCTCTGCTAGCTGCGCAGTAAGCAGCGACTGCGCTTGGGCTGCGCTGCAGTGTAGGCAATAGTATGAGAATTTACTTGGTGAATAACTTCTTTTGTAAACATACGATCTTAATGAAATTTTCGGGGCGTAATTAAATGGACAAAATGTGTGTACATTCCAAAGCACAAGTTTCTAGTACTTGAAATACGTTTTTTACAAATTGGGGGCGAAAGGGGCGTGGTATCCAAAATCTGTTGATTACAAAATGTTTGTATTCATCACGACGAATTGTCGACGAGCTGAGTCGATTGACCCTGTCCGTCTGTCTGTTCGTCCGTCCGTCCGTATGTATGAATGCGTCGATCTCAGAAGATATAAGAGCAGAGACTTAAAATTTTTTTCCTTGGTCCGTGTATATCACACGCATATTAAGTTTATCACTAAAAATCGATAGCTACCCCCGATATTTTATTATCGATTAAAAATCTTATTGAAAGCCAGTTATTTAATTATATCTACTACTTCTTTAGGGCTAGATTCATGTGTGGTTTTTGTTAAAATTTACCCCCACCCCTAAATCCACCCCCTCACACCTTTGTAAAAGGCGTATTTCAAGTAGTAGAGACTTGTGCTATGGAATGTAGATACATACACACGTGTGACTAAAAGAAGTGTAGAGTGAGTAGAATATCAGATTGAAGGGTTCAGGGTATCTCCTAGTCGAGCAGTCTCGACTAGAATCTTCTTACTTGTTTTTTTTTTTATTTCAGTCTCTTTATGTTATTAGCTTTCTTAATTACTCTTAACACCGTCTTAACCGGTTTTATTCTTAATCTTGGTGGACGATTCATGGAATTTCAAAGCTTCCCGAACTAATGCTTATCTATTTGCTTCTGAAATCACTTGATTTTTGCCGCCTATATAGTTTTTCCATAGTTTTTCCTAATTTTTAAGAATATTGTCAATGGGGTTTCTGTTTTTTCCTGTCTTTTCAGCAGTGTTATGGTAGCATAGTCCAGATTCAAAGTATGCCTCAATCTTTGATCTTTCAACTAAAGATAGAAATGTTTTTTATACCCTGAACCCATTGAAAATGGGTAATCAGGGTATAATGGTTTTGTTAAAACTATGTAACAGGCAGAAGGAGGCGTGGCAGACCCCACAAAGTATCTTGATCAGGGCGACAAGCTGAGTCGATTTGGCCCTGTCCGTCTGTCTGTCCGTCCGTCCATCCGTCCATCCGTCCGTCCGTCCGTATGTATGAACGCGTCGATCTCAGATAATAAAGGAGCTAGAGACTTCAACTTTTTTTTTAAAATGTCCGTATATATCGCGCGCATATCGAGTTTATCACTAAAAAACGATAACTCATTCCGATATTTTTTATCGATAAAAACCCTTATCGAAGATCACTTAAAAAATTATATCTCCTACATCTTTCAAGCTAGAGTCTCCAAATTTAAAATGTATATTAAGATGCATTTTATAAAATTTCGGTTTTCGTTAAAATTTACCCCCTCCCCTAAATCCTCCCCCTCACCCTCATCTTTGTAAAAGTCGTATATCAAATACTAGAGATTTGTGCTTCGGTATACACATACATTTAAACATCATGATTACGTTCTGAAAGTTTCATTACGATTGTACGTCTAGAAATTAAATTATTCAACAAATAAGTTCTCCTAATATTGGCAACACTGCAGCGCAACCCAAGCGCTATCGCCTGTATATGTGAGTGTGTGTGTGTATGCGTGTGTTTGTTTGTATGTGTATGTGTGTGCGTGGGTTTGTTTGTATGCGTGTGTGTGTGCGTGTGTGTTTGCTAATTATTATTGAAATATCAGTTGCTTGCATGGTTCAGGGGATCTCGTAGTCGAGCATTCTTGACTAGAGCTTTCTTACTTGTTTTTTTTTTTTTTTTTTTGCCATTTATAAAAATATATTTAAAGATATTGAGTACTTTCAGCTTCACAAAAAATTTGGTGAGTGTAACCGCCAAAATAAGCAAGATAACTACAATTGTATTTGTGCACGTATTTTTTGTGAAAATAAAGAAGAATAAAAAATAAAACATAACGGGTTTTCTCTCGAGCATTTTTTATACCCTGAACCCATTGAAAATGGGAAATCAGGGTATACTGTTTTTGTGAAAAAGTATGTAACAGACAGAAGGAATCATCGCAGACCCCATAAAGTATATATATTCTTGATCAGCACGACGAGCTGAGTCGATATAGGCCTGTCCGTCTGTCCGTCCGTCCCTCCGTCTGTCCGTATGAACGCCGAGATCTCGGAAGATATAAGAGCTAGAGAGCTGAAATTTTGTATGCTCGTGTATACCATACGCAGTACGAGTTTGCTTTATTTTTTCAAGAACTCATGCGATAACCTTTTTATCGAGAATAATCGAATCATTGGAATTTTATTAGACGTCGAGACTTCAGATTTACTGTGTATATAAATATGATAAATACAAACATTTTGTAATCAAAATATTTTGGATACCACGCCCCTTCGCCACCAATTTGTAAAAAACGTATTTCGAGTACTAGAGACTTGTGGTTTGGAATGTACACACATTTTGACCATATGATCACGCCCTGAAAATTTTATTAGGTTTGTATGCCTACAAATGAAGTTATTTATCAAATAAATTCTCATACTATTGCCCACACTGCAGCGCAGCTCAAGCGCAGTCGCTGCTTACTGCGTATGCATAAAATAAGTGCAGAATGATAAGAATATCAGCTTGGAGGGTTCAGGGTATCTCCTAGTCAAGCAGTCTCGACTAGAGTCTTCTTACTTGTTTGGTTATGAGAGACATCTCATATGATGACATTCAAATCAAAACAAAAACTAAGAAGTTGCGTGCAATGGGCAAGAAGAAAAATTTAAAAGAAAACAAGTAAGAAAACTTTAGTCGAGAGCGCTCGACTAGATGTTACCCTGAACCAAACTAATAAAAACGCGTATTTAGTATGGCTAAAATTTCAATTTCGATGTATTTAAAAATATAAATAAATAAGTAGAAAACTCATTTACTTAAATATATAAAAATATTCAAACAATTAAAAAATACCTACGACACGCCCTGGATTCGAGCCCGAGATTTTCCGATCGAGCGTCACGCCTTTTATCACGACGCCACCGCATAGATTCAATAGATTCACTGCTGCAGCGCCATTTAGCAAATCTAAACCAAACTAACTGCTGAGATGTGACTTTAAGAATGTGCAAACTAATAACAAGTAAGACGACTCTAGTCGAGTCTGCTCGACTAGGAGATACCCTGAACCCTCCAACCTGATATTCTTATCATTCTGCACTTTTTTTATGCACGCACACATACATATATATGCATCCACCCTCACGCACCCGCGCTCTGCTAACTGTGCAGTATGCAGCGACTGCGCTTCGGCTGCGCTACATCCAATAAAAAAGCTATCGAAAAAATAAAGCAAACTCGTACTGCGTATGGTATACACGAGTATGCACACACATTTCAGCTCTCTAGCTCTTATATCTTCTGAGATCTCGGCGTTCATACGGACGGATGGACGGACGGACGGACTGACGGACAGGGCTATATCAACTCAGCTCGTCGCCCTGATCAAGAATATATATACTTTGTTGGGTCTGTCACGCCTCCTTCTGCCTGTTACATACTTTTAACAAAGCCTGATTTTCCATTTTCAATGGGTTCAGAGTATAACAATATTCAAACTTAAATGTATTTAAATAACTTAAACCTAAAATCTTCCCTAAATATAATATTAAAGCTATCCATCTAGGAGCCAGATGTTTTTATTTAATAACAGTAAGATGTCCACAGTTTTTGCTTTAAAGCGAGATCGACGTGTGCCTATAATTTCCGAAGCTTTACTAAATGTTTTCTAAGAATCGTTGGAGCTTGCCGGAAAGCAAAGGTACTTTCGAGCGTACTGTGCGATGTGCTTAAAATGTTGCGCATTAATCTGCAACGATTTAAATGGTGTTCTCGACTATCGATAGTCGCTAAGTTCTATCACTGACCAAACAAGGTATCGCCGATTTCGAAAACCAACGAGGTTCAACATATATGTACATACATACATATATATGTATATATATATATATTGTGTTAGCAAAACAGAATTGATGGATAGAGATCTTTGTTGCTTAAAAATAAAAAATGTTATTAAATATCATTGTTATTTATATGATTATTATTATAATTCTTACCACTTTAAATACATATTACCAAATTTTTTTTATTGATCTTTATTGTTTAAATATTTTTAACGGCATTTAGGTTCTGAGAAACAGGATGTAATTGGAATGTAATGTAATATATATTTAATAATATATATTTAATACAGAATATGAACTTAAACATTTTCTAGCTGGTGTTTTCAAATTTTGACTTTTATCAAAAAGTGTATTTTTTGTGTATGTAGTATGTATATTTGGATTTGTACATAAAGACAATATTTTATTCAATAAATAATTTATTTTAAAATATGTGAAGTATAAAAATCACCATTCCTAATGATTTTACTATCCGGCAAATCGAACGTTTTCTTGCACCTATTCCGGGACATTTTCAATAATAAATAATAAACTCATGCATATAGACTACAAATTTAATTAAATATACATAGATAAAATGATGTAAAATACATACATAAAAATTCATTTTAAACTGATAATCAAATTGGTATTTAAATTAATTTTGAAAAGTTTTTATTCTATTATCCTTTATGTACATATATAAAAATATTGTATTTACTTTCTGTTTACAAATATAAAACTTGGTTTCTCATATTATATTATCTGTATCTATATATTATATATATTTATATTATATAATTGCAAAGTACAAAACTGAAGCTGGAAACACCGTAAATAAAATGCAGAATTTTTTTGTATACCCTGAACTCATTGAAAATGGGAAATCAGGGTATAATGGGTTTGTTAAAAAGTATGTAACGGGCAGAAGGAGGCATGGTAGACCCCATAAAATATACATATATATATATATGCACATAGCCTTGTCCGTCTGTCCGTCCGTCCATATGAGTGCGTCGATCTCAGAAAATACAAACTCTACAGAGCTGAAATTTGGCATGCATACTCTTGTATACCATATGCAGTACAAGTTGGTCTTAATTTTTCAATAAATCATCCGATAACCTTTTTATCGAGAAATGGATTTGATTTTTCCAGCCCAATTTGAGCACTTTTAGACCTGGAGACTTTACATTGTGTATATACATATGATGAATACATTTTGTAATTTACAGATTTTGGATACTATGCCTCCTTCGCCCCCAATTTATGAAAAATGTTACATACTTTTCACAAAACCATTATACCTTGATTTCCCAATTTCAATGGATTCAGTGTATAAAAATTATGTGTCTATGCTCACCCGGGCTGACCAAAAGGCCAAAAGGCTTCGACTGATATATGTATGTCCGCTCACAGGAGGCGTGGCAATCCGCCAAAGTTTGTATCTCCTAAAATATAATAACTGGAAGCTTCAAATTTGTATAGTAATGTTACTAGTAACCTCCTCTATCGATGACAAAAAAATAATTTTGACGCATCTTAAAGGGCGTGGCATATCGAAAAATATACTGTAATGGCAAATCGGGTAAACTGAATATTCTACAGTATTAGAGCTACTATGCTGATGGGATGTGAATGAGTATTCCGCAGTCGGTACCGACTTCAATGTTGCTTGCTTTAAATAAAATATGATCATATCGAACTTAAAAAATATAAATAATTTGCAATAGGATTTCAGTTTGATATCTATATATATTCGTGGTTTGCATATATGCATGTATATATATATATATGTCATAAGCCCCAAAAATGATTTGATTGGAATAGGCGCATCTGGAATACTGGAGACCTCTATCTACGCTACAGCACAGCTGTCTATACTAAGGGAATATTTTGATAAAGACACTTTTTTATTGTTGTATATTGAAATAATTGGGTTATCATATTTACTATAATTGTTGTTACTAAATTACTTATTGTTAAGTATTATTTTAATTTAATTAGGCAATTTTTAAATATTTTAGGCACTTTTTGTAAACTTTTAATTTAGTTTTTTGGTTTTGTTTTCGACTTATATAGTCAATTCATTCTCATTATTAATCTCATGCCTCAGTCCCATGGCACAACAGAGTTACTTGGTAGGCTAACTCCATTTTTGGAATGTATTAAGGTATGTCAAAGGACGGAAATGAATAGTTTGGCTTAGTAGTGCCAGTCCAGTTCACTTTTATTTTTCTTCTGCTCTTTAATTCGGCGAACATCCATTTCAACGATGATCTTAACCAATCTGGTCATATTTGCCTGACTGTCTGCCAAAAAGTCTTCTGCCAAAGAGTCTTCTGAATTTGATACGGGAATATGTGACGGCATGTCCTTTTCACCTTTCATGATTGGCATTTACAGGTGCAACATCGAGCCATGCTCCAAATCCTGGCTCGATATTCTGAAATCGACTCTAAACATCCCCGCGATTTACTCTTTTGGCGACAGTGCTCAATTGGTAGTTTCGATGTCATGAACCTATAATATATACAAATTCAGTTAGCGTTTTTTTTTAATGATTTACCTGATAATGTGAATAGTGAAGGCTTTAGAAATAAGCTTACATCGTACATAAATGGTCCATAGACCACGCCCTCTTCCGCCATTTGCTAATCAACATTTTAAATGGGTGCTCAAGTATGTATGTAAATATATATGGATGTGTTATGATCTTCCGATGTTACTCACAATTAAGGGCATCCACATTCGTCTACAACCATCTTCGGTAGATCACGTTTAATAATACCATCGTCGCCATAGTAAATTAAGGACATGCTTGAGAACTTGATCGGAGCGCAGCAGGGGCGCATTCCATTCAGTAAGCCCATTTTGCGATATTCTTCGATGAAGTGTGCGTGAAATGTTTGAAACGTGTCTGGGGTGCGGAACGGCCCAGTACATTCGCCTCGACAGTAGTTGGCAAAGTATCCACGAGGCGCTATTATCCAGTCATCCCAGCCGAGCGCTTTGAAGGATACGTAAAAGGATTCCTTGCAGCATTGGCCGCTTAATGCGCCACCGCAGTCTATTGCACGTCGCCGAACGCGACGAGGCCTTGGCGATTCCGTATGTAGGACAAGAAATGGACGGTTCGGATTCACGAAGCGATCCGATGCCAATTTCACCCGTGGCTCGGGCAGCTGAAACAGGTGCAGTGAATATTTACTGCCGCAGCCTGTGCAGTCAATCAAGAGACGTAGATTCTCCCTGCCCCTATCGTTGTACCATTCCCGAATAGTCTCGGTAAGATCAAACTTTTGCCAACCCAAGCGATCCGTGTCCACCTCGAATAGGGCACGAAATAGAAAAACCTGATCCATCGCCTGTTTGTAACAAATATTTTAAATTTCTCTACATCAACACGGTATACAGCGGATATACGGAAACTCACCTTCTCAGTCATATTGATCCCCTCGCTCATTCGAAATACCCAAATCTTGATCCTTTGCCTAGGCTCGCTGGCGTGACTCTTCCGCGCAGTCTTCATCTTACGTTGCGCGTCGTGGCTCACAGCTTCGCTTTTCACATCCTGTCTCTCGATGCGAATATGCATTTGCGCACTCTTAATGGATATCTTTTGATTAGATATACCCGCTTTCTGCGCGGCGAACTCCACTATGCGATATTGCCGGTATTGTGCGCCTGTGCATTTCAGATGACATCAAGTTAAAAACGGACTAGTGCTCTAGTCGAGAATGCCCGACCAGTAGATATGCTGATGACCCATTCCTTCATTGTAGGTTGCTTGAACACACCCACTCATACCCACTATAGAATATTCATTCATTGGTGCAACAACATTGAATTTGATCAGGTGAGGGTATACATATTCCAAATGCCAATCCTCTAGATCCAATAGCGGCAATATGGCTTGCGCTCATTTGGACAATGGGATGGGACACACAGAACATAATCCCAGCACAGTATGGAGGAGCAATTTCAGCTGTTTGAATTTGGGCTCCTCTTGGAGCGGTCGCGAGAGTTGAGCCGCGCAAACGATTGGAGATGTTCAAAATTTAAAAAATATTCATTACAAACATTTCGGACGAACGTAATATGAGTAGACGATTCCGCTCTTGATCCTGGTCAAGGAGATGTGAGCAGGGTATAATACACAGAGACGACTTGTTTTATACGTATATAATACTAATATGTTTAGGAGTATCCAACTGACGTTAGAAGAGTGTCGACTAAGCCTATTACTCAGAGCCTCTGCGCATATGCCTACCTATGTATGTACAAATTTCGAGGTGAAAAACGTTAGTCAATATACCTGGACTGGTCGAGCGCGTATTGAAAATGCCGGCTAAAGGCACGAGTGTGAGTGAGTAGGCGTTCCACGTACACATGTATGTTTTTTATCGTTTTGCATTTTTAATTGTTTACCCTGTCTGTTGCTCTTGTTTCACACCTAAGAACAATAGTGAAAGTACTTCACCGTTGCAGTCTGCTAGAACCACTCAGACGACGAAACAGTACTTCTACACAAGTGTGTGTGTGTGTATGCGTTTGCATGTGTTTGTAAACCGTCTGGGATGGGATCGGGAGTACCGTCGACCAGACAAAACAAAAACACATACAATGAGAGCGGCACACATATGTCTGTGTATGCTTGCGTACGAGTCCACAGGGGTCTGTATGTGAGACGCCTTCAACGAGAAGACTGTTGTAAAGACACTTGAGCCCGCTTATACCCTATTCTAGTATTGCACTTACGACAAGGTGTTTGCCTACGTATGTGCGCATACATATTCGTATGCATGTGTGGGTGTGGGTAATTGGGGGCATATATATGGCCATCCAGCTCTCCTTCTGAGTCTCCTTCTTTCATTGACTAGCGACGCTTACCGTATTATTTGCAGTTAACATTTGCATTCATTTCTTCAATGAATATACACAAGCAAACACATACATATGCGTTTGCAGGTGTATGCAACACACACTCACGTTTGCACTAGCGATGAAAACTTTACACACATAGAGAGCGCATACGTCTGGTGTAGTTTATTGTGTTTGTTTGGTTACTTATTTTTGTTTAAGGGGTGAGGGCCTGGCTGCAGCCATACGTACACTCATACATATGAATGTACATATGTACATACATATGTACATATATCGACAATGGGTTACTAACTACAAAAATTGAAGATTGAAACATTTGTTTTCATTTTTGGTAAAGAGAGTGTCTTCGTTATGAAATGATGATGAATCTCAGGAATCCAATACACTAATAATATTTCAAATATTTTTATACCCTGAACCCATTGAAAATGGGAAATCAGGGTATAATGGTTTTGTTGAAATGTATGTAACAGGCAGAAGAGGGCGTGGCAGACCCCACAAAGTATATATATTATCACAAAGTATATATATATCAGGGCGACGAACTGAGTCGATTTGGCCCTGTCTGTCTGTCTGTCCGTCCGTCCGTATATCCGTATGTATGAACGCTTCAATCTCAGAAGATATAAGAGCTGGTCTTCAACTTATATTTAAAATGTCCATATATATATATCGCGCGCATATCGAGTTTATCACTAAAAAACGATAACTCATTATCGATAGAAAACACCCTATCGAAGATCAGTTATAAAATTATATCTCCCACATCTTTAAGGTATATTAAAATGCATTTTATACAATTTCGGTTTTTGTTAGAATTTGCGCCCCACCCCTATATTCATCCCCTCATCCTCATATTTGTAAAAGGCGTATTTCATAGTAGAGACTTCGGAATATACATACAATTATTCAACAAATAAATTCTCATAATACTGCCAAGACTGCAGCGCAACCTAAGCGCAATCGCCTGTATATGTGCACCTGTGTGTGTGTGCTTGTGTTTGTTTGTATGCGTGTGTGTGTGTGTGTGTGTGTGTGTATGTGTATGTGTGTATATGTGAATTATTATTGAAATATCAGTTGCTCGAAGGGTTCAGGGGATCTCGTAGTCGAGCAGTCTCGACTAAAGCTTTCTTACTTGTTGAATTTCTTTTTAGCTTTGGCGTTCGATCGATTGATTTATTAATCAATAGTTATCGAGTTAAGATCTCTAATAACCACTGACCAGACAACACATAGATGAGACATGTAGAGCAAACGTTTTCAGCGCCGAAATATGTGGATGAGAGACTGCTCAATTTCGTATTTGCTCGGCTCAGTCTCTTGGGGCTCGAGCAGTGAAAATACAGCAAAACAAAGCCAGTGCGCTTCGAAAAAATGGTACCGTTTTTATATGAAGCACGGCTGTGCGCTATTTGTCCTACTCTCTGTCACTCTACCTCTCTCTTCTCTCTCTTTCTATGGTCACTTAAATCATCCAACTCAGAAGCGCACAAAAATTGAAATTCGTCCACGACCATCCCAGCTCTTGCCTTTTGAGTGAAGGGTATACCGAAATCTTAGAAGCGTTTGCCATGCTCATATAAAATCTTGTGTTGTCTGGTCAGTGTAAAAACTTCAATGCTCGTTTGGTACTGTAAGTTGGCGACAGCTTATTAGGGAAGCCTTGTGCACAAAAGGGAGAGTCAAGGGTGAAATTGAGACCTCAGCTTCGAGCCCAGCACTTCTCCGAATATTTGTAATACGTGTGCCTAAAAGTAGATTTTTTAATACTTACCCTCCTCAGCAAACGTAATTATCTCTTGCGTGCTTCCAAAGTACTCTTCGCGCTCAAATCCATTAACATTGTCTCGATGCATAGTGATGGCATCGTGTTCTCGGCTGTGTTTCTTTTTGACTCGCGCATTATTACTGGCTGATGGCTTCTGCTTATGGTCTTTGTTTTGGATTTGAACTCTGTAATCGTTAAAATATATATGATCGTCGTGATCGAAGTCGGCGGTAGCTCCGCCGCTTACATCGTTTTTGCTATCACTATCTCTACTCCGGTTTATATCTATAAGATATGTCGATTCACTATAAGCATTTGACTTAGGGTTCTTATTCCAATCGAGGGAGCTCTGGTTCTCTGTCCTTGTTCGCGTATCCGATCCATGGATTGTCTTAGCCCTTTCTGCTTCTGTTTCTGAAGAGACTGATCTTAAGTTATGGTATTTTGTTTTGTTTTTACTTTTACTGCTGCTCCTGTTTGTAGTACCAATTATATATGGTACACTTAAGCTATCGAAACGATTCTCGTTGAGCTCATTAACGACGGTTCGCATTCTCTTCCGCTGACTACGATTTGCCAAGATAACGTTTCTTTCGAATACATCGTTCGTTACCATTTGCCCACCGTCTGCTCGATAGATTGTCTCCCAGATAAACTGTTTGGGTAGCGGGTGGGATACATTTGGTTTATGAGTGAGTCCTAGTTTTGTCAAGATTTGTCGTTTGATTGACTCTAAACGAACACGATCACTGACCACAATATTATTGTTTGTTCTCTGAATACTTTTTTTATAGGCAAAATTGTTATTGTTGTTGTTATGGTTGTTGTTGTTGTATTCTGTGTGTGGGTTATCTGTGTAAATGTGACAATTTTGAAGTGTTTTTGTAAGTATTAGAAGCTGTATGAGAAGTGTGCAAATTCATTGTATTCAAATAAAGTCTAGCCAAACCCAAGCAGACGAAGGACAAGAAAAAATATATAATCGGATGCAGAAAAAACAATCAATTTGTATCTTCTTCGCATGGTTGCAGCCCAGATATGTATAACTCTGTATAAACACATATTGTTAAATTTTTGCATTTGTGTGCATTATTTTTATGGTGATGACGTCTATAGTTTTTCATGTATCTCAAAAATTCAACTTGTATTCAAAAATAGACATATATTAGAATAATAAAAGAATACAAGAAAAATAAATGAATAAAAAAATAATAACGTTTGACATAATATTGGCATACTTCACAAAATACTCCACATTAATAGGTGTGCCTAACAAAATTAAACAAAAATTAAAATTTCGAAAATATTATGTAACTTGTATTATGTATTTAGATAAATGTGGATAATACCATGTATGACCGCTTTTATTCGCAAAGATTTTGCTGATCCTTAAGGGCAAGGGGGGGTATTAACTTTCTACACCATTCCTCCCGAGTATTTTCCAATAATTTGCCTTTTCAGATGTCCCCAAAAATTCTCGATTGGATTGAGATTTGGAGACTGACCTCCACTCACCTGCCACTCATAAACGTCAATTCTATTTGGAAATAGAATTTCCATTTTAGAGGCATGTTGTCGTGGGCATATGGTAGCATAACACTACTTAATAATTCCTTTTACAGGAATCTGTCCATTATGAAAATAGTCGATGGTCCAATTCAAAACCATGCCTTAAACAGTCCCAAATCATTATGCCGCCTCCTCCTTGCTTAGCCGTGTCTTTCTATATCTAGGATCCAATTCTTTGCCTTTAGTTTATCGAACATTTATATTTGAGTCACTCCCTAACAACATTTTTTTTTATTTCATCACTCCAGAGAATGATCCTATATTTACGCACTCGCTCTAAGCTAAATAGCCGTCGATGAATAGTTTTTGTTGATATCACATTGCCCATTTCGCTGGCGATTGGCCGCGACGACAGGGCTTAAGTTCTCCAATCGTCCCATTAGAGAGAAAATGCATTCATAAGTTTTACCCTCTTCACGACGCTCAAGAACGAGGTTTCTCTCTTCAGCACTCCACGACCCATCTAATTATATTAAAATGTTGACAATAAAAAGTTGTATGCTTAAATCTAATTATATTTAAATCTTATTATTTTTATTGCTTACTAAAAAACTATAATTTCTTAAAATTTTTATTTTTATACCCTGAACCCATAGGAAATTGGAAATCAGGGTATAATGGTTTTGTGAAAAAGTATGTAACGGACAGAAGGAATCATCGCAGACCCCATAAAGTATATATATTCCTTATCAGCACGGCGAGCTGAGTCGATATAGCCCGTCCGTCCGTCCGTTTGAGTGCGTCGATCTCAGAAGACACAAAAGCTAGAGAGCTGAAATTCGGCATGCATACTCGTGTATACCATACGCAGTACGAGTTTGCTTTATTTTTTTCGATAAATCATCCGATAATTTCTTTATCGAGAATAATCGACAAATTGATTCTGTTTTTCAGCCTCATTGGAACACTTTTAGACCTGGAGACTTCAGATTCACTGTGTATATACATATGTTAAATAAAAATATTTTGTAATTTACAGATTTTGGTTACCACGCCCCCTTCGCCCCCAATTTATAAAAAACCCATTTAAAATACTAGAGACTTGTGATTTGGAATGTACATACATTTGAACATTATGATTGCGTTTAATAAGTTTGAATAAGATTAATTTATTATAATTAAATTCTCATAATATTGCCCACACTGCGGCGCAGCCCAAGCGCAGTCGCTGCTTACTGCCACTGACCAAACAACACTGTGGTGGACTGTGGTGTGCGTGTGCACGCTCGTCGCGAAAACTTTTTCATTAGGACCACCAACGCTTTTATACCCTTCTCACAAATAATAACGAAAACGCAAATTTTTTGTACAAGGTTGGCAAACGGTTTGAAGAGTTAGGTATACTCTTCACACAGAAGGGAAGAAACTGCAGTCGAACGCGAAAAATTTCAATTTTTGTGACCTGCTGCTTGTGCTCACATGCATACATACATATACAAATTTGAGAGAGCAGAGAGTAGAGAGAGCGAGAGAGCAACAACAAAAATCGATCACAGAGGCATCTTTTATTCAACATTTGACCGTCTCGGTCGAGCGCATGAAGCGGAATGATTGTGCTTTCGTGTATTTTCGTAGCTTAAACCTAAAAGTGAAGAGCCAGAAATCGATGGGACCTAAGAGGCAGATTTTTCGGTGTTGAAAAGCTTTGTACTACATGTCTAGTCTGTGTTGTTTGGTCAGTGTTACTGCGCAGTTAGCAGAGCGCGGGCTTATGCGTGCGTCTGCATGTGTATGTACAATGTATACGTGCATAAAAGAAGTACAGAATGATTAAAATATCAGATTGGGGGGTTCAGGGTATCTCCTAGTCGAGCAGTCTCGACTAGAGCCTTCTTACTACACCTATTAATGTGCCCAGCAAAATTTTGAGTATTTTGTGAAATACGCAAAAATGATGTTAAAAATTAATATTTTTTAAAACTTGTATATATACATATTGACAAAACAATCTCGTTCACAAGACTGAATGCAATGTAAATGCTGCCGCAAGAGACTATTTACTTATACCTTATTTGATTGGTCCTAGTCTGACACCAAAGGAATTACTTATCCCCACAATTTCAAACCGAAAGAGTCACAAACTCGCTCCTCACACTCGCACGATCGGGTCCTGTCCTGCCACTATTAAGGAATGCCCGATTGACATTCCTGACTGCACTATGCATCAGTCATGAGTGCTATGCGTGATAGGACATTTTTCTCAGGTGGAAAGCTGAGAGAGAGTGAGTGAGAAAGGGGCTCTTCTGGACTTTATATCTGAGTGTGTTGTGGGGTAGTGACACCGTTTGGTTCTTGCAGTCAATCGTGTAGAGCTTAAACATCAATTCATCAAACTCACGCTTGTCGCTGTAGAAGATTCCTTCCTCGAGCTGGCACAGAGTGCAGCCCTTTTGAGCGACTATTGAGGAGACGTAGCCGTTGCTGCTGGCAATAGAGTTGCAATTGATGAGCTTAACCTCTAGCCAAAAGATACCGATTAGCAGCCAAAGGAGGTTGGCTCGATTGCGCTTCGCCTTGCTGTTGCTGTTGCTGTTGCTGCAGTTCATCGAAGGCCACCTCGAAAGAATGGTCGTCGTCGGCGCATACGCAGTGCCCACAGCGTGTGCTCTATATGGTTTGCTCTTGCTGTTACTGCTGCTGTCCACCTCGTCCTGCCCGATTGTTGTCCACACCGCAATGGATAGGCACGTGGCATCACTACTGCTATCATGGTACTGCTGCTGCTTGCAGCTCCCGGTCTGTCTGCTGCTATTGTTGTTATTGTAACGGCGTCGCCGACGACGACGCCGCCTTCGTCGACTCCTTTGCCTCTTCCGGTTATTAAAAAACATTTTGCACAAGTTATTCGTTTTCAATTGCTGATCATTGGTAATATCATAGGAAGCGTGACCGTGCCCATATTGCTCCTTCAGTTTACTGTCAGCATTGTTGCTGTTGCTGCTAGTGCTGGTGCAGTTGCTGGTAGTTGCGCTGCCAGCAGCCGGGTTTGTGGGTGCTTTTGACCATAAGGCACGATAGCTCACTTTGAACAATGTTAAGTAGCCTATTATCAGCGTTAGAGCCGCTACTATCGATTGGCAGGCGGTGCTGACAACAACTATCGGATGGAGGCTGACGCCTCTATAGAGACTGATGTTACTGCTGCTGTTTCTGTTGTTGTAGCTTGTACAGCTGAAGGTGTTACAGGTGCAACAGGAGCACACAACCATGCAACATCCCTGGCGACAGCAAAAGCAGGAGCAATTGTAGATACATTTGACGTCCTTCGCTGCAGCTGCCGCTGACTCCCTTGTAACCAATTCCTGTTGCATGAGCTCAATCATCATCGTCAATCTCTGCTTGTGCAGCGTCTGTATGATGCAGTTAGTGTGGCTAGTGCTGCGCATATGGCAAATCGCTCAATAGTCGGCACTCGCCATTGCACATCCGCGTTCACTGCCTGCAATGGAGAGATATCAGCATAAAGTATAAGCAATATATCATTTTAAAAGCATTTATTACCCAACAATCTGAGTAATATCACTAATCATACAAATGCCAACGACAATTTCGTTTTCTAAACACACCCTAATCCACGTAAATGCGAATATGAAAGCGCGGTGGAAAGTATGCAACAAAATGTAAGTCGCAAATGTAAAAAGAGCTCATAGGATGGATACTTCTCTATAAGTTTAAAATAGGCAGATTGAACGTAAAACTTAATAGAAAACAAGTAAGAAAGCTCTAGTCGAGACTGCTCAATTACGAGACCCCTGAACCCTTCGAGCAAAATGATATTTCAATAATAATTCGCACACTCACACACACTCACATACACAGGTGACTGCGTTTGGGCTGCGCTGCAGTGTTGGCAATTTTATGCGAATTTATTTGTTGAATAATTTAATTTCTACACGTACATCTTGAAGATCGTTATCACAATGTTCAAATGTATGTGTATTCCGAAGCACAAGTCTCTATTACTTGAAATACGCATTTTACAAAGATGATGGTAAGCGGGTGGATATAGGGGTGGGGGTTAAATTTTAACAAACGATTACTGAAATATCATTTGCTCGAAGAGTTCAGACCCCACAAAGATATATGTATATTCTTGATCAACGCGACGAGCAAATTCGATTTGGCCCTGTCCGTCTGTTTGTCCGTCGATCTCAGAAGATATAAGTATAGTAAGCCCACACTGCAACCAATGCGTGTTTATACTTGCAACCATTGTTTTCCTGTGTGTGAGTGTGTGTGTTTCTTGTATAAGCACACACAATTCAGACGGAGGCAGAAGAGGCCATCTCGCTCGATTTATATGACATTGCTTTCATAGGCATAGACGAAATTGGAGGGGGAATTGAAATAGGATCTACATAGGATCACACATCGTTTGATATACTTGAATAGTATTTGTAATAAAATTTCAACTTTCAACAACTTTTATGAAACTCAACTGATGCACACATACAAAATGTAGGTTCACGAGTACAAATATACTTCAAACCATTTGTAACGGCTGACTGACAAAAGGATGCGACGAGACGACGCCAACAGCGCCAATATAAATGACAGCTGTGGGCTGTGGGCTGTGTTGAAGGGGTGCAAGCAGGACACAACTACTTCCACAGACACAGCCACAGCCAAATTGGAGAGTTTCTTAGCTTTAAGTTACAATGACACAATCTATTGTTTTTCTTTCTGTTTTCTTTTAAGACACTTTATTTTGGCTCCATTCAAAATTGTCCCACGTGAAGCAAAAATTTATTTTTCTCGTTTTAATGTGTACATATAGATGTTTTTAGATACATATATGCATGTAATCATACATAATTATGTATACACATAAGGTAACTCGTTCGCTATAATACGATTTTTATTCTTTCACAAATCCATGTGCTAAGCCTAACTTGTTGATAGTAGCTTGGTTTTCTTTAGCCATTTACTAAGTATTAAGCCCATTTAAAACAAATACTATCCCGTTTGTTTGTTTACAAGTAATACTGCATACATACATATGTGGGCATACACACAAGGACACAAGCACACACACACTCGCACATTTACATTATTGTATGAATTTATTTACATACATACACACACTAAGCCACTCACAGACACATACATATAGCTGCGCACACATATGTATATTAACATGGCCAATGGAGACAGTACGTCTGGAGCACATTTTTTGTAGATGGAGTGAAACACTTTTGCTAGCCGAAAACTGCAAAAATTCACCAATCACATGTACATACACAGCCACATGTTATGTACAAACATATTTATATTTATATGTATGTACGTACATATATGTATATGCTCTTTACGGATTCTCACAAGGCGTTGTACATTCATATGTATGTGCACACAACTAAATTTCCAACATTTATACATACATACATATATTCATAGATGTATGTTCTCTCCATTTGATCTGGTTAGTTTGGATATCCTTTTTTATAATGTATAAATGTTAATTTAAATAAAAAGAAAATTATATGGATTTGTAAGCTTGCAAGTTTTTAAATTAAATGATTTTGGTTTTAGCAACGAATATATTAGGTATTAATAATATTATATTTATAACACCTTGAAAAGTAAATACAACTTAGATTTGCCGAACTTCTTTTTGAGGATCACATAATTTTTCAATCATTTAAGCTTCGACTTCAACTAATTTTATTTCAGCGTCAGCCGCTTTTGCCCGGATTAAAAAACGTTTGTTCCGCTCGGTGTTAACGGACTAACTAAAAATTGAAAACCGAAAACTGAAAACTGGCAGCACGCGAGCGAAACAAAATGGAAGTCGGTATTTCAACAGCTGATACAGTAGAAATTCTTTCTAGCTGCTTTTTACTAAAATACATTAATCGCATATTGCAAATTTATTCATTTCAATATGGAACGTAATTTGCGTAAACATGAATCAAAATATATAATTAAATATATCACTGTTGTATATATAATATATATATATATATATTGTTCAACATATATTAATGTAAATTTGATTTGTACTGTTTTATTAGGAGGACAGTCAATAATGAGAGAATCTTTAGCTGGTGTTCACTGTGCATAAGGGCAAACAAAATAAATGAATTTGCTTTACATATCAGCTGATAGTTATAGCAATGTGGACATAAGCTCGATGTTATAAATCAAAGCAGCATAATTTAGCAGCACATGAGCTACGCTATAAAGATTCAACCGGTAAAACAACCTAAACTAAAAAACTAAACTAAACTAAAAGTGTTCAAGGGATTGTCTGATTAATAACTGATTAATAACTGTCTAGAAAGGGGGTCAGAATAAAAAAAATGAGAAAAACTTATACTGTCCAATTCGTGACTCTATATAAAACTTGTGATTAGCTGTCCAGCTCGTTTTATGTAGTGTCATGCAAATTCAAACGCGCGCGCATCATTTTTTAAAGTATGACGTCACACTGCAATTCAGCTGTTCGCTTTGCATGCTCTACTAATTCCAATCGAGTGCAGTATCAGTGGCAGTATACAGTGTCTTTTAACAGTGCATATTAGGTGAGCAAAGCAGTCAGTTAACAGCTATCATGGTAAGTAACGGAACTGCTCTTTGCGCAACCTTCTGTGTATTGTCGCAAAACCGAGGGCTAAAAGTAGTTAACTTGTTTCTAAATTAGGTAAAAATATTCATTATTCAATATTCATCAATGAACAATACGTTATTAAGGTACTCTGTTGGAACCCTATAATCAAAGCCACATGTAGCATGTCGACGTGATTCATCTTATTTTTATATCAGAATTTAAATTAGTTGTTTTTACTTTAAATCTAATATTGAGCTTAGCATCGGACATAAAATGCTTAATTTTGTTTTTAATAAATTCACCTGGCAGAACAAACGCTCCACTTCAGCGTTGGACGAGGGCACTGGTAATAAAAAATGATCAAAATCAAAATTAACCAATTCTGCTATTATCTCACTTTCATTTTGGCCAAATGTGATTTTTAATGATACCCTGATTTGTAGCTAATAGCTGTTTTAAAATTTCAGTAACGGTCTGCAATAAAAAGCAGCCAGATGTAGCTACGAAACAGCTGATTCGGCAACACTGGTAAAACAAGGAAAAATGTTAAAACACGTTATAAGCAGCTGATCTGTTTCGTTTCCAGTGTTTCCAGTGGTGAAAGCCTTGTCTATTATGTCAGCTGTTCTGTTGCGATATATATCGATATATTCATTGTGTGCGTGCGCAAAAAAGAGAAGCTCCATAAATTCGCGGCATCGCTTACAGAGAGTTACTCAAATTCCGTGGCTAGAGCTGGAACTCGATTTCAAAATCGCCGTAGAAATACCTATACTTTCTATTATATTAATTCATAGTAGATAAATTCAAAAAATAATAATAATAATAATAAATACAAATAATGATATATGTACATACATATATTATAGTAATTATGTTTCCGTTGCGATTTCGGTACAAAGATTCAGTTGGATTTTCTGTATACATAGTTGTCCATAGCTCGAACTATACAAAGTATAAGTAGTTAAAGCTGTACCTGTCTATTTTATATCCCCCATGCCCATTGAAATTGTGAGCTAAACTTTCTTATCGCTCCTTCTCTCTCTCTCTCTTTCTTTCTCTCTCTCTCTCTCTCTCTCTCTCTCTCTCTCTGTCTCTCTCTCTCTGTCTCTCTCTCTCTTTCTCTCATTGTACATTGAATTTAGAATGATTAAATCAACGACCTATGTAAGGTTCTAGGTATCTCCCAGTCAGCTACTCCCGGCGAGAGCACTCTTACTTTGTTATACTCATTCACAAAAGTGAAACGAGTATATTGGCTTTGCGCGATGTCTGTCTTTCTGTCCGTCCGTCTGCCAGGCTGTCCGTATGAACGCTGTTGATTTCGGCGCTATTCAAGCTAGAAACTTAAAATTTGGAATACATACTCGTGTATATCTCTGATTTATAAAGTGTTAAAATTTTCCCGATCCGCCCACTAGAGGCGTGGCAAACAGGAAAACGTATTTGCCGATATACTAGAAATCATATTAGTTGATGAGCTAGAATGCTGAAATTTGGAATATAAATCCGCGTCGACCATCCAAGATCACGAGCTATGGCGGAGTTTTAAGGCTAGAACGTTTAACTTTTGCACGTGAGCTAATGTTATGATTCAATAAAGATTATTGAAAAATTATATGTCCACACCCACCAGGGACTTGCCAAATCAGACCTGAAGATATAGCGATTATTTAAATTCTGCTATATTTTGGACACTATTGATGGTAGACACCTCAAATATTGTACATACATATACTACGCCTAGTAGGTGCCTTGCAAATCGAGAAGAACTGCATTTCTTCAGTATTAGAGCTATACTTGGCTACTAAATTGCTTATGGGGCGTGAATGAGTACTCCGCAGTCGGTAACAAACGACTGCAACGTTTTTACTTGTTTTTATTGTATTTGTGGCTAGAGGAATTACGCTTCGCTGCCTTATTTCCTATAAGCATAAGTACCTTATGCATGTACACACATGAATGGAAATACATTCATACATACATATGTATCTAGGTATGTATGTACATATGTAAGTCTATGCCAGTAAAATACGATGTGCGTATCTTTATGTATGTATATGCTGGAATTCGAATTTAATACATAAACGCGTTTTTATTTATTTTTAAAACATTTTAAGATTACGGGTTTTAAATTTTATTAATTTTATTTACATTTTGGCATAAAAAATATAACAGTAACCTCTATAATGATTACTTAGAGTAAACATCCGTACGGTACGTATGTAGACAAGACATATATATATGTATATTTTTTTAAGTAATAACATATCTATGCATATAAACATATGTGCATACATACATAGATACACATACGTATACACATATCGTGCAAAAGAGTTTCAGTTTTGGACCGAGAAGCCGATTTCCATACTTCGCTAAGATAACGGGAAAGGCAGTCTCAAATACCTGGAATACGTTTTTTTTTTTAAATTTAGGGCGAAGGTTCAAACTAGGCTGAATAAACGGAATCAATTTTTTTATTATACTCGATAAAAAATTTATTGGATGAGTTATCGAAAAAAATAGGATTAACTTGTACTGCGCATTATACACACAAGTACGCATGCAAAATTTCAGATTTCTTATAACTTCTGAGATTGACGCACTCATACGGAGCGACGGACAGGGCTATATCGATCAAGAATATATATTTATGTATGTATGTATACTTTATGGGTCTGCGATGATTCCTCCTTCCACTTTACTTACTTTTCACAAAACCATTATACCCTGATTTCCCATTTTCAATGGGTTCAGGGTATAAAAATAATAACATTGACACAATTAAAAGATCCTACTGCTAATTATATGTAATTAACATACGTATTTACATATGTACATATGTACATATGTATGTTTTTTCAATAGTTTAAATGTGACTTTCTTCCTAAACTTACATTTCTACTTTACTATCTACGCATGCATATGTATATGTATAACACCAAATTTATGAATTTATTATTTAAAAATTATATACATATATATGTATGTAACTGTATTATATACATAAATGTACCTATGTAAATGTGTTTATTATACATATAAACGAACATATACATATTATTTCTGAAAATTAAGGGAAATCCGTATATTCTGCATTTCCAATCCAACATCTCTCTCAAGTGCAGGGTATGTATGTATACACATATGTATGTACATATGAAAGAATATGTACACTTGCATATGTATGTATGTATGTACATATAACTATGCCGAAGATAACACAAACAGCAGCAGCAGCAACATCAACAATAGAGCACCGCTACAACAACGCCAGCCAAAGGCAAAAATCAACATTAACAGAAAAAGCAACAGTCAAAGACCAAAAGAAACGGCAAAAAAAAAAAAACAAAAACAAATCAAAAAGCAGCAGAAAAGCAGTCTCGGTTGACTTGCAGACCGTGAAAAGCCACGAGCCACGATTGAAATACCGAATTTCATACCGAAAACATATGAATACTGATTGTTTAAATAAAGAGCAAGCGGTATAAATGGCTCTCTACGCAAACACACATACATACATAGGCACACGCCGAGTTGCTCGCACAAAAATGCCTGCATACAGACAGCCATACATAGCATAATATATAGCAAAATAAAATGGTTGCACGATCAACAAACACACACATGCAAGCGCCTACTAATATGCTCCATATATGTATGTATGTACATATATGTGCCCGCAAGTGGGTACGTGTGCACGTATATATATGTGTATGTATGCCTGTATGTATCTATGTACATATCTATGTACTCCAATGCATGTTAGTGGGGATCGAATGTCCACTAACTAAAGTCTCTTATAAATACACACTTACATACATACATGTATGTGTACATATGCACGAATGCATAAAAATATATGTATGTATGTATATTAATGCAAATACATACATGTACATATGTATGTATTTATATGGGATATGTGTATCTTGGCATATGATACACGCACATACACACATACACATACAGTCCTTAAACATGCTTGCATATACATACATATATATCCACCCGAATACCTGCTCGCATATGCATGCATGTACATACATATAAGTATGTATGTATATTGTACATACGTGCATACCTGTATACAGTATACACACATATACATACGTATACATCTCGATAAACGAGAATTGTCTGTTCTGATTTGAAACATAAAATACTTTAATACTTTTTGACTAATTCTAGTGCTCAAATATCCCAATGGGCTGTGATTCGGTAAATAGTAATCAGAAGTGGGTTGTAGTGGGGCCTGTACTTTACATACATACATATGTACATAGACCGAGGGCAATCCACTTGGTCAAAGGCAAAAAGGCAAGTTTGGTCGTAATCAGCTGCTTTGATTGTACAGTACGATCGTACAGAATTACTTTCTCCCTCTCCTTCTCTCTCTCTCTCTCTCTCTCTCTCTCTCTCTCTCTCTCTCTTGTCCCAATCCCAATATAAACAGCCCACATATGAGTTATCGATTTCTTCAAGATAAGCTCGATATGCGCGCTTTATATTCGGACATTTAAACTACATCTTTAAAGCTAGAGTCTCCAGATTTCAAATATGTATTATAAATGTGTTTTATTATTTCGGGTTTTGTCAAAATTTACCCCTCACCCTCATATTTGTAAAATGCGTATTTCAAATACTGTTATAATCATTATTTGAAAGTTTCATGAAGATAGTCCATCGACAAGAAAAGTTATTAAACAATTAAATTTCCATTGTAAGCCCATACTGCAGCAATGTATGTTTATGCCTATGTATTTGCGTGTGTGTTTGCCTCTTAGCGTTAGACTCTATTACAGATCTTTTATAACGGTAGATCTATGTACACATATATGTATACATGTATATATGCATATGTATATAAACAGGATTGTTAAATAACTTGAACATTCTCCTTTATTTTACTGCTGTCGTTGTTTCGTACTCCTGAGTCGAGCGTTGAACCCAGACCCTCTCTTTGAAGACTTTAGTATCACGTATTAAAGGCAAAAAAAAACGAAGTATGGAATAAGGAGGGTAAAGCGAACTATATAGGGAATGCATGGGGTGGTTTTTCAGATCGGCGTCACGGTTCTATCTATCAAACAGGTGTTCTGTATAGAAAGCGCGGGTTTTGGGTAGCATAAAAAAGGTTTTCACTTATAAAAATGAAAGATCACGGAAAACAAACTCAAACTCGAACGGATGTATGAATGTATGTATAGACAAGCACTGTGTGTGTGGATGTATGTATGTATATATGCTTTTATATATTGCCTGAGTCTCAAGCCAGCAGCTGCGTTTTTAACGTGGACAAAGAACCCGCCTTATAAACTTAGAGACCTTTTGAGAAACCGACTCCATAATCATAGTCTCCTATCGTATGCGAAAGCTGTTTCGGCTATGCACTTGATGAATTCGAATTTCATCGATAACAGTCGCATGCTGAATGTGCCGCTCTCACAAACTGAACTCCTCCTGTTCTAATAAGGTAGACATACAGTTTTATTATGCTCTTATTAGAGTATTGCTGCTGCGACTTCCTACATTTGTAGGCCTTGCTAATTGTTGGACTACGTGGAATGAACAAATGTATTGTAGTGTAGAAAAGTTGGAGATGGTTCACTGATCAGTCTCAAGCTCCCTCTCTTTGTCTCTCCTGCTGTCGCTCTGTTGTTCTGTCTCCCATACCCTTCGGCTGTGGTTTGTGCAACGGTAGTCGCTGTTTGCTTGGCACGCGCCGTCTTGTCAATCTATGCTAGCGAGCCAACACCTGCTCAATGAGTGTGAAGAGAGCGGATATACATACATATATACATATATCACAGCACATTTCGTTACACACCGATATGATGCCTCTTTGCATGTGTATGTACATACATATGTAGGTGATCGTGTGTATGTGTACGGAGAGTTGTACTGTATTATTGTTAATAAATAAATTTTATATACATACGGTACTTACAAGACTTGATTCGATAGCCATTCATATTCATATACTGTATTCTATATGTACGTAGATACTAAAATGTTATTGGAGTCACAGTAATTAAATAAAATAAATAAATACATTTAGCACTTAGTAGTTTGCATTAGTAGTATGCATTGGCATTTAAGATTAGTGATTTACATCTAAAACTGATACATCCTTCGTTTTACTAGGAATATGCAGTTACAACATACTTACAGGTACCTCAAATACAAATATGTAGATATTTAACATTCAAATGAAGCTAATTAGACTTCATTAAGTCAGTCAAAATAATATCGAATGAGGGTTCACTCTCTATAAAAAGAAACAGAATGAAAATATATTAGTTCCTCGCTTTGGTAATAGTCGTACTCACAATCAAGAAAAATTCACAATGTTCTCCGACATATGCATCTATTTAAATATATGTATGTATGTGTTATATATGAGATGTGAAATCAACGTAGCCCAGCTTTCGTGAACAATATATTAAGTATATTAATATATAGATATTTGATATATATATATATATATAAATATATAAGTAGTTACACAAATATACCCTCATATGTTTGGTTGGTATATATGTACATACATATGTTTGGTTGTGTGTGTATACATGAAAAAGCGAATACTCAACGTATCTGAGTCTGTGGTGGGCTTGGCGTGCTATACATATATATATATACATATGTATTAACTGGTCTACTTATATATACACACGCATTTCTCTAAGCTCCCCATACACACATATACGCACATACGCACACACAAAACACTCATTTATAAATGTGCATAAGCGTGTACAAGCTCGGAAATCGCGCCTCTCTGTTGATCGTGTAAGCACAATAAAATAATAAACAAAACAACAACAGCTACAGCGACTACGACAGCAACAACAAAATCGCTCGCGCAGCAGGTAAAGCAACAGCCAACGTTCCCGATTAGTCGACGACCCGCTTGAGTGAAAACGAAGCCGACCAACCGTAAAGCCCCACGAGTCGTCGTCTCTTGCGCTCAAGCCTGGTTTTGAGAGAGCAGCTCAAAACACACACACGTACACGACAGACGAATGCTTATGCACTCATACATGCTTACCAATATGCACTTGTATATGGACGGAGTGCCGAAGCAGCTCTCACTCAACAGGCTAGTTTTCGCACACACGCACACACACACACACACACACACACACACACACACACACACACACACACACACACACACACACACACACACACACACGTGTGTAAGTAAATTTATATGTACATATGTTCACGTCGAGAGTAGCTAGTGAACTCTGCGGCTTCGACTTGTTTCCGCCGACCATTCACATTCAACAGCCAAACAGTTTCGCCTAAGAACTCTTTAAGCGCGGTCTACGATCCACCTGGCAGGTAGAAGGCGCGATCACCGCTGGTTGTAAATATCTTCTACTGTTAGTACTCTCTCTTTCAGAATGTGGATATATGAGTCAATTTAGGTACCGAACAGTGAATAATTTGAATTAAACCTCAACTTCAGTTAAAGTAAAATGAATTGAAAACAGTGAGTAATTGAATTGCGCGTTTCCCGAAAAGTACGAAAGTGAAATCTTTGAACACAAATTTTTAATTAAAGTTTTAGTGCGACCTGCATTTTATAAACGGATATATGTGGATGCAAATGTAAACATACTATTCGATTTAGATATATGCAGATAAAGAAACAGGTACAGTTGCTAATGTTAGTAAAATTGTCATCAAATTATCCAGAAGCATTTTTATTGGAATACTGCTCGATACAAAGTATATTTAATATATCGAATTCGAAAAAGGTCGGCGGCTCAAGTCGGGTATGTCCAACTAGCCATTAAAAATAAAGTAAATTAATTTAAACAAATTAAAATGTGTTGAAAGTTTCGGAAGTGATTCCTATTATCCCAAAAGTAAAGCCGTTCTTAAGCTGTGCATTTCTTCCTGCTAATGCCTAATGGCCCCAACTGATGTATACATATACACACACTCAGTAAGCGCTATAGATGTATTTGTACATGAAGCCGAGCTATCTGCAAAATTTACCCACGCTACTGACCTTGAGCTTGTTTTCCCGTTTCTTAGTGAAGCTTATATAAATATGTATGTATGCATACACGATATATATGTATATACATATATATGTAGATGCCTCGTGTTGCGCTAGGTCGTCGTCATCTTCATTGTCGCCACCATCATGCGCCGCGACTCATGTGAAAAAAACGTTTCTATTTTCCCACTTTTATTTTCAACAACTGAATGTATTACGCGGCCAAAATGTGATCTAAACGAGTCAGAGTAAAACAGCAACAATGAGCGAATTAGAGAATGAGAGAGAAAGAGAGCTTTATCTCTGGCAATCCAATTTATAGCATCTGGAGTTGTACATAGTTTAGTTCTTGAGGCTCAAGTAAATGCAGAACGAGGATGGTATATATTCTAGTCGTGGATTGTCGTTTTTTTCAGAAGAAGCAGTCCTAAACTTTCGACTAGATCACTTGTACTTGAACTTTGTAAATCGTCTTGAGCTGGGAGTTGGCTAGCTTTGTTTTGTTTTGTATTTTTTTTGTTTTAATATTTTCCCGCAACCTTTAGACAGACCCGGCAAAGTTGCCTTCGCAATTGATAAGTTTCTGTGTGGTTCATGGTTAAATTCTTCAATTACTTTTATACAAACATAGATATCTCGGCTTGAAATTCAAATCAACAATTGAATTAAAAGAAATAAAATGGGAAAACATAGAAGTAGACGATGATGAAGAAGAAGTTGGCAGATGGATATTAAATTATGCAGGTTAACACTATTTTTTAGCTCACGGCAAACAGATGTTTCCACCATTCAGTATATGAGAAGGTGATAGAAATATATTTTACTACATAGACAGGCTGATACGGAGCCTTGAGCCCCGATCGACGAACCCTAATCACCAGACACCAAGCACTAAAGTCGAATGTAGCATGCACATGCACTTGGCCCTAGAAGAGGGCGAGTCCTAAAAAGGTCAATTAACAAACAACAGGTGAGCAGTGAATAAAACGACCGACCGCGCGCGCCCATTCCGAAGGCACTTGAATAGCTCGTGCTCGTACCAAGGAACAAAGCGGGAAATTTAGGAGAACGGCTGCTCTGAAATGAGCGCGACAATTTTCGTTATGGCTTTACATTGTTGCATCTCCCAAAGTGAGGTAGTCATATAGAGGGAGAGAGAGAGAGGGAGAGAGAGAGAGAGAGAGGGAGAGAGAGAGAGAATGATAGATAGATATAGATATAGATATAGATATAGATATAGATGATAGATATCAGGCATCTAGCTATCGATCTAGATATAGATATAGCTCTCCGCTCTAGATAGATATAGATCTCGATAGATATAGATATAGCCTATAGAATATCGATCTAGATATAGATCTAGCTCATAGCTCTAGCTCTCGCTCTCGCTCTCGCTCTCGCTCTCGCTATCGCTCTCGCTCTCGCTCTCGCTCTCGCTCTCGCTCTCGCTCTCGCTCTCGCTCTCGCTCTCGCTCTCGCTCTCGCTCTCGCTCTCGCTCTCGCTCTCGCTCTCGCTCTCGCTCTCGCTCTCGCTCTCGCTCTCGCTCTCGCTCTCGCTCTCGCTCTCGCTCTCGCTCTCGCTCTCGCTCTCGCTCTCGCTCTCGCTCTCGCTCTCGCTCTCGCTCTCGCTCTCGCTCTCGCTCTCGCTCTCGCTCGCTCTCGCTCTCGCTCTCGCTCTCGCTCTCGCTCTCGCTCTCGCTCTCGCTCTCGCTCTCGCTCTCGCTCTCGCTCTCGCTCTCGCTCTCGCTCTCGCTCTCGCTCTCGCTCTCGCTCTCGCTCTCGCTCTCGCTCTCGCTCTCGCTCTCGCTCTCGCTCTCGCTCTCGCTCTCGCTCTCGCTCTCGCTCTCGCTCTCGCTCTCGCTCTCGCTCTCGCTCTCGCTCTAGCTCTCGCTCTCGCTCTCGCTCTCGCTCTCGCTCTCGCTCTCGCTCTCGCTCTCGCTCTCGCTCTCGCTCTCGCTCTCGCTCTCGCTCTCGCTCTCGCTCTCGCTCTCGCTCTCGCTCTCGCTCTCGCTCTCGCTCTCGCTCTCGCTCTCGCTCTCGCTCTCGCTCTCGCTCTCGCTCTCTCTCGCTCTCGCTCTCGCTCTCGCTCTCGCTCTCGCTCTCGCTCTCGCTCTCGCTCTCGCTCTCGCTCTCGCTCTCGCTCTCGCTCTCGCTCTCGCTCTCGCTCTCGCTCTCGCTCATCGCTCTCGCTCTCGCTCTCGCTCTCATAGCTCTCTCTCGCTCTAGCTCTAGCTCTAGCTCTCGCTAGATATAGATCTAGATATAGATATAGATATAGATATAGATAGATATAGATATAGATTAGATTAGATTAGATGATTAGATATAGATATAGATATAGATATAGATAGATATCTATAGATATAGATATAGATATAGATATAGATATAGATATAGATATAGATATAGATATAGATATAGATATAGATATAGATATAGATATAGATATAGATATAGATATAGATATAGATATAGATATAGATATAGATATAGATATAGATATAGATATAGATATAGATATAGATATAGATATAGATATAGATATAGATATAGATATAGATATTATGATTAAATCGATAATTGATAGAGAGATTTTGTAATTTACAGATTTATATACCACACCCCCTTCTCCCAAAATGTCAAACAAACGTACTTCAAGAACTAGAGAATATACACACAATTAAACATTATGATTATATTCTGAAAGTTTCTGTCTAAAAAAGCAATTATCCAACAAATAAATTCTTATAATATTGCCTTCACTGCAGCATAGCCCAAGCGCATTCGCTGCTAACTGCGCAGTTATACTGCATATGTTTTTTTTATGTGTGCTCAAAATAAGTGGAATGATTAGAATATCAGCTGACAATATTCAGGGTATCTTCTAGCCAAGCAGTCTCGGCTAGAGCACTTGTTGTTTCTTATTTCGAGTTTTTGGTTGCTGATCATGGGCAGTAAACTGTTCTAAGCATTTCCATCATCATCTGTCTAGACGACCAAGCGCTCTAAATAGAGCACAGTTTTTCTAGTTATTTATAATTATGAAAATATATATATGTATGTATGTATATATATGTGAACCCATATCTCTACAAGTTGCTCTAGCCTTAGGCCGAACATTCAGCAGATGCTGGGATATGCAACACTCCACAGGTGCCAGCACAGCAGAAGCCAGTGATGTACGCTCAGCCGTCGGCTAGGCCAGTATGAATCAATCCCAGAGATGGATTGGGCACTTGCAGTGGGATATAGGATAATGCCATTTCGTCTGTCGGTGCGTCTGTCCGTCCAAAAGTGAATTGGAGTTGAGCAGATCTGCAGATCATGAAGAGACTAAGGTCAAGGGCTGAGTTACTGATGACAAAACGTTGCTTCATTCGCTTTTTCAGGTATTAAGGATATGCTTATAATGGAAATGCAGACGTCGCCACATCTTAGCCATGGGCTAGCGGCACTTTCGCCGGTCCAAGTACATCAGCATTCGCATTCGCATCCGCATCCACATCTGCATCCACATCAGCATGAGACGCAGCCTCAGCATCAGCATATGCACCAACACCATATTATCCAATCCCCATCACAAGCTCAGCCTCTGTCGCTATGCAGCAGCCAACAACAGCAGCACCAGCAGCAACAGCAGCATCAACAGCAACATCATCTCCCACAGCAAACGAGCAGCGCGTCTGCAACTTTGCACGCACTCCAAAATTCTGCGACAGGCGAGCAGCACAGCATAGCACATCAGAATCAGAATCAGAATCAGCATCAGCAGATATATACCTCAGCGCAGTTGGCTGACAAGTCCAAGGGTAAGTTGAAGCGGGTGAAATAGAGTGTGAGAATTGGGGACGGCTAGCACATACTCAGTCAAGAAATACGCATTACACATACACAAGAGCACACATAGTACCACATGCACACAAATACGCATATTTACGAAATGGGACACGCAAGATAGAGAAAGGAAGATCGGGGGCTGAGAAAAAAGAAATAAAGGTGGAAATATGTAGATTAGAGAGCAGAAATGAAATGAATTCTTTAATGAAATTTAAACTGATTTCAGAATGAACAATTTGATCAGAATCAACAACAGCAACAATATTCGCAATAGATGCAATAGGTCAATGTGATTCTTCTCTCCCTCTCCACCACTCAATCTCTCTCTAGGTGTGTGTGTGATTATATTATACGATTCGATTCGAGGCAAACAAAAGATTACATTTACATATCAAAGTTTCGAAATAACTCCATGGCAAAGGTAAGGGAAGCTTAGGACGAGTACTATCGACTGCTTGGGCCCAGATTCAAGTTGAAACAGACTTTTATTTACTCAAAGTTCTGCAGTCTCAAAGAAATGAAAGCCATCCGCCAGCCACCTGCCCCTTGTGCTCCGAGTCGCAAGTGCCAAGACAGTAAACAATCCGAATATACCCGCCCTCAGCTGAGCGAGAAAGAAAAGCTAAAATTCGATGTCCATTGAGGAGCGTCAGGTGAAAGGAGGAGGAACATATAGGGCCACTGAAGGAATTCGAGCACAAATATTGTTCAAGAACAATAGCTTAACCATGCAACTAGGGCAGGGGTACTGGGAAGCAGAGTCACTCGTCCGAAAGACAAGTATTCTGGTCGAAAAGAGTAGAGTACATGCACCCATAGACACATTGTTCTCCTGCTGTGCTTTCATTTACGAATTAAATGAAAAAATAAAACAAAAAAAATTGGTCACGGAATGCGCAATAAAATTGCAACTGGAATGCGCTATGGATCGAAAGACTGGTCGATTGGAAGTCTGGACGAAACTCACAATTGAAACTAAATCTAAAATGCAGCCCTAACAAAGAACCTTCATTTTCCCTAACAAGCTCTATATAACATAGACGATTCTCAAAAGACGAGTGTCTTCGATTGAAATCGTTATAGAGTTATCAGAAGTCTACATAGCAGTGTGAGCGTGTCAGGGTATCTCCTAGTCGTACACACCTGCCCGTCTCATCTTACCTCATCCCAATGTATCACTTTGCAATTGCAGTGCAAGAGTATGACGAATACTCGAATGGCTTGGTAAGAGGACTGTCCACGACTGCCGCCGTACAGGAATCTGGTAGCAGTTTTCTGCCTCACTCACAGGGGAATGTGGAATGGATATCAGCCATGAATGATGCTCAAAATAATGCAGGTATTAACTATACTGACATATACATATACATATACATATATATATACATATACATATACATATACATATACATATACATATACATATACATATACATATACATATACATATACATATATACATATACATATACATATACATATACATATACATATACATATACATATACATATACATATACATATACATATACATATACATATACATATACATATACATATACATATACATATACATATACATATACATATACATATACATATACATATACATATACATATACATATACATATACATATACATATACATATACATATACATATACATATACATATACATATGTATGTATACACGCATACACACACACTCTCACATATACAGGCGATAGCGCTTGGGTTGCGCTGCAGTGTTGCCAATATTAGGAGAACTTATTTGTTGAATAATTTAATTTTTAGACGTACGATCGTAATGAAACTTTCAGAACGTAATCATAATGATTGAATGTATGTGTATACCGAAGCACAAGTCTCTAGTATTTGATATTCAACATTTACAAAGATGAGGGTGAGGGGGTGGATTTAGGGGTGTGTGTTTTAACAAAAACCGAAATTGTATAAAATGAATCTTAATATACATTTTAAATTTGGAGACTCTAGCTTGAAAGATGTAGGAGATATAATTTTTTAAGTGATCTTCGATAAGGTTTTTTATCGATAAGAAATAATCGGAATGAGTTATCGTTTTTAGTGATAAACTCGATATGCGCGCGATATATACGGACATTTTAAAAAAAGTTGAAGTCTCTAGCTCCTTTATTATCTGAGATCGACGCGTTCATACATACGGACAGACGGACGGACGGACGGACGGGCGGACGGGCGGACGGATGGACGGACGGACGGACAGACAGACGGACAGGGCCAAATCGACTCAGCTCGTCGCCCTGATCAAGAATATATATACTTTGTGGGGTCAGCCACGCCTCCTTCTGCCTGTTACATACCCATTATACCCTGATTTCCCATAATCAATGGGTTCAGCGTATAATTAGGGGCGGGCATGAAGATGTAGTGATTTTTCGAAATCTGCAATATTTTGGACCCTATTGATGCTACCACCGAAGACCAAAAAAAAATTTTGTGGCATACACGAAAAAGAATTTTAACATTTAACATCGTTCTAAGAACTGACCGAAAATGAGATGTCTACGCCCACTTCATCTTTCTTGGTCAGCTATTTGAATTTGAGCAACGTAATTCTTATACAATAAGATACATACATATATTATAGTTATATAAAAAATAATATGATTACAATTCATCTCTTCTTCTTCGTCTTTGCATTTCAGAAGATTCGCACAGCTCGCAGGGCAGCATTTCAGGCGACGGTAAGTAAGGGTATATAAGGTTCGCAGGTGAGCTTGTCACCTGATACTCATTGACTGACGGATAGACACATGTGCTGCCAGTATGTAAATGTCGACAAGATTCTCAGGCACATTTAAGTAGACTATCGATTATCTCTCGTGACAAATAATCAACACTAACTGAGACCCCTAGGGTCCGCATCTGATTGACGCAGCTGATCTGAAGTGAGGTACGGTGAGGTGAGGGAATCGGTCAATCGCATTTGTGGTTAGGCTCAAAATGTCTCAGGTAACTTATGTGTTTAATTGAAGAAAACGCAGAGCTCGACCACAAAAGGCGTTTTTAGTTTCAGATCGCTGGAATTGTCAGGTTTTCATTCCGAATCGAAATGTTTTTTTCTCTCTAATCCTCTGCTTTCGTATTGAATTGTGCAAATACACCTGCAGCTCTACAGGTATCTGTATCTGAATCTCTTTATTTGTATCTGTACTGTGCATCCGCCGGTTGTGGGTTGCGGGCAATATTTTTCTTAGTCTTCACATGGCTATCAAGCAACCAGAGACAGACCTCTGGCCAGAGACCAGAGACCTACTCTCAGCTCCATGAGTGTGCATTACAATTTTGGACTTCATGCTTCAGCAGAAGAGCGGAAAGGAGTGTAAGAATAAGGAGAACAGTGAACAAATAAACACATTTTACTGTTGGCAACAATAAGGCCAAGCTAATAACCGCACGAGTGCAAAACACTTGCCTCTTCCCTCTTCCCTCTTCCATCTTTCCATTCCACTGTTCAGCCTTCACTTATCTTACTTTACTCTTGACTCGTTGCCACATTTGTGCAAGTTAAAAAGCCGCAAGACCCCAATTCCGGTTTCCTTCCTATTCAAACGAAATCAACATGGGAATGGATCGAATTCTTCTCCAATTCTATGTCTTCCGCCTGAGCTTATTGCTAATGGGAAAGATGTGAATAACAAGAAACCTTATTGAACTTTAAGCCATGTCAATTGGAGTTGGCAACATTCCCAGTCAGTCGCCCGTCTGTTCGTCTATCCGTCCGTCCGTTTTACTCATTTTGCGATGGTTCATCAGAATTGAACGCGGTTCAGGGCATCTGTTAGTCGGTCTTTGACGACTGCTGGGGCATCCCAGGGTAAATTCAATGAAGTTTATGAACTTTTATCGTATAATTACCCAAATCCAAACTTGAATCCATATCAAAGACCTGGTGCAGTGTTACCCAAAAAGGCGTGCTCAAGGCGTGCTTCATATATACATACACGCATATACACGCATATACACGCATATACATATGTAAATATATTCCTATGTATTCGGTTTTCGAATTATGCAAATTATGTAATGGTTATTGTAATTGCAGTTTTGATTTGGATAGATAACTCCCAGTGGGGAACTTCATTCGACTTTAATTGTAAAAGCAAAACAGAAGTCAGCACCAAGGCTGATGGCAGAAGCAATGCTAAGGGAGAGCTGAAGGTAGAAGTAGAACTGGAGGTAGAAGTCGAGGTAAAGGCAGATGCAAAGAGCCATAGTAATTAAAAGAAATCCCCAGCGGTGTTGCTCGAAAGTCAAAACATAAGTTGAAAGTGATTTGTCAAAACAAAATGAGCACAAAAAATGGGGGGAGGCAACAAGGACGTCTGCGGTGTATCTCATAACATTTGAACACACAATTGGGAATTCGAAGCGAGGTAACATCTGGTCAGGCTATTAGCGATCCCATCACACTGCTAGGCGGCATAGCTCAGCTGGAGCCATAAAGCCACAGTCTTTTTCATTGGGATCGGGATGTCTTTAGTTTGAAAGTTTACCAAATTTCAATTTGGTTGAATTTGTGGCTCTAAAACCATGTAAGATTCCCCGATAATCGCCTTTCTGGAATGCCGATTCGTAGTCTGCAGCGAGAACTCCCAAGTCATTAATCGAGCTAGAGACCATTTACAGTTTGATTTATATATTCCAAAATATGTATTAAATGATCTCCTCGTCCGTCCAGTTTCAAACGCAGAATATAAACTTGAACCAAATGTGCTAGCGCGCATTCGATAGGCACAGATGTCAGTCTCGAGATACGGCTGTGTATATACAGAGAACTGGACTATGCGAGAACGCATATATATGGAATATATACATCAGTATCACGAAAAGGAATCGACTGACATATATGTGTACATACATATGTATGTGTCGATATGGCTATGAATAAACGTGAATGCCGTTTGGTAATATATTTGTCGCTCTCATAATTACTTTGTCTTTATGTGACAACTTGATGTCATCATCATATATGCTCATGGAATACGAAAAGGCAATCATTTTTAGTGTAGCGCACAGCCCCCAAGCACACACACAAATGCAAAGCACACGCACGCATAAGTACAGAAACAGAAACAGAAACGAAACACAAACAAGCAATCACAAGAAAGCGTGAACGTTGGGTGCGCAAGCGAGATGGAAAGATAAAGAAATACAACATAGAGTGCGGCAAGTGCTTAAGTGGTAAAAACGAGAAACGTAAACTGTTCGCTGTGATTGGCGCTAGGCACATCTTGGTCTTGGTGCTGATTGGCGGGCATCGGCTTCGTGCTTGCTGCATTTTCCTCTCTTACTCGCTCTTGCTCGCTCTGTCTGTTGTGGTGTTTGGCGTGGTCTAGTGTGGTGTGGTATGTTTGCGTGGGTTGTCAGCTCTGACTACGTGCCAGTAACAGTAAATCGCGCTCTGTATACAAAAATTGCTTTGATGTCGAGCCAGGGTAATCACGTAACAGATGAAGGGCACTAAAAAGAAATTTTAACGTCTATTTAGAAATCTGATGTCGATTGAAGTCCACTTTTATGGAACTTCACGTATAGTATTAAAGGCACAGGGTCTCCTTGTATCAAAAGACATAATTTAATAAAATGAACTAACGCATGTCCGCTTCTCCATCCAGGTTTCGGGATAAATGGAGACATAGCGATGCACTATATTAAAAACATAATATTTTGTTATAGCATACATAGACACACCAAGTGGTAGTGTCTGACCATAAGTCGTGGGCTTAAATACTTAACGCCAATCCAAAAGAAGGGAAAGACAATTGCCCACCACAACTTTTGTAGCAGCCCACTCACCCAACTGCCTTTAATGAACACACAGCAGTGGCCGCATTCGCTGTCGCTTTCGCAGCCGCAGCAGCAGCAGAAGCAAAAGCAATTGTAACATTATCCAGTATGCAGAGCGCAGTTGTAGGATAGGAAGGGAATGACGCTTCGCTCTGGTTGTGTCTCTCGGCTGTTGGTTCGTCTTCATTGGTTCGCTGCAGTCGGCGTCGGGCAGTCGTGAAGTATGCGCATGCCGATGTGGTTGGGCGGGTGCGGTGGCAAAACAAGGACCAAGGACACGCTCAGCACGCAGTGCACACTCAAGCAGACGCTGCAGTCGCTGACGTACTGAACATACGCACACTTTTGCACTCTCACAGACATGTACACACGCATAGAAGCATACAGATAAGAAACAAAACGTGCGCAGGATCTCAGCGACTGAACGCAAACAGTCCGGAAAAAATGGCTTGAAATATTTCACGGCACTAAAAACAAAACAAAAAAGAATGACAAAAATAAATGCAAAATTTATAATAAGTACAACAGCAAACGACGACAACGACGGCGGCGGCGACGCAAAAATTTAGAGCACACAAAAAAATAGAACTGAAAAAAGGAAATTGGCTCGGGGTTCCCTTTTATTTAAAAGCCAGGCACAAAATTAGATACAAATACAGCAGCAAACGCCACGCCACGTAACCGGAGTAGCGGATTGTGAAAATCTAATGTGAATGAACAGTATCGTTGTCGCCATAGTTATCGTTATCGCTTTCGCTATCATTATCGTCGCCCTTACCGGCTCATTATTCGGCATATCGCGCGCGGGAATACCCAAAGTTATCTCGTCAGTGTCGTGCTTTAGTGTAAATCCTGCCCACATGCATTAGAAATAGAGCTGAGAGTCCTTCGACACATCAGCGCTGTTATATCCGAGGGTCAACTAGTCATCTATAGCACTCCCAACAGCAGAACATGGATCTCTCCACAGCCTATCGCTACAATCAAAACATGATGGAATACTACACATGTATATAAAATACGAAAATTAAAAAAAAACTATCTATCTATATACGTACATATTCATAAGCTCTTATCTGCCTGCCACTCTTCGACTCTCTCTGGAGACTCAAGTTTAGAGTTAGGTAATACCCTTTCAGTGGGTTTATACGTATGCCAGCCGGACCGCTTTTTGGCGTCAAAATATACACGTCTATAACGCATTGTATTCTTCATTCTATATGACTCAATAAGAGACAAAAGTTTCGTATTAGCGATCGTATTATAGCGCTGGGAAACATATTTGGCGAAAAGTATCGTGATATCCTAAACTTGTCTTCATCTGGGCAGGATTTCATACGCAGACGTTGTATTCATTCCCATCGAGCAGGGAAATAATAGTATGAATTCCCTTTCTCCCAAAGATTGATTCTGATCGAAAGGGACAAAATACTGACGCATAAAAGAGACAATGAAAGATATATGTATATAAAGTAGTATAATAGTTATACAATGTGAGGAGACGAGGGTTGGCGGCTCTGTTTCCCTAACATGACTTTGTTTCCCTCTTGTGTCCTCCCTTGTTAAGTAAACAATATCTATTTAGTTGTGAGACCCATTGATAGTCAATAGTTCATTAAATGACAATCGCATTTACCATTTATTATTTACCGTTGCAGTTTGGCAGTCAGTAAGGCACTCAAAGATCCTTTTGTCCTTCACGCACTCGCGCGATATTCTGCAAATCGAATGACGACTCCTGCTCGAGCTGATTCTCTTGATCTCACGCAAGCCGTTGCAGAGCGTACACTACTCCAGTGAGATACCGCCACTATCGAAAGAACGAAAAAAGAAATGCTCCGGATACATTTCGCCCACTGCGCACTGAAAGTCTTTAGAGCAATGAATATTACTTTCAGCACTCGTGTTTCCTTTATAAGCACACGAAGAATGAATTAGCAAAGCTATTCACCGTGGACAACTTTTATGCTTTCCCAAAACAGAGCTGGGCTGAAATGAGACTGAAGATAGTATCTAAAGACAAAAGCATTGCGATAGCAACAAACATATCCGTCTCTATATAAATATATCAAATTATATGCTGAGACAACAAAAATTATTCAGAACTATATAATTTGTCAGAGTTTTAATTGAGGCTCTCCAACTCAAGAAGCGATTCTCGATAGAAACTGAACTGCCAAAGCTAAAAACTGAATCAGAGTCCAATAGACGAAGGCTGTCAGGCCTGAATATAATATAAACCATAGAACAGGAATGAGCAGTTCCCGAGTAAGAGACATCCTATTCCTGCCTGTGTCTGCATCAATCATTCTGGGTTTCAAAATAACAAAATACCGAGTGTCTAATACATATTTGTAAAAGTCTTTTTTATCTATCAAAAGTAAAACCGTATTCCAAAGACTACCGATTACATAAACCATTATCACATTCCAAGAGTTTGATAGCTAAAATCCACCTGTTAGAAAAGCTAGTCAAGATAATAGTTCCCAACACAACACTTCGCAGGATTCTGGCGATCTCGTAGTCAAATAGAAAAATGTCGCCAATAAAGATATTTATGTCGATAGTAAAATAACATTATCTTTCGATAATGATTTTTTTGCGATAGACGGATAAACGAACAAACCGACGGAAGGAAATCATAGCATTAAAATTCGTTTTAGATTCGCTTGGTCGAAAATTTCAATACGGAAGCAGTTAGATTTGTGATTTTACTTTAAAGAATGACTGAATTTTATTTCTTGAATTAACCTCTCAGCATATTGTCTTTTTGTTAATAGATATGTGGAGATATTAAATACTATCAAATGCCCTGGTAATTCCAGTAGGCTGACAATGCTGAAAATTCTATATCCCGTATAACAGGAGCTCTATTATTAATACTTAGTCCTTCTATTTGGCATATCGGAAATTCTAAATAAAATTCTCCTTGATTCTTGAAATTGGGAACGTATTGTCGTGCATCTTGTTTCGATCGAGTTCCTTAACCGCCTTACCGCTGGAATACTGAAATTTACTGCTCTCAATTCACTGTTTTTCCTCTGACTCCGACTGCCTCGTGATCATGCCAAATCGGGTCAGATCAGATTTACCTATAAGTTATACGCTGGACGAGGAGCAAGCAATATGCCGCCGTGCGTGCTTGATTGTAACGTTCTTGGGAGGGGTTTTTGGGGGCTCAAGTGTAAATGTGACAATTTGTTGCTCTCATTAGTATTCAGCTATCGTAGCGCTCATACATGAGTTCGGAATGTCCGTCCGATCAGACGGACCTTAGTCGACTCCAGCCCTGACATTTAACGTATGGAGCTTCTGCGTCTGACGCTCTTCCCAACAATTCTTGATCTTCATTAAAACTGGCATATCAAGTGCGAAATTTAAGTGCAAGAAAATAAATGATGTGTGAAGACTGCCGATATCGAGCTGTTCTGAGATACAACTGTCTCCTCTTTAATCCCTACGCCTTGTTTTGACTGTTTGTCATGTTTGTCATTAGGAGAGTTCTCCTCAGATCATCTGTGGTGTTGCTCATCCGCAACGCTTCGTCTGCTTCGGCGAGCAAAAGTCGTGCATAATTAGGAGACTTTCTGCAAGCGAAATCCACCTCTTCTTTAAAGTAATAGTATAGACTAGCAGGTGATCGAATACCAGATACCCTGGCCAACTTGCACATTACATAGCTGTCCTCCTTGATGGGGGTATGATGTAATCAATATATTTCTTCATATAAGCATACCCTACCCGACCTACCTTTGCCTAAACTGTAATGCCTTTTCGTATATCATAAGTGATCAATGTATTTTAGAGCTGAAGTCAAGTAGTTCTGCAGTTGTCTGGCTATAGCTTTAGTAACCGACTATAGCAATCGTCCACTTCAGATCCTCTGAAACGGACGGAGCGACATTGAGGCAACGGCTTAAGAACTCAACTACCCATGAACGGTGATCGGCAAATATACATATGTTTATTGACTAAATCCAGAAACGAGACTTAGATCCTGCATATATGTATATACATATATTCTATATAAGATGCGACTGCATCTTGACTAAGAGAGTCAACAAATCCACTGTAAGCCCAATTATGGTTTGCATTATGCTTAACTGCGTATTGGAAGACACAATTTTATTTTTATTATATGTTTGATGCCGGTATGTACCAGGATTACTTACTGGTAAACTTAATTGCATTGCAGGTCATGGCGGCGTCAATCAGCTGGGAGGCGTGTTTGTTAATGGACGCCCCCTTCCCGATGTAGTCCGGCAGCGGATCGTGGAGCTGGCACACAACGGCGTTCGTCCTTGCGACATATCGCGTCAACTGCGCGTTAGCCATGGCTGCGTCTCGAAGATATTGTCCAGGTAAGTGAATGAGGGTCAACTGCCTTTAGTGTGCCTTTCAGCTAATTATGGGAATGCCCGCGTAAGTTTCGATAGGGTGATAATGGACTATTCATGCATAGTGAACGCATGAATGCAGTCGGTCACATCCGACGGCAAATGTTTTAAGTTTAAAATCAACAATATCTGCATATTTCATTCAAATAATGAGATGAGCCAAATTTCAAGGCTCTCAGCTGAGTCTCTTGTCTGGGTCAAACTAATGCATTCATGCATAGATTGTCGAGTATGTGTAAAGGCAGCGCCGGGTTTGGGTTATCTGGCATATTGAAGTCCGAAGTCATTCATAGCAAACATGGGCTGTCTGTCCTACACGGGGAATTCCCATTGTAGATGCCGACTAAAATGGCGAGTCAGCTGTTGCGGCAGCTCGATGTAAGCACAGGTGATTCCGAATGGCTTGGTTAATTATGTGGAGCTCACTTTCTCTCTACCTGCCAGCACAAACATTCTCGTTTTAAGGAATGGCGAGCAGTGTGGGTGAGCGACGGATGCAGCTACAGCATGACATGCATATAGGACCAATAAATCTCTTCAGCCTCATGGACATGTGGCTGGATGGCCCCTGTGCAAGGACTCTGCAGGACCATGCACGACTCATATGTCAGCCTCCAGCTCGCATCCTCGACCTAAACGTTGGCTGACATTTAAATTGTTTGTAATTGAAATGGTAAAATCGGTGGTTCCGTTCCAAAATGCTTGCATTAATCAAGGTGTCACTGCTGACAGAGGACCATACACTCGTTTTTATTTTTTTTTTATTTTGTTTCAGCCTAATTTGAATTATCAGACTCACAGACTTCAGATTTTTTGTGTATCCATATTTAATGGATACGGAGATTTGGTAATTTACAGATACTACTCATAGAAATATTAATTGCAATTAAAAAACAGATAATGAATTGTAGATTAATAAATTACCTTTCTACAAAAACATCCAAGGGACACTATAAAATATTATGGTTATCATAATCTTGTCAGTTGAAAAAAAAAACCGACTATGTAACTATGTTTACTTCATCGGAACGGTAATTTTTCAATCTACAATATTCTTATACCCTGAACCCATCGAAAATAGGAAATCAGGGAAAAATGTTTTTGTGAAAAAATATGTAACAGGCAGAAGGAACCAACGCAAACCCCATATATTCTTGATCAGCACGACGAGATGAGTCATATAGCCCTGTCCGTCTGCCCATCCGTCCGTCCGTCGGTCCGTATGAACGCCGAGATCTCAGAAGATATAAGAGCTAGAGAGCTGAAATTCAGCTGATTTCAGATTTACTGTGTATATACAAACTTTTTGTAATCAACAGATTTTGGATACCACGCCCCCTTCGCCCCCAATTTGTAAAAAACGTATTTCAAGTACTAGAGACTTGTGCTTTGGAATGTACACACATTTTGACCATATAATTACGCCCTGAAAGATTAAGATCGTATGTTTACAAAAGAAGTTATTCACCAAGAAAATTCTCATACTATTGCCCACACTACAGCGCAGACCAAGCGTAGTCGCTGCTTACTGCGCAGTTAGCAGAGCGCGGGCGTGTGAGGGTGGATGCATGTAAATGTATGTGTGCGTGCATAAAAGAAGTGCAGAATGATCAGAATATCAGCTTGGAGGGTTCAGGGTATCTCCTAGTCGAGCAGTCTCGACTAGAGTCTTCTTACTTGTTATACCCTGAACCCATTGAAAATGGGAAATCAGGGTATAATGGTTTTGTTGAAATGTATGTAACAGGCAGAAGGAGGCGTGGCAGACCCCACAAAGTATATATTTTCTTGATGAGGGTGACGAGCTGAGTCGATTTGGCCCTGTCCGTCTGTCTGTCCGTCCGTCCGTCCGTCCGTCTGTCCGTATGTATGAACGCGTCGATCTCAGAAGATATAAGAGCTGGAGACTTCAACTTTTTTTTACAATGTCCGTATATATCGCGCGCATATCGAGTTTATCAATAAAAAACGATAACTCATTCCGATATTTTTTATCGATAAAAAACCTTATCGAAAGTCAGTTAAAAAATTATATCTCCTTCATCATTATAGCTAGAGTGTCAAAATTGTAAATATAAATTAAGACGTATTTTATACAATTTCGGTTTTTGTTCAAATTTACCCCCCGCCCCTATATCCACCCCCTCACCCTCATCTTTGTAGAAGTCGTATATCAAATACTAGAGACTTGAGCTTCGGTATACACATACATTTATACATCATGATTACGTTCTGAAAGTTTCATTACGATCGTACGTCTAGAAATTAAATTATTCCACAAATAAGTTCTCATAATACTGCCAAGACTGCAGCGCAACCCAAGCGCAATCGCCTGTATATGTGAGTGTGTGCGTGTGTTTGTTTGTGTATGTGTGTGTGTGTGTGTGCGTGTGTATGTTCGAATTATTATTGAAATATCAGTTGCTCGAAGGGTTCAGGGGATCTCGTAGTCGAGCAGTCTCGACTAGAGCTTTCTTACTTGTTTATAAATGACCTTCCTAGTTGTATCTCGTATTCTACTATATTTATGTATGCTGATGATGTAAAACTTTACCTTTCATACTCCAGTGAAAATGGACATCATCACCTTCAAGATGACCTAAATGCATTTGAACTTTGGTGTGTGGCAAACCAGCTGGACTTAAATTGCTGAAAGTGCATGACAATGACCTTCAGTCGTACCCTTCCTCTGATTGTTGATTATAAAATTAGCAATATTTGCTTACGACGCATCCATACAGTCAAAGATCTTGGTGTTCTTTGATTGTGAACTGAATTTTAATCTTCATATTTCTACCATCCTTAATGAAGCCAAAAGTGTGCTGGGCTTTATTAAACGTTGGTCTTATTTACTTTGCTTGTGCGTCCTATCTTAAAGTATTGCTCTGTTGTATGGTCTCCGGAGCATAAACTGTATCACGATCGTATCGATTCGGTCCAAAAACAGTTTCTTCTCTTTGCCTTAAGAGATCTTAGATGGGACAGTAATTTACGATTACCGTCTTATCATAGTAGGCTCCAGCTTATTGATCTTCCATCGTTAACCAATCGCAGAACAATTTTAGAAATTGTTTTTCTGCATAAATTGATTAGTGGTGATATTGATTCGTCCTCTTTGTTGGGTCGTCTAAATTTTTCGGTTCTGTCCCGAACAACTAGACACTATCGTCCGTTTATTTACCTGTGTGCACTAGGGATTATTCTTTGCTCAGTGCGTTTCATGTTCTATGTATTAATTCTAATAAATATTATCACGTTTTTTCCTTAGAGCTCTCTCTTCCTAAAATAAGAAGTTTGCTATTAGCTTATCTTAGGGAAATCACTCACAATGCCCAGGCATAAGCATTGGTATACATTTTCGTTGCCAATGTTGTGTAGTGATTTCTCAATTCTATCCTATATTCTATTTTGGCTCTTCCCTTATTCTTTTTTTTTATACCCTGAACCCATTGAAAATGGGAAATCCGGGTATAATGGTTTTGTTAAAATGCATGTAACAGGCGTGGCAGACCCCACAAAGTATATATATTCTTGATCAGGGCGACGAGCTGAGTCGATTTGGCCTTGTCCGTCCGTATGTCTGTCCGCTTGTCCTCTAGCTCTAAAGGTGCAGATGATATAAGAAAATAACTAGCTTTTGATAAGGTTTTTCATCGATCTTAAAATATCGGTAATAGTTATCCATTTTTATAGAAAAATAAATTTCAAGTCTCTAGCTTTTATATCTTCTGAGATCGACGCTCTCATTTTATTTTTTAATTCTGTTAGGCACACCTATTAATGTGGCCAACAAAATTTTGAGTATTTTATCAAAAATGCTAAAATTATGTTAAAAATTAATAGTTTTTAAAACTTTTTTTTTTGCTTTTATTATTCTAAGATATGTCTATTTTTGAATACCAGTTTTACATGTCTATATGTGTATTGTGTGTTTGTATGCATGCAAATAGAATAAACAATGGTGTCTCTGAGTCAATTAGAAGTTATTGTTCCCGCTTTTAATCTATAATGCCTATCGATAAACTTCCTTTACACTCTTACTTTTTCAGATATTACGAAACTGGTAGCTTTAAGGCTGGCGTCATAGGCGGCTCGAAGCCAAAGGTCGCGACGCCACCAGTCGTTGACGCTATCGCCAACTACAAGCGGGAGAACCCGACTATGTTCGCTTGGGAGATACGAGATCGGCTACTGGCAGAAGGCATATGCTCACAAGATAATGTGCCCAGCGTATCGTCCATAAATCGGTAAGATAATATTGACTCTTAATATTGAAGCTTCATGTTTGTAGCTCTTAAACTAAGAAACTTCGGCGAGCACAATGACTGCTTGTATCACAGTTGGAGAGCGTAGATACAAGAACTAAAAGGGGATCCCTTTTTGATTTCCTTGACCATGATTGCATGTTTTTTGCATGATTTTGCATGTTTGATTTCAGTTTCGAATCGTGCGCATATCGTATATCGTATAACCCAGAAAAGTTGTTTGTTTGCCAGCTTTGATCTGGGAGAGTGTCACAATGCTTGCTGTCATGCAACTTAGTTCCGAATCCGTTTCCTTATCCGCATCCGTGTGCCAAATTCACGATGATGGGTGCGTCTTTGGCCCTAAAAACACAGAGCAGGAGAGATGGCTAATAAAAGTATCTAAGTAGTTTTCAGCGTTCATAATTGTGGCACAATGCTTGACACACGACCACCACAAAAGCTAGCTTCCTTTTCGGATTCCGGTGCGGCATTCCTTGCCATCGCAGGCAGAGCCGCAGCGCAGCATTGCCAGCGTCCTAGCGGATTGTAATGTACTCACTTCCTCTTTGACTATAATTCATTTTATTTGGCTAAGGATGCCAGGAGGCAGCTGCTCAAGGCTTGAATTGCCGTCGACGTCGCCGTTGGCGCTACGAAAAGCCATAAATTAGCTGTGCACAGTGCACAATAACTGTAATTCCGAGCGACGTGCGACGGATGACGGTCGGCAGATCCCGACGGCGTTTGTTGTCAAGTGAGAGGTGACTAAGGTCAACGCGCACTTGTTCGGCAGACCCACACCCGCAGCCGCACCCACAGCATCCACTCCATCCCTTCTATCACTATAGCTTATCCCACCACAAGCTTACACACCTCACTCCACTCAGCCTTCTACCCGCCACAAAGTCATCTAAAACACATTGCTGAATATTTATTGGGGCGCTGCAACCACACGCGGCACGTGCAGCCATTCAGAATCAATTCGTTACGACTAGGATGAGGAGTATGCAAAGCGCCAGGATGCGATGAGTGGTCGGGATGAATCGCAGAGGTTACCATGTGGCTGAGGGTAATTCCATAGGATAATCAACATTAACTTGCCATAATACGACAATGTGTGATTCGATGTCACCCGAGCGATGATTGAGACGTAGATTCAATCATATACAGACGCACGTTCACGGCAGTGCGAGAGACCCTCTTCTCTCTCAGAAAGTGTCAGGCGCAATTCCAGTCCAGTTTCTAGTTTTTTGTTGACTCTTTTTTTTGCGTCCCGAGAGAATAGCACTTATAAAGTGACTTTCGCAGCACTCAACGTAAGCCAATTGCCTGGTCCTCTCCCCGGCGTCAAATAAAGCCAAGTAAACAAATCGAAAATGTGTAGGCAATGCACAATACCGCGCAGTCCAAACATATGTCCCAATTGTGTGCACTGCCCGACTAGTAATTCCAACCTTAGTATCCATGTTCTCTCTCTCTCACACACACACTGTTTTTCTTAATTCGGCGAGATTGTCCTTTTGGAAATATATAACTTGATTTGATTTCGCCTGAGTTACCCTCTCAATTTGCAACCCTCTCAACGCAGGAGGAGGGGAGGTGGGGAAGAGCGGAGAGGGATTTCTGCGTTAAACTTGTATAAGTGCAATAGAACAAGTGCTCAAAGCGGGTCTCTCTTCAGGTCCCTGGAATAGACCCCTGACTAAAATTGTCCCGCAATTACATCTTGTTTAGAGCTCTGAGGTGGCTAATATTACCGTTTACATATTCTCACCTAACCGGAGTCGCGACCATAAATGTAAAGCTTGGGCTCATTCAAGAATAATGTTCCGCACTAAGCAGTCCCCAGGTGCCAACAGATGCCGCATCATGACACAAATGGGTGGCGAAGTTGAAGGTCAAGTAAAATTTAAGTGGATGCGCGTCCTTCTTCGCAAGGCGTGCAGATTTTCTGCACTAATAGAACTTCTTTTTATACCCTGAACCCATTGAAAATGGGAAATCAGGGTATAATGGTTTTGTTAAACTGTATGTAACAGGCAGAAGGAGGCGTGGCAGACCCCACAAAGTATATATATTCTTGATCAGGGCGACGAGCTGAGTCGATTTAGCCCTGTCCGTCTGACTGTCCGTCCGTCCGTCTGTCCGTATGTTTGAACGCGTCGATTTCAGAAGATATAAGAGCTAAAGACTTCAACTTTTTTTTTTTACCCTCATCTTTGTAAAAGTCGTATATCAAATACTAGAGACTTGTGCTTCGGTATACACATACATTTTAACATTATGATTACGTTCTGAAAGTTTCATTACGATCGTACGTCTAGAAATTAAATTATTCAACAAATAAGTTTTCATTATATTGCCAACACTGCAGCGCAACCAAAGCGCAATCGCCTGTATATGTGAGTGTGTGTGTATGCGTGTGTTTGTTTGTATGTGTATGTGTGTGCGTGTGTTTGTTTGTATGTGTATGTGTGTGCGTGTGTTTGTTTGTATGTGTGTGTGTGTGTGCGTGTGTGTGTGCTAACTATTATTGAAATATCAGTTGCTTGTAGGGCTCAGGGGATCTCGTAGTCGAGCAGTCTCGACTAGAGCTTTCTTTCTTGTTATCAATAGAAACGCCTAACGAGGTTGCCTATGCGCGTGAAGGTACATACGCAAAAGACATTTTGCTTCACTGAACACGACGATAAGGTTATTTGTGAGGTATAACTAAAACACAAAATTGCCTCTGGTCCATTTTATTGAGCTTACGATGGATAGGGCTAACAAAAACTCCTAAGGATTGAATGCGAGCTTTTCCAACTTGGCATGAGCAGATATTTCATTATAGGTGTCTCTGTTTTGCAGAATTGTTCGCAATAAAGCCGCTGAGAAAGCGAAACACGTGCATCATCACCAGCAGCAGCAGCAGCAAATGCAACCAAGCCTCGGCAGTGTACATATCGCAAGTGAAAGCCTCGACAGTAGCAACGGCGCAATTAGCGAGCAGCAAGCTGTCATCCCTAACAGCAACAACCTCAACAACAATAACTCGAGCAGCAATAACACCAATAACAGCACAGCATCGGTCGTATCGGGCGCAGGTGCAGTGGGCGGACTAGGCGTGGCGGCAGAGCCAGTGACTGGCCCCAGCATCGGCGCTGACGGCGGCGGCGGCAGCGGCAGCAGCGGAGGCGGCAGCAGCGGCAACAACATTACAACGGCTGCTACTGCAACGGAACAGCGATCGTCTGGCTCAGGATATAGCATAAATGGCATTTTGGGCCTGCAGCATGGTCATCACATACACAGCAACAATAACAGCAACAACAACAACAACCATACGTCAGATGCCAATTGTAAACGCAAGCGAAATGATATCCACGGTAAGGGAAGACACATTCTGCCCATCTTATCTCTCTCTCTCTCTCTCTCTCTCTCTCTCTCTTTCTCTGGCTCTTTATCTTTCTCTCTCTCTCTCTCTCTCTCTCTCTATATATATATATATATATATATATATATATATAGTTGTGAAAAGTTTTCCAGCACTTATAACTCGAGATCTGCTGGACCAATTTTCATGGTTTTTGATTTGTTGGATTTGTCTCCGGTACGAGTAGGATAGTAGATCTTAAAAATACTGAAAAAATTTCACGAATACTTGAAAAACGCGTTTTTTTTCCCCTAAAGATTCAATTTTCTTTTGATACTCAGTAGGCTTGATAACAGTGACAGTTTTCGGTCCTGCTCTTATATTATACAATAGTATAGAAGTAAATAAACAAATGTAAAAAAAGCACATTTGATAAAAATAATACGCGTGCATACAAAAGCTAAATATCTCGAAAGTTCAGGTATTTGTTTGTCTCAAACATAAACTTGTTTAAATTATTTATATTTATATTTCTCGATTGATTTTATGAGGTTTTGTGCCAGGGCATATTCAGTATTACTATTAATAAAAATGCCGCATCCTAGAAGATCTAATCTTTCCCGGCGGACCCATGATGCAATTAGGCAACGGAATAACGCGAGTCAATTATCTGACGAAGAACGAGAAATCGCCCGCGAGAGGCGCCGCGTTAGTACCCAGCAAAGAAGGGCCTTAATTCGTGCTTCTCAAAGAGAGTCAGCCCGTGAAACGGCAATAAGAAATGGTTCAAAGCATCAAATTTGTGGCGATATGTAACCAAACTTCAACTGTCTGTAAATATGAGAATTGCAATTGCTGAATATCGGTAATGGCCGTATTCCTGTTAACGAATCGAGTGGCTTAATTTCATTTCCTCAAAATTTTTGCAATTTCGTCACATTAAAGGATGAGCTTATCAACAAAGTATTTCCGAATATCATTGCTTTCCACAAAAATACTAAATGGTTAAGTGAGCGAGCATTTTTGGCGGCTAAAAATAAAGATAAAGATTTTATAATTCAAAATCAAATCGTAGGTACTCTGTATTCATTCAAATCTATCGACTGTGTAACAAACAAAGAAGAAGCCACTAATTATCCAACTGAATTTTTGAACTCCTTGGATGTGCCTGGTTTACCAAAGCACAATTTACAACTGAAGGTTGGCTAGATAGTTATCATGCTTAGAAATTTAAACCAACCAAAACTGTGCAATGGAACGCGTTTGGTGATCAACAAATCACAGGGCCAATCCTTGACTATTTGTGGCCTCAATCTAGAAAATGCGTGTTTTTCTCATGGTCAATTGTACGTGGCATGCAAACCATTTATTCTTGCACCTGACCAAAAAAATCAAAGAATGTCGTTTACAAAGTGCTTGAGTGAAAATCCGATTAATAAATAAATCAGAGTGTATCCCAACCTGAACAACATAGCTTTCAACAATTTTTTACCTAGAAATAATGGATAGGGCAATGCAACGTTTGCCGGGCCAGCTAGTATATATATATATATATATATAATATATATATATATATATATAATATTATATAAAATATATACTGTAAATCCACTAACTTGCTCCAAGACCCACACCTATAGGTAACAATTAACAATATGTAGACAGTACAGTAGTTGGAGAGAAGCAAGTGAATGAGTCGGCTCGCTTCGATTTGAACTTAATAAGCTTTGCCGCAAGTGCAAGAGCAGACAGCGCAGCATTCGATACCTTCATTTGCATATCGTTTACTGGGTTGGCGTCCTAGGACTACACTTTGTGGCCATATTATGAGCGACATCTCCGAGCCGCAGCCGCTGCCGCAGAGCATATGGGTGTCTATAAGCTGAAAGCAAACCCCAGCAGCAGGCTAAAGTGAGATATCATCATAATTGAGTGATGGTTAGTGGTGCAATAGCAGAAAGCAAGATACAGGCATAGATAAAGATACAGATACAGATACCGTGACTGGGTTTGTTATTGAAAGCGACAAGTGCCAGTGGAATTCCATTTAAGAATCCCATCTGACATTATTACTTAATGATGTCGCAATGTCTCTCTCTCTCTTTCTCTCTTGCTTTCTCTGTGTTTCTCTGTCGCTCACTGTTAACCCCCTTATGATACTGAAATACGCCCTGATCCTGTATACGAATTGTATATATATATATATATATATATGTATATATATATATATATATATATATATATATATATATATATATATATATATATATATATATATATATATATATATATATATATATATATATATATATATATATATCTATCAATTATTGTCAAACCTCTCTTCCTTCCTTTTCCTTGCTCCCTTGGTAATAAAATAGCAATAAACTTTGAACCTACAAAATTCAAGCATGCTGAGCATTCAGTGCTTTGCGCTCACTCGACAGATTGCTTATCCCCCTAAGGGAATCAGGGCTATAGATGGAAAAGCATTTGTGAACCTGTGTGTGAGTGTGTGTGCATTAGATACTTAGGCTTGAATTTGTGGCAAATTTGTTCAAATCATTTTTGATTTTCTCGAAACTGAATATCTCTGGTCAAAATGTCGTTAGACAGCCTCCCCATTCATTTGCGCTGGGCTGTAGGCAGTATGCGAGTGCTAGGGTTGAAAAGTGGGCGTGAACATGTTCACCCATCATCACAGATAGCATTACACTTACAATTGCGATTACTACATTTGGTGTCCATTTGCCTTTGCTCCGATGCCTTTATCGCCACATGTGTAAAAAACTTTGTGCCTGTCACGCCCCTAAAAGGTAGCACGTTTTATTTATAGGCCTATACACAATAATGATTATTCTTGTTGGGAACTTACTTCGGAATCAAATCATCTAATTCTATATAAAATAGTTAAAAAGCTTTAAAGAGTTAGGAAGAATGTGTTATGTCGAATATAAGTTCTCGCATCAAAGTCATTTAGATGGTCCATCACTGCATCGGTTATTTCTAAACATCTTAAATTTCAGAGGCCCCATCACATCGACACCATGCCTTAGTGTTCTAATAATATGTTGTGAAACGAGTCCCTTTCCTGTGATATACTATATTACGATATGACATAAGGTTGCAACTATATAATTCCATTGCTTGTGTATCTTATTAGTTCTGTGAACATCAAGGATCCGCTCATGTCCATGAGCCTGCCTAGGGTGCAGCCATTGGTCCCCACCTATATACATATACCCATTTTTCGGGGTGCGGCGAAATAGAGTTACTGCATCGCTTTCTATGTACAGAACTTATATTCTATGGATGTACATATCTAAGAGAGACAAGAGACTTTGACTATACTATAAATTTATATATAAAGGGGAAAGCAAGTTAGTCAATATGCTTCTGTGTTGCTCCCAATGTCATATACAGTGATCAGGGTGACGAGTTGAGTCGATTTAGCTCTGTCCGTCTGTCTGTCCGTCCGTCAATCTGTCCGTATGTACGACTCGTCGATTTCAGAAGATATAAGAGCTTTAAATTTTTTCAAAATGTCCGTATATATAGCGCGCATATTAAGTTTGTAACTAGAAATCTATAACTAATCTCGATATTTTATTATCGACTAAAATCCTTATCGAAAGCTAGTTATTTTATTAAATCTCCTACACCTTTAAGTCTAGAGCTTCCGAATTTTAGATGTAGACTTATGTATATTTTATATAATTTCGTTTTCTTTTGTAATTTACCCCCACCTTTATATCCACTCCCTCACCCTCACCTTTGTAAAAGACGTATTTGAAGTACTAGAGAATTGTGATTTGGAATGTACATACATTGGAATATTATAATTACCTTCTGAAAGTTTCATTAAGATCTTTTGTCTAGAAATTAAATTATTCAACAAACAAATTCCCATAGTATTGCGCACACTGCAGCGCAGCCCAAGCGCAGAGCGCGTTCTAATACGTGCGTGTGTATGTATGTGTGTCTAAAAGAAGTGCAGAGTGATTAGAATATCAGATTGGAGGGTTCAGGGTATCTCGAGGTCGAGCAGTCTCGACTAGAGCTTTCTTACTTGTTTTCTACTTGTTTTCGTTAGTCTTGTAGTAAGTTAAGGAAAACCATTACAATCATTTTTAGACAGCTTATTAACATAGAGCTTCAGTGACTACATAAGCCTTTTTATTCAAATATGTGCATGCTAGGGGATTACATGTTTACCCAAATTTATATTTGTATATATACTACCCTAATATCCTGTCGACGCGTAAATGCACTTAAGAGCCACGTGGCAAGCCAGAAGAAGAGCTGCGACAATAAATGTAACAGCAGTAATTCAATTAGGAGGGTTCACTGTGGGTATGAAACACTAGATGGAGGCAGAAAGCACGATGGAGGGAGTTAGGAAGAGAGGACAAAGAGTAAGAGACTGAGCGAGAGAGAAAGACAGAGACAGAAAGAAGCAGAGAGAGAGACGTAGAGTTAGGGAGAGTGAGAATTAAAAAAAATTTTTTTTTAATATTTCGATTTATCTATATTTCAGATGAAAACCGCGATGTAAATATGAACTCTGAAGAGGAAGTCAAGCGACAGCGATTAGCCTACGGCGGCGACCAGATATATACAAATGTAAGTGCTATACTATTTGAAAGGAAAGACAACTACAACAACAAAGAAAAATCTTCGTATTGGAGATAGATCAGACTCTGATGGATTGCGGCCATTGTTTATTATTAGATAGGTCCATCGATACATAGAACGTGCCTCAAATTGTAATTGTAATACATCATGCAATATTGTCTTGTTGGTTTGGTTGGTAGATCTGGACTGGCAAATGGTGCATAAAAGACGAGCATAAGTTGCTCTCAGAGCTGGGAAACTTTACAGGCTCGGCGACGGCGACGTCAACGACGACGGCGACTGGAAGTGGATCAGCCTACTACGAGGCACCAAATGGATTTCCGACTAGCACAATACCCTGTGCGGGCGTCGGCAATGACTCGGCCATGATGTACGACAGCATCGCATCGATATCCCAAAGTCAAAGTTCGCTTTATACGCCGCCAATAGGCCCGGCGATTGGTATGTAAACTGCTCTACGCGTTTATTAGCATGCTTATATATTCGTTGCGTTTATATATTTTATTTTATTTTTTAATTTTCTTAATCTATGCGACTGTTGTATGTGCGTGGTTGTGCGTGTGTGTATGTGTGTATGCGTGTGAGTAGGCAGCAGCTCACTGACTCCACTTGTTCCTTTAAGTTTGCAAGACATGAAGTTCAATGCAAATAATCAGGACCAAAACATATCGCCATTTTATACAGGTAAGAGATCTGAATAGTTCTGCTAGTACGAATATAGGTAATGTATGACAGTAATAATACGATGTCCAAGACTCTAACTATGGACTAAACCCTCTAAATTGGGAAGATCTGTAGGGTATCCTTAACCTGAATACACTTCAAGTCATATCGAAGAGACCAACTCGATATTTCTCAGTACTCTCGATATGCAATCGAAATACGTTCGAAATTAGATGATGTCAACATTACTCAATTATCGAGTATCCTGGGTTGCAACGAAATAAATTTTCTACATCTATTTTAAGAATCTAGTTTTTTTTGATTAACCGAGCACAATAACAAGAAAGACTTACACCGCACAGACCATACGTACCAGACGGCTTCACGGATCGAGATTGTAATCATGATCACCATGTGATTGTGATCACCATAAAAGTTCACGGACTGACAGATATGCTGCCTGTGTGTCACTTCTCCCTTGGCTCTCTGTGCTCAATCATATGGACTGACGTGCCTACTTTGAGATCTCCATATTACTCTATGCCCCATTCAAAATGTAAATTAATACCCATTCACGATTTCACAATCAGCAATTGCCATTGAAAGTGGCAGCAGCTATCCCACAATAACGAGCCTGGACAGTGCCAACACGACGATGGTTATACGTGGCAATATTTCTGACCGAGGCAACTGCAATGATTCGCCCACTAACACTAATGGTAATGATAATGCTAATCCCAACGCCGATGTCGATGCCAACTCCAATGCTAATGGTAGTGCTAATTCTAATACTAATGTCAATGCTAATGCTAATACCAACGCCGATGCTAATGAGCTTCAGAATGTAGATAGAGATCCTGTTCATGAAGTGTGTAGCAATGAGAATGCCAATAACAAAAGAGCACGCAATGATATGGCCAAACAGCGCGGGAGCAGTATTATTGACTTGCACATACCCATTAATCATCTAATGCCCGACTCATCAGCTGTCCAGGATCATCATCATCAGCATCATCACCAGCAGCAGCAGCAACAGCTGCAGCTGTCCAGCAATGGAAACGCTAATACCTCATCTCTAATAGTCTTACAAGCCAATGCAAATAGTTCTACGGTTGACGGACGGTCTGATGTTGATTATATTGCTGCCAATAGCACAGCTATTTATGCCACGCCCCCAATGCTTCCCAGTTTTAGCCACTACTCAGCAGGCAAGTCTTTCTCTCTCTCTCTCTCTCTCTCTCTCTCTCTTTCCCTACTGCTTGTCGCACTCGCATTCGCACTCATTGACCTGACTAATCTCTCTTACTCTCTCTCAGCAAAAACTCTTATGTTTGTGGTGGTGGTGTTGGTGGTGTTGGTGGTGTAAACACACAAGATTATGCAAAGTGGCTAACACACAAACGCACGCGTCTTTCGTTAAAAATCAAATTATTACCCTTCAAGCTGCTCGCTGAGCAGAACTGTATCTCATATCATATTGTATCTCATATCTATCTCAAAGACTTCTATTGGTGGTGGGATGATATTAAAATCTGATATACTAATGAGATATGCCTACCTCGATGGATAACTAAATAGTTAGCAAATTGCAAAAGTATGACGCCATACGAAATTCCATAAACGTAAAATAAACTAGATTATATTTTTATTGTTCATATGTGAAGAGTATTGCACATTCATGTTTTCATTTGTATTTGATTCTACATTCTTTAAATTTTATGCTCTTTATGCTATATTTCCCTTCTTTTCTTACAGCCTGCGGATCAGTTGTACCAAGCGCTGATTACGCGTATAGTCCAGCTTATACCCAATATGGAGGGACCTATGGATCGTACAGTTACGGAGCCAGTAGTGGCTTAATAAGTAAGAAACCAAATATTAAGAGAATGTATCTATATATATATATATATATGTATGTATATGTTCTGCTACAGATTCATCGTACTACTATGAAGGCGGTCAGAATCAACCATCTCTCAATCAGGACTTACGCTCGCCGCTAGCTGCTACCAGAGCCAATTCTTTGGTTTCAGCAGCATCGCCAACAGGCAGTGCGTGCACGAAATCAGAGACATCAGATATATTTCTTGTGTAGTAGTACCAAAATATATAAATTTAAATCCATTAATTTTAATCATTGTTCCAAAGAAACTTATCTGTAGTTATACACATATATATATGACACATTATTACTCGTACAATTACTCTTTATATATGTATATATGTATATATATATAATATTTAAAAAAAAAAAAAATATATATATATATATATATATATATATATATATATATATATATATATATATATGATATATATCATTACATATACACATATGTATATATTGATATCTAACTGTACGAGTCGGTACTTATATCAAAAGTAGGTAAGAGCGAAAATAGAAGAAAAGAAACCCCATCCCAGTGTTATTGTTTAACCGACGGTGAACTGAAGAACTCAACGAGAACAATTCTCAATATAATTAGAATATTTGCATTAAAGCATACATTTTAGTAGATCAACCTGAACCTTACATTTCCGTTTGTATTATAAAGTATTAAGACAAAATAAGCAAGTATTAAAACAAAAAAAAAAAAAACAAAAAAGACAGCAACCTGTTAATTCATGCAATTGAACGAGTCGTCTCATACTTGTTCACTAAGTGAAAAGATCTAATATTGGATTTTATCAATGACCGATTATATATTTCGAGCTTTTACCTACTCCTACGTGGAAACTAAGCCAAGAAACGCACGAATCTTCCAAAAGAATCCGAAATCAAATTGTTTAAAACGGACTTTGAATTTAAATCCGCCATCCGAAATCCGAGGAAAAAGCAATATTCCCTTTTTTGTGAAAGGCACAAGTCAATATTTAAATAAACAAATAATTATAATAACAAGTAAGAACGTTGCTGTCGGGCGCTACCGACTGCGGAATACTCATTCACATCCCATCAGCAATTTAGCAGCTAAGTTAAGCTCTAATATTGTAGAAAATTCAGGTTTTCCCGATTTGCCACGCCCTTATAGGGCATGGCCAGTTCTTGGAACGAGCTTACTACACCCTAATTGCAAAATTTGAATGCTTGCCACGCCACTAGTGGCGTAGCTGTTCGGGAAAATTTTAACACTATAAATAGAAGATATACACGAGTATGTGTTCCAAATTTCAAGTCTCTAGCTTGAATTGCGCCGGAAAAAAATCACTTTCGTGAATTAGTATAAAAAAGAAGTAAGTTAATGGATTGAAACCAAAATCTTTACTAAAAGAAACTCAACCAAAAACTCTATACATGCATGTTTTCCAAAAACTTGTAAATGTGTGTATTTTAATATTGTAGACTTAAATAAGTATATATATAAAATAATATAACAAATGTACGCACACTAGTAATTTACGTATTTGTATATCTACATACATATTATGTACATACTGATCTACCCTCAACTAGCACTGCTGTGAGCTCCACAAGAGCGCAGATAATGTTACCTTGAGAATGAGTGTTATTATTTCGATTAATACAATCTTATTATTTCATTATTATAAACTCCAAAGTTGGGTGAAAAAGGCATTTAAGACGAACACAATGTTGAAGTACTTCATTTGGCATGGTCACGAAAACCAAATCACAATATGCGAATAATTTGCTAAAAAGTTTTGGAATCTTTTATCTTTATTTTGATATTTGTAATTAGACTGCGAACTCTTTGAAGCGAATACATACATACATTTACATATTATTATTTACATTTAAATAAGCGCACCACCTAGATATATTCGAATATCTTAAGTGATGATGTATACATCGAACTGTATTTGTACTCGTAAATGTAATGCTAGATATAATTAAGAAAGCACAAACCAAATTCTGTATAAATACATACACCTAGTAAACAATTGAAACACACATACATGTATGTATGTACATATATCTATAAATAAAAAATTATATGAAAATAGGATTCAAATGGGATCGCATTCCTATACATATGTATCTGTCAAAGTCTGTATGTATATATTGAGAAGACAGGATAGAAAGAGAGCGAGAGAGAGAGAGAGAGAGAGAGAGAGAGAGAGAGAGAGAGAGAGAGAGAGAGAGAGAGAGAGAGATAGAAAGTTCATGGAAAGCTAAAAAGAAAGCTCTAGAGATCCCCAGAACCCTTTTTCTTATTGAACTGATATGCCAATAATACTTCGCTGCTTTTCTGCATTCACACATACACACACACATGGATGAAATGCGTGGATTTTCAATATAGCCTCTAACCCCAGCTTCCTATCCCCTGAACCTGAACGCCTAGATCTCAGAAGTTATAAAAGCTAGAGAATTGAAATTTTGCATGCATACTTGTGTGTACCATACACAGTACGAGTTTATCATATTTTTTCGAGCCGAAGGGGGCGTGGTAACCAAAATCTGTAAATTACATGTTTATAAATGTTTGTATATATATGTATATATATATACATAGTAAATCTGACGTCTCCAGGTCTAAAAGTGTTCAAATTGGGCTGAAAAAACAAAATCAGATTTTGGAATAGTTCTCATACAGAATAACAAAGGAATGCAAGCATAAACACGCATTGGCTGCAGTGTGGGATTACAATGGAACTTAATTGCTTCATAACTTTTCTTGTTGATGAGTTATGCTCATGAAACTTTCATTATAACAATAAGGTGCGTTTATATGACAAGGCGCAAGTTTCTAGTATTTGAAATAAGCCTTTCACAAAGGTGAGGGTAAGGGGGTGGATACAGAGCGGTGGTAGATGACAACAAAAATCGAAATTATAAAAAATACATACATATATGTAAGTCTATGTGCGTGATATACATCGACCTAGGAAAAACAAGTAAGAAGGCTCTAGTCGAGACTGCTCGACTAGGAGATACCCTGAACCTTCCAAGCTGATATTTACATAGTACATATGCATCCACCCTCACGCGCCCGCGCTCTGCTAACTGCGCAGTAAGCCGCGACTGCATTTGGGATGCGCTGCAGTGTGGGCAATAATATGAGAATTTATTCAATACAATCTTAATGAAATTTTCAGAGTCTAATTATATGGTCAAAATGTGTGTACATTCCAAAGCAAGTCTCTAGTACATGAAAAACGTTTTTTACAAATTTGAAGAGAAGGCAGCGTGGTATCCAAAATCTGTTGGTTACAAAATGTTTGTATTTATCATATGTATATACACAGTAAATCTGAAGTCTCCACGTCTAATAGTCTTCCAATGAGGCTAAAAAAAATTATTCTCGATAAAAAATTTTCGGATGACTTATCGAAAAAATAAAGCAAACTCGCACTGCGTATATCTTCTGAGATCCCGGCGTTCGTACGGGCAGACAGAGGGACGGGCGGACAGGGCTATATCGTCCTGATCGAGAATATATACACCTTAAGGGGTCTGCGATGATTACTTCTGCCTGTTACATACTTTTCTCAAAACCATTATACCCTGATTTCCCATTTTCAATGGGTTCAGGGTATAAAAATCCAAGTCTCTAGCTGTTACATCTCCTGAGATCCACGCGTTCTGTCTGCGGACAGACAGACGGTCAGGGCTAAATCGACTCGTCATCCTGATCAAGAATATATACACTTTAAGGGGTCTGCCATGCCTCCTTCTGTCTGTTAAATACTTACATATTCCATATGTCTCTGAAAACCTATTACATCATCACATGTATGTATGCATGTATATTATTATTCATCGAAAACGCTAGGCCTCGATTCTTATTTCCTTTTGATTTGAATCTGTGCTGCTTAAAATAAAATATGCTGTACACTAGTAAGTATTTTAATAATCATTTGTACTTGATTTAATATATATATTTTTTATTTATGACTTACGTCAAATAAGAATTATAAGTTATGTATGTGATAAATTGTCTCTTGTTTCTTAAATAAATAACTGATTTCCCCTAAGTGCATTGGACTCTGAATATACATATATGTATGTATTTGAATATTATACATATATAGTTTCTGTTCATTAAAACTTTTAAAATTTAAATATTTATGTAATGCTTGTAAATAGTTGTACGCACTTAATCAAATTACACAGATAACACATTTATACTATAAATTAAATAATTTTTCTGGTTTTTCATATTAATGGTTATATAGTTTTATCCCTTGCTTTTTTCATTTTTTGTGAACAGCTATTGTTTAATATTCGTAAGTATACATGTATATTTATATGCCTTTTAAACATATTGTTACGTTGGACATGTATATATGTACATACAAACACACATATATGTAATTAATTGTATAATATTAATATGGGCATTGCTGTTCCTATTAGTCATGAGCATTATATATTCACATATAAGAATGTAAATAAAGCTGCTGAGCATGTAGTTGACACATGCATACACATACACACACAGGCATATATCTATATGTATGTATATATACGCTCCTGAGCGTGTGTTGTAATTGATGAGCATTTAAGCTGGCTGCAAAAGCATATTTATTATGTATTTATTGTTATCTCATTACTGGTGAGCGCACGTACATACATAGGCAAATGTTCACAAATGTGGTCTTCTTATTCGGTTAGTGATGGAACTCATACAAACAAAAATTAGCTAGTTACTTTGAAATATGTAATTATAGTTCATTTTCCTATCTCTTTGTCTATACTTATGACAGAAAGCATTATTTTTTTCTCATTTTGGGTTTTTCCTATTTTGATTGAAATCACAGTTTTAGATATGTGCACATACATATCTGATCCAATAGCGCATAACACCTACATAGCAAATCAAACGCAAGCAGTGTGCACATGTATCCGGAAAACCCAATCAAATTATTTTTTTTATATTCAATTTTTTAATTTAATTTTTACTTTGCACATACATACAAACATACATTTATTTTGTGCCCACAGAACATATATACATTGGCAAAGTTTCGATCATGTAGGGAAAATTAAACTGATAATTATTAACCCAATATATATAATGATATTCGTAGATGGAATTAAACACCACAACCAACTGATTTAATCTACTAGAAATTAAATTTTCAACAAAATAAGGTATGCATTTAAAAGACGGACAGGAAACCGTAGGAACCGGAGCAACTGTCTAGCCATCGACTTTTATTGGGTTACGCCTAGCTAATTTTTTACATACCTTTTATAACTGTTGGCGTTTATTTGAGCTACATATATGTATAAGTAACTGAACCCATGTAGTGTTTCATAGTTAAGGTAACACAATTATAGTTTGCGGCCGACCAAAAGATACCCATATCGAATATCATATAGTATCGAATCTAAGCGCACTTATCTGAGCCGATCTCCAATGTTTTGGAAGCATTATATCACTTTCAACAGCGATCGCCAATGCTCATATAGAAATAGGGCTTATAATCTATAAATACTATGATACAGCTGATATTTTATCTTTGTCAATTCCACGCAATAAATCTGTTTTCGATTATATTCTTCGAATTGGCTGAGAAGACTTCGTAAATATAGGGTATCTTGCTGTTTGTGTGTGTGTGTTTATGTACGTATACTAATCATTCTTGTACAGACATTCATATAGTAAACCAATGAAATCGTTTAGTCTATAGTATTAAAAGTTCCATTAAATATATCAGACATGCAGTACACATAATATTAAGTTTAAAACGCCTAAAAAAGGAAAAGTACGTGAAAAAGATAGACAGAGATGGAGAGAGAGAGCGCGTAACATTGCCAGTAATATATATATTTTCACATGCATAACAAAAAAATCGATCGATTTAAAGTATTCCAAATAGAGATACACTGTCAAATGCAAATTGATTTTCTAATTAACTTTTGTTTTTATTGTGATCTAATTTGTTTATGTAATAATGTTTAACCGATTTTTTCGGTGGGAATGCTTATTGAAAGCAAAACCGCAATCGATTATAACTTCCTATTTATATGTATATAACACAGGTAAATTTTGTTGTAGAGTGCTTGCTTTTCCATGTATATTTTTCTTTTCGGAAATACAAAGAAAATAATAAAATTTTCAAACATTTATGGAACGATGTACATACTTAAATAAACGAGAGATACATATGGATGTCTTTTCGAACTCGCACATATATATATATATATATATATATATATATATATATATATATATATATATATATATATATATATATATATATATAACAAAGTACTGTGGGTAACTGCTGCTATTCTAAAAAGTTAAAATTTAACATTCGCATATATGTACTCTGCACTGTATAGAATAGAAAGGAAAGTTTGTGTGTGTAAGTAAATAAATCAAGTATCATTTCGAAAATTATGTATGTTTGTATGTATATATCAATTTTTCTTACATAAATACATCCCTTACAACTATGAACGTTGAAGAAAAAATAAATCTACAGGCATACAAAAATTCTAAGTCCATTCGTTTATCAGTCGATCGATCCACTTTAAGGTGTGTGTGTACGCTCCCAATATTTTTTTCCAAACATGTGTGATATATATATATATATATATATATATATATATATATATATATATATATATATATATATATATATATATAAATATGTATGAGTTTCGGATAGACAGATATAACATTATAGTCAATCATCATCACTATTATCATCACACTAATCATCAACAATGGAACAAACGAATTGAGATATATAATCATAGTCTGCTTCCCTACCGGGTGGCCTATTTGGACCCTGTAGAGCTTGTGTTGTTTGGCGCCACGTAGAATTGGCGCTGGTCGCAGCAGCGGCAGCGTTTGATTGGCCAACAACAGTCATATTGTTGCCGCCAACACCTCCACCGGGCGTGCTGTTGGTAACGACGTTTTTGGTATTGGTATTGCAACCACTTGTAGCACCATTCACAGTTGATTGATTCATATTGTTACTCCCGTTACTATTATTATTGTTACCACCGACACTGCCGCCACCGACCGAGCCCCCAACAGCTCCACTGGCATTGCTGCTGGGCACGCCAACCGAACCGGCAGAATTTGATACGCTGATGGTTCCGCCGTTGCCGCCGCTGCCATTGCCATTCCCATTGCTACTGTTGCTACCACTAGATAGGCTTGTGCCACCAGAGCTACTACCACCGCCAGTGGTACCAGTGCCATTGTTAACGACTGCACTGCCGGCGTTAGTGGTGGACGGAGCTTGTTGTTGTTGTGGCAAATGCTGCAGTATATTCTGCACCTCGTTCTCGCTCGGCGATTCGGCGTAAATCGTTGTGTTCCCAAGCACACAATTGTTGAGCGCCATTTGAGCTTTGTTAGCCTCCTCACGCGTTGCATATTTACATAAGGCAACCCCCTGGTTTAAGTATGGGTGGAAGCTAGCAAGTGGACCATGTTGCAAACACAATGTTCGTAAAGTAGGACCGTCAATCTGTAAATTTAAATAAATACGTATTGTTTATATTAATAATGAAATTCATTTGGGGGTGCATGACCGGTTTTAAACCACATTTCCTGATATATGGATCTATTTAGCTATATATATGTATATATATGTGATTTCTTTTATATTTAGCGGGGTCTGATAAGACACGTTTCAGAATGTAAGAATGTAAGTAAAGAAGAGCATATCTAACATATTTTAACACCGCGAGAACATCAGAGTTAGCAAACTCGCCCCCGGAGTCTTTATACCGATTTTATGATTCCTACTTCAGAATCCACATTTATAGACCTGTGTAATCATGCAGAAATAGATCTTCATCTACCAAACCAAATACGCACTATCTTATCTAATAATTTATGTTATAGCTTAAGCACTGTTTGTATGTTCGTGTGTATAACAGCAAGAATGATTTCTCACATACCTGAGCAGTTAAATTTTTTAGAAGCAACCAACTCGAGTTCCATGAACTGGCGTTGCCAGTCCAAGTTGTGTTAGTGCCCGGTACACTTCGATTTGGCCAGCCGTTGGAATTACCGGTGACTGTAGGAGATGGTGTTGTAGTAGCAGTAACGCCACCCGCTTTATTTGTGCTTAAGCCTGGTGGAGGACCTCTTGATGAGCTTTTATTGAGAGGACTCGTCCAGAGTTCTGAGGTGGCACATTGTTGAGTGTTGTCTGACCAACTAGATATATATATAGAAATGTTAAGATACACTTGATTGATTATATTGTTATATACATATCGATTTAACACATACCTAGGAAAATTTTGGTTTGGATTAAAACTCCACGTTGACGACGATAAACTTAATGGTGGCAGATCAGTCGGTGAGTTCTTACCAGTATTGGCAAAAATATCAGCATCTTTTGGCGTCGGATTGATGGACAATGGAGATCGAGCAACGCTTCCTGGAGTTATACTTGGATCATCTTCAATGCTTTTTATCTGAGAACCCTTAAAAAATCAATTTCTGCTTGGATAGTTATTGGATATAAGAAACCAAATGTACAGTTACCTTCCATGGCTTGCCAGGTTCAAACTCCTGAACCAAGTCGGTATACGCAGCTGCTGTTGGTGCAACTGACCAGTCTTTGTTCTCATTATCAATTGATGGATCTGGCCAACCATCGCCAATATTTCGTCCAGTAGACCAAGTACTATAGAGAGCGCAGTAAATCAAAAGCACGTCAGTTACGCACAGGATAATTAAATAATATTAAATCTCAATTTACCCATCATTTTGTAGACCCAATGGACCCATGTTGCTTGAGTTGCTAGATAAATTTTGTTTGGTTGCACCCGGAGCTCGTGAAAAGTCAGTACTATCTGCTGCAATGGTGTCCTTTTCTAATACTGGAAGCTTCCACTGATTTAAGCGAGACTGCTGATTAGGCGCACCCTGATAGCCACTTGGCTAAAAAATGTATACCAATAGAAAATGATAATTAAATTATTTATATATTTTCAAACGTACCTTATTAAGATTAAGCTCCGGAAAGTTTCCTTGTAGTGAAGCAATTGCATCATGATTTCTTAAATAATCATTTCCAGAATTATTCAAATGTCCGGATTGATGCTGCTGCTGCTGCTGTGAATTTTGTTGCAAATTCTGCTGCTTTATATAAACAGCCTGTTGTGCATTGATTTGGTTTTGTAAATTCTGGATTTGTTGTTTATATTTGGCGATTGCTAAATTGACAACCATTTGATTGGTATTGCCGCCTCTAGAAAGTGATTGCTGTGCTGCTTGAAGATGCTAAATGGCAGAAATGAAATCATTGACATATGATTTTTCACAAGATATATAGTATGATACATTACCTTTATACTGCTGAGTAGTTGATTCAATAAATTTAACGTTGTTTGTGTTAGAGGCTGTGTCAAAATTTGACTGGATATAAAGCCACTGTGTATGGCCAATTGGATTTGCTGACCAAGCATACGAATATGCTGGCCCGATGGTTGATTATTAGCATTTGATGCCATATTGACCGCTGGCGCTGAATTCGGTGGATTTTGGCAGAATCCAACAACTGATGCATTTGATGCGTTTACAGATTGTGGTCCAAGCGGAACGCCATGTGGGGGTCCGCCGCCTTGGTTTAAATATTTTTGCACTTGCAATGCAGCCATATTTGGATTATTGCCACCAGTTACAGCTGTCCCACTTATATTCGTCATAAGATTATTCTGTGACATAGCAAAGATAAGTAAGCAAATATGAAAATAAAAAATATGCATATTCTTTCTTTACCGGAGGGAATGACATTGAAGGTTGTGCTGGATAACGTTGTGGAAATCCACCACTATTCGTAGTATTTGAGTGATCGGCATAGGAACCAAGTACTTCATCGTGACGGCGCCAGCCATCGATTGTCGCCAATGATGAACTTGTATTGGCACGCAACATTTCAGCTGCATCCTCTATATTCATATTGCTACTCAGCAATGCTCGCTCAACGTCTTCCTTTTTAAAGCCATTCTCCACCAAAATTCTATATTGCTTGCTCTGCTTCACAATATCTGTGTTAAGTATACTAACTCCAACATTAATGCCAGCAAGCTTCTGTTGCTGCTGTTGTTGTTGCTGCTGCTGTTGCTGTTGTGCTTTACCAACGATTGCGCCACCATGTGGCCAGTCTGAAGATATATCATTACCTTCGACATTGCCGCCAACTGTGTTTGGATTGCTCCAGCTAGATGAGGCGCCACCTGCTGTTGATAATTTGTTTTGTTTATTGCCCCATCCCACGCCACCAGACGGGGAGTCGCTCCAAGATGTTGAATTTCCGCCAATTTGAGCAAGTGAACTGTTCTGCTTATCATCAACCCAATTGGTGCCGCCGACAGAACCACCACCAGCACCAACGACACCAACATTGTGACTATCATCGCCCCAGGAGCTGACTTGTTGAGCATTTCGGCCTCCACCGGCAGCTCCACTATTATTTGGATGCACCCACATGGCACCAGAATCCGGTTTTCCATGCTGTCCACTAACTCCAACTGCTCCACCTGGTCCGGATGTGTTTGACAATCGGGACTGTGGCCCAACGACTCCAGCCATTGTGTTATTTGGATTCCCAACACCACCGGGCACATTACTACTGCCAACAATTTGGCTCGATGGATTTGTGGAACGCATCAAGTGACTGCGGCTCATCGAGTCCGTCATATCCTTCCAGTGGGCACCGCTGCCTGGTAAACGCGTCTGTTGTCCCCATAGTGAAGTCCCGTCATCATAATTGGGTATATTTCGTCGTTGTGGTGGCGGGGATGGTTCCTCCCATCCTGTTATTTGCTTCGCTAAGTCCTTAGGAACTCCAACACCAACACTACCACCGCCGACGCCAACGACAGGTTGTGGCGCGGCACCCCATTGTGCTCCAATGTTACTTGAGATGGAGCCAACGCCAGCTGGACCAATATTTGAATTTGTAATATTTGCTCCAGCAGCGCCTACAACAGGCCCAACCAGCTTGTTGATATTTTGAATTGGATTGTGGGCAATCTGTGGATGATGGCCCCACATTTCGGATGTACCATTTAAACGACCCGATATACCACGCGGATCGCCGCGTATCGGATCCCTTGGGTCAATCATACGTAAATCCCTTGGATCGCCAGTTGGCGCGCCAACCCCACGTATTGTTATCGGGTCACGCGGATCGACGTTTCGAATGTCAATTGGGCCACCGCCCCCAGCTCCGGCTAACGGTCGCATATCCCGAGGATCTCCCCAGCCATTGCCAGTATTACCAACATTAGCGCCAGCTCCTCCTCCAACAGCTCCAGTGCCACTTAAATTATTTCCGTTACTTCCACCTATTACAATACATTAATATATATTAATAAGCTTTCCTTATCTAAACCAACGCATGAGAAAAAATTGTAAGTTGAAAAAACAAACCAGAAAGGACTATGGAGTATCCAAGAAGTATATACTATGACCCTTCTCAGACCTGCTCCTCTAGCAATACTACGTTTCCTTTATACATGTATGACGTTTACTTTATTAAACCAATTTTTCTAGACGAACTTGAATCATTTAACATCGCGATATATGTAGAAAAGCTAGAAATTAGTCAGAAAAGCTAACTGAAATCCTTTATTTTGAAATTTGAAATAAATTACGGTTCTCAATGAATTGAGTGTATAACAAGCGAGTGCTCGAGTCAAGTCTGCTTGTCTACTAGACCCCGTAAACCCTTCGAAGAACCGACACTCCATTTATATGTTCCTTAAGTACAGAAATCGAACTTGATCTATTGAAAATGGATACACCTCGCATTTATTGTATAAAAAGTAAGTTAATTGTTATCGATGCTGGAAATGACTCAATAATGACTATTTGAAAGCCACTTTAATTTTATTTTCATTTAAACCGACATCCGTTTGGGTATTGCTTTGAAAGATATAATCATACTTACATCCAGGTGCGACAACAGGCAGTGCGCCAGTTGTTGGCACAGTATTGTTTCCAGATGTATTTAAGGGAACTCCAACACCCACTCCAACTCCGACGCCTTGCCCCCACTGAGGCCCCGTTGATGATCCAACTCCCGGGACGTTGGCGCCCACAGGAACATTGGATGCTGCACTATTCGATGATTGACCAGTCCAAACGCTTGTGCTATCTGTACCATCATCATCCTCACCCCAAGTACCACCCAAATTGGACGACGGCGTGTGGCCCCATGATGGCTTTGGCACTTGTTGAGTAGGTGGCTGGCCTCCGTTTCTTAAATTCGATTCCCATAAATCGGTGCCATTGTTAATGTTCGGCTTCCACATCGATGGCACTGATGGATCTTTATTAGCCGGCTCCGGTGAACTGGGTACCTCCCAATTGGTATCCTGATTAACATGCTGGCATCCCCAGCCATCCTGTGAGAAAAGCGCCTCGCGCATTGTGTTCAATTTTTTTAATTGATATTTAGCTGGAGTAGCATGTGGCGCATTCCTATAATTTTCACACCCAGTCTTGACTATATTTGTATTAGCATTGTCATCATCGTCATTGTCATTAAATGAACTTTTACAACTGTTGGTAATAATCTTGTTTTCAATAGTTAAACTATAACTATACTTGCTTCTTTATAATAGATATACATGCACATATACATATACATATTCATATATATATGTATACATATATGTATATATGCACTGCTTCCGAAACACTGATCGCGGTTGACGTTGCCTGGAATATTTGAAAATTAATTTAATGTTTTAAAACTAAATGGATATATTTCCTTAATAGCTCTGGAATATGCGACATTAATTAGTACACAAATCAAATACTTCGGGTCATATATGATAACATGTTATATTCTTTACCCTATACATTTACATATGCTTAAACTCATGTTATTAATTTTGTCAGTATGCCGAGCACTTTTGGTTTAAAGCAAAACATATTTACACTTCAGCAGAAAAGTATACATAGTGTAATCATAGAAATATGCATGTGTGTGTGCATTTGTCCGAATGTAATAAACATACTTGACAACTCTGGTCAGTAGTCATTGACGCAATCACCCTATTTTAACTCTGTACTTTTGTTCACACATACATTTGCAGATACACAAAAAACATACAAAAACGCACAAGCCAACTCACATATATATGTTACGCACAAGGAATCAATAAATGCTATAACACACAGACGCATAAATACGTTTTTTATACAGATTTCCTTGATGCATTTGATCAAATCAATCAAAATGTATACGGATAGTAATCGCGTTTAAAATATTTTCTATACAATATTCAAAGATCAGACAAAGTGTGTATGCCCAAATTCTCATTTGACTACTTTTCACCTATTGTACTTTTAAAGACACAATGCTAGGGTATATTAATTAAATGTTAAGTTTTTATTTTTTCATTTATCGATTAAAATTTTATTTTCTGCACATATACATATGTAGTTAAGTATGTGTATAAAAAGACAGATACACACATACATTTGCATGTGTTTGTATTAAAAAAGCCAAGCCACTTCAATTTCACAAAGTATGTACATACATACAAATGTACAATTTTTGATGAACATCTGCATGCGAAATTAAAATTCTGCTGCACACAAATTTCACGATATTTCGAATAGACAAATTAAGTTACACTTTATGATAATTTTTTGTTTAGCACAATTCAACTAGGATATAATAGAAATAAAATCATTGAATACTGCTTCAACTAGGAAAATTACTTTTTCGATGAGAAAATTATCAAACCACACGCTGGGACGGGACAATTTACTACTGCATAAATGGCTGCTCGCGCAATGTTGCCACCTAGCTCATTTTTATAAAAGCCGATATTGGATATACAATACACATTTATAGATATTCCATACATCAGGTCAATTAATCCTGTATAAATATTTAAATAATATTCAATAATTAAAATAGTACGTCGACATTGTCATACGCATTATTAAATTTATTTTTCTTATATAAAATAATTAAAACGTGGCAACTCTTTATTGAACTTCCACCTATTTCTTTCTAACTTACGAACGTGAAAGAGAAGAAACTATATGCATACTTTTTTATGTATATACATGTGTTATACTTGAGTTATTAATGAGGATTTGCGGTTATGCATGCTAAAAGATATTTTCTTACGTATTATGAGCACAGTCTTAAAACACTCTCTTGAGCTCCAGGTCTTCTAACTATATTGTTAAAATTGATTTCGTTTGCACTTTTTACCTTTCCGAAAACGCACTTTACCGATCGTTGCTCTCGCTCACTCTTTTCTTTGAATATGTGTGACCATTAGTGGTGAATGTGAGAATACCAAAAATAAGCAATGTAACGTAACGCCATAAAGCTACGGACATTGCGCATCCTAAAAATAAAGTAACGTATATGGGACTTTGAAGGAAATACGTATCTATAGCTGCATAAAATATTATTGCCTACAATTTAAGAAACTTTACACTCTTCACACATATACTTAACAATAAATTGTACACTTAAAAAAAAAATTATCATAAAAACTACAAATATTTAAAATAATTGTCATAAAAGCCACAAATAAAAATACAAAAACTTGAAGAAATCAATTCTGTTAATTACGCATACGTATGTTAACATAATAGACTATTCGCACTATATTTAAAGTTTGCGTTTTTTTAAGTTTTATTAAGGTTGTACGTCTTGAAATTAAATTACAAAAAAAAAAAAAAAATCGGAAAATAATATAAAATACAGTAGTAGTAAAATACAAAATACATATGAGTCTACATTTAAAATTTTGTGACTCTAGCTTTCAAGATATGGCAGATATAATTATACCCTGAACCCAAAACCCATTGAAAATGGGAAATGACAATATAATAGTTTTGTTAAAATGTATGTAACAGGCAGAAGAAGGTATGGCAGACCCCACAAAGTTGATTTGAACCTGTCCGTCTGAACGCGTCGATCTCAGAAGATATAAAAGCTAGAGACTTGAAGTTTTTTAGAATCTCCATTATATCGCGCGGTTAGCGAGTTTTATTGAAATTTATCCCCGATGCGTTCAAACATATTGGACAGACTGGACTACATCGACTCAGCTCGTGGCTCTGATCAATATATTTACTTTGTATGTCTGCCACGCCTCCTTCTGCCTGTTACATACATTTAAAGAAAACCACAAATAAGAGCAAAACCATAATATTTTTCACTACCAGTGGAGCCCCTAAACAGACATATTGTAGATGAAATTATCTATGTATGTTTATATTTTACATCGGAATAGATCTTATTATAATAAGAAGCACAAACTGATCTTTATTGTTTCTTTTATTGAATTTTCGGTTCCTTTATGTTTGTAAAAATGAATGATGCTACGAATAAATACATGGGTATGCAATGTATAAATAATACTTGTTAAGTCCAAAACCTTAACCTTAAGATTTAAATCAATCTACAATATGTATATGTAATATTTCATGCATAAATATGTATGCGCGCATATGTTTACAAGTGCTAATATATTAACAAAATTAAAATTTCAGCCTCAAGATTTACAAGGCATATGTATGCGTGTATATGTGTATTTATGTATGTCTAACTGAAAGAATATTGGAATATTGGAATACTTTAGTTTTTTCTCATTTTTGTGTTTAAAGTTTTTTTTTTTTCTTTTCATTTTCATTTGGACGTTATATATATACATATATATATATATATGCGCATACCTGTTAAATGAATGCTGTGGGCTGCGTAGTTCCATTACATTGAGAGAAACATAAACGCGTAGGTCTTATCTCATAAACAGTATATTTGAATTCTAACCATTATCATAATCAATGGCAAAATATCATATTCAATGGAAAAATATAAACATGTTAACAGAACCAGCCTATTTTGCATAGCAATTTGAAAAAATTGCAAAATTTCCGTAAGCTGCCTTATAGATATATGCATATTAACTTATAGTTAATAAACTACAAAATGTACCTTACTATATATGTATATACTCCTTTTTTTGTCTTGGATCATTTGTTTTGTATATGAAACACAACTTTAAGGTTATGACTCTGCAATCTCAACTGTGTTAATGTTATAAATGTATATATGCCGAGTCAAAACCTTGTGTTATTATCTTTTTATGTCATGAATCATACATTTAGTAAAATTTTGACTCTGCAATTACAACTGAGTTTATACTATACTTTATAAAACTCAAATATTAATAAATGAATATGATTATATTATTGTATCCAGCTGCCGTGCTTGATGTAAGATCTTTTTTTGATGCCCTACTAAGGTTATACCCATATCCGATAGCAATTGAGCTGTTAATCTTGAGATCTATAAATATAAAATTAATAAGTATTGAACAGAACGTGGGAATGCGTTACAAAGGAGCACAATAGACGTACCTGTTGAGCACTCACTAAATTAGCCTCTCTAAAGTGTTGACTGTATCTAGACATTTTGATATTCTCCAGCCATAGGTCAGTGCTTATAAATATGTTATGACCGCGTTGTGTCTCCAAAATATGTGTACTACTATCATTTTCTGGTGAATTTCGCGTCGTTAACAACGATTGCGGCTGCCTAGCCAAGTTGTCTAAAGTAGACACAATGCTGGCAAAAGTGGGGCGATGTGTTCGTTGCTTTTGCCAGCAATCCAGCATTAGCTGATATAATGCCTCTGGGCAATCCATTGGCGCTGGTAAACGATAGCCTTTCTCAATGCTCTTTATGACATCCTAATTGGAAACAATTTATAGATTCATCATTTTAATCAGTCATTTATAGAGACAATTTACTTTCCGCTTACTTGATTCGACCAATTCCAATAGGGACGTTCGCCATAAGACATCACTTCCCATAAAACGACTCCATAAGACCAAACGTCCGATGCTGATGTAAATTTACGAAAAGCAATTGCTTCCGGCGCGGTCCAACGTACTGGTATTTTGCCTCCCTGTTAAGTAAACGAGAGGAACTAAATTAGGAAAGCCCGACTAGCCATGGATGGTTTGAACTTAGGTTTGACCTAACTTAGTCGTTGTTAGAATATGACAATGAAGGCGACAAACTATATGTGATGTACGCAGATGGACTTAATCATTTGACTTGACCATTGAAAATGGTAAATCAGGGCATAATGGTTTTGTGAAAGGTATGTAACGGGCAGAAGTAATCGTCGCAGGCCTCATAAAGTATATACAATATATTCTTGATCAGCACGAAGAGCTGAGTCGATATAGCGCTGTCCGTCTGTCCATCCGTCCGTATGAGTGCGTCGATCTCAGAAGTTATAAGAGCTGAAATTGGGCACGCATACTAGTTTGTAGCATACGCAGTATAAGTGTATATTTTTCCGATAACTTTTTATCGAGAAAAATCGAAAAATTGATATTGTTTTTCAGCCTTATTTGAACACTTTTAGACCTGGAGACTTTTGATTTACTGTGTATATACACAAAATAAATACCAATACTTACAGATTTTGGAGGGACTTTTTCAGGTAGAAGTAAAACGTAGTTAGAAGTAAAACGCACTTCTACCGATCGTTGCTCTCGCTCACTCTTTTCTTTGAATACAAAGTAAATATATTGATCAGAGCCACGAGCTGAGTCTTTCCAATATGTTTGAACGCATCGGGGATAAATTTCAATAAAACTCGCTAACCGCGCGATATATATGGAGATTCTAAAAAACTTCAAGTCTCTAGCTTTTATGTCTTCTGAGATCGACGCGTTCAAACATACGGACAGACGGCCGGACGGACAGATAGACAGACGGACAGGGCCAAATCGACTCAGCCCGTCGCGCTGATCAGTAGTATATAATCTTTGTGGGGTCTGCCACTCCTCCTTCTGTCTGTTACACACATTTTAACAAAACTATTATACCCTGATTTCCCATTTTCAATGTGTTCAGGGAATAAAAAGCACGACGAATCGGGTGTAAGTGCTTACCCGAGTGGTATAGGCATCACTAGCATTTTCGATTTCACGCGATAAACCAAAATCGGCTATTTTGCAAATCAGTTGAGCATTGACAAGAACATTGCGAGCCGCCAAATCCCGATGGACGTAGTTCATGTCACTTAGATATGACATGCCGCTAGCAATACCCCGGAGCATCACAATAAGCTGCAGCGTTTGAAATTTCCCATCGTTGACACGCAAAAATGTGTCCAGGCTGCCGTTTTCCATATATTCGGTAATAATCATCACCGGATTGGAGCGCGTCACGACACCTTGTAGGTATATAACGTTCGGATGATCGAATTGTCCCATTATAGAAGCTTCCGTTAGAAAATCGCAACGCGCCTTTTCTGAAGACCCTGAGAAAAAAAATATATAGATATACATTAGCTACTGGAGTCTAATCAAAATTATGACATTGCATTGCTACGATTTTTTCTGTCAAGTCAGCACGCCCCTAGAGGGCGTGCAAAATTTCAACGTTGTACCTTCAAAACTGTAGATGATACAGATTTGCCACGCCCGAATATCAAGCAAGCTTACGCACAGACAGACGGACAGCAAGACGGACGGTGCACAAAACCAATATACTAACTTTCGTGATTCAGTATAAAAATAATCAAATGTGAAAACGAGTTGTACAATATATATGGTACCTGGTTTCAAGGTTTTGATTGCCACGTCAATGTCCTGAACAAAATTTGGCGGAATTTTAAGACGACCACGGCAAACATCTCCGAATTCTCCACCACCTAAATAAATAAATATGCTTTCTTGAAAACCGCAAAATTAAATTCGTTTTTTTTTTTACCAATTATTGCTTCGATTGTAATATAATTTGCATCGATTTCACGAGCGAATTCTCTGATTGCTTGGTTAGGATCCTCATAGGTGTGTGGATCAACGTAACTGCGACTGCTACCAAACAGGGGAGTCGTCACTGAAATAAAAAAATATTGAAATGAATTATATATAATTATATATATATTAGCAAAAAGTAAAAAACAGAAAATAACTCGAAAAACCTAAATAGCTCCCACAACCATAAAACAACATATAAATAAATTATATACCATTCGAATGTAGAGTCTTGACTATTGGAGTCGTATCCATGGCATTTACTAAAAGGAAAGATAAAATTTTAAACATATTTTATCGCCAGTTACACAAAAATATATTTAAAAATTAAATAATACAAATGCAAAACAAAATTATAAATTAGGGAAAATATAAGCTTTTAATGTCGTTATTTTACTAATATATCAATCTCTCACTTTCGCAGCAAGAATTGTTTGTGGGAAAAAACTTACTATATGTCACAACGAGTCCTTAAAAAGAGTTTCGGGTTGGGTTATTATATAAAGGATAGGGATATAATAAACAACATATGGATTATTCAGAGTTCATAATGATTATTAAAAAGGTTCTTACAACTGGGCTTAATTACAAATTCTCCTCACTTGAACGCACACATGTCTGAGTAGGTGTCGATCGAAAGAAAACAGCACTCTGAATAGCACAAAAGATGTGCTATCTAAAGAAGCTGAGTGCTCGAAGAGGTGGAGTTCACAATGTGGGAAAGTAATTGTCAAATAATGCATAATCAAATAAAATAATAATTATATCCAGACGTATGTCTCCAAGAAGACTTGGGGATCTGCTACTGTCGGGAAGACTGACATGGTTGTATTGATTCAGCCCGCCTTCCTGATCAAAAGTATCTTATTTATGTAGTCTGCCAGTTACATACATTTTCACAAAAATTCTCGCAATTCCCACTGTCAGGCACATACAAAGTTATCCTATTTATATTTAGTAAGAAGACGAATGTACGCAGAATGTCGAAATTAATCGCAACCATATTATTTATTTTCTTTATAGTTATCGACCCTTCAAAAAAAAAAAAAAAAAAAAAAAAAAAAAAAAGGTTGACTTGCTTAGCATCTATTACCTTCATTACTTGCGTATTCCATAGGTAACGGCAGGTGGTTAGTGGACTTCTTGTCAAGCTCATCTTGATGTTTAGACCTCATAAAATAGACAGTTGCGACAATAAAGATGACCAGGAAAAACACACCAGTCACAATAGCTCCAGCAATAAATCGTATTTGCATTGAATCGTCGTAAACTATGAATATAGAGGGTATCACAATGGTAAGATAGTTATGCGTGAAGGGACGTCTTATGGGGCAGTAAACTCAACAGCATTTAAAGGAAACGGCGATCGGATAAGAGACAAGTAAGATTGCCCCCTACAGAGCCTGAAATGTTCTCTTGCATCAAAAAGAGACAAAATGAATACTTCCAATCTTCTCTTTTCTACTACATAATTCGATATTACAAAACATCCCAACAATGCCGAACACTATCTGACATACAGTCAGAACTTAACTCGGGCTACGACGCAATCGTCACTTTTGTCTGCAATTTGCGCGTAATATCTTCAAAACACGTTATTCGAGACTGCTCGACTACGAGATCTCCTGAACCCTTCAAGCAACTTATATTTGAATAATTATTCGCACATGCACACACACACAGACAGACGCACCCCGATCGATAACATATGTATATCTGCCACGCATCCTTCTGGGTTCAGGGTTCTTATAGTCAGAAAATGGTGGATCCTATTCAAGCCAGAACACTTAATAAATAGTTACGCATTGTTAGAGATATACTTACCTGTTCCAATAGATTGATGTGTCTGGGCATACACCATGTTGCTATAAGCGCCAAAACCATTGACTGTTTTACAACGTACTTGGAAGCCGTATTCAGTATTTTCCAGTAGATTATAAATATGTGCTTTGGTTTCCTTAGTGTTCAATGTGGTGTTATTAATAGCCTCCATTTCGGATTTGGGAAACCAGCGTACTTCATATAGTTCAATCGGTCCATCAGTCTGCCCTGGTTTATCCCAAACTAGACTCGCCTCTTTGTTAGTTATGGCAACCACTCTTAAATTGAACACAGATGAAAGCATTGCGGACTCGGTGGTAAACACAATTTCAGCATATTTTGTCTTAACTTCGCTAAGATCAAGCTGATGGCCGTTAATATTTGAAAAGCTTGATGTATTGCTTAATGCATTATCACTGCTCGAATAGGTTACATTCGAATAAAGCTCGGTATCGACCAGATATGATATGCTATTCGTAGCATGCACCTGTATTGTATATGTTGTCGCTGGTTCCAGATTAGTTAGGGTGATTTTTGTTTCATTAAAAGTGTCTGTTGACGGATTGAACATAACATTTGAGCTGCAGCTACTGCAGCGCACTTTGTACACAACTTCTGTGCGATATTTATCCAAACCATTTGAGGTCGCCACCTGGTTATTGTCCCTTGTTGGAGCTGACCATGATATAATGGCACTGGTTTGATCTACAAACAATAGAGTTAAATTCAATGGCGCATTTGGCGGCTTATAGCACGGCATATGTCTGCCATCGGCTGGATGCCTATAGTAGCCTGCAAGACAGTTGCAGATCGGGGATCCGGTTTTCGAACTATTCGAATTCGCTGGACATGATATACACCTCCGAACTTCAGCTGAGCGAAATGTGCCTGCAGGACATTCTGAAAGAGAAAAAAAACAATCAAAGTGTGCTTACAATTCCATGCTTCCAGATTATAGCACTTGGTTCGTAAACTGAATTTGAGAAAACACCCGAAGTTTAGAGCACGAGCCGGTTAATCGACCATTTTTAGGTTCTTGCATATACATACACTAGGCAGTTTGAGGGATTAATAGACAATTACATAAAGTTATCATTGTCCGTATAGCAAGGTTAAATTTAGTATTTTATGGTAAAAATATACACTTTAGATCATAGATCTGTGGGGTCAAGGTCTGCCGTACTTGAAACATAGATATATTTAATGCAAATTAGTTTAACGATATGAATTTTTGTAAAAGTTTCAAATTGTAGGCACAGGTATTGTTAATGAAGACCTACCTGTGCAAGTGTTATTAACATCATTTGGTTCGTAGCCGACTTTGCAACGACAGCCACCTGTTAGAATTGTCCATTTGCCATCGCCCTTGCATAAATAGGTTGGTGCCTCATACGGCTCAGCATTCTCTACGCACGTACCATTCTGTTTCTCTATTATTGTTATCTCCCTTCCAGTGGGCGTTTCATTGAAATGGGCAAAGTTCTCGGTTACCGCAGGACATGTTATGTAATAGACCTTAACGGCCAAAACACTAATGCAAGCCCCTTGATCACGAAATGCAAAATAAACGCCCTTCTTGCTGACAGCAATACTTTTCACTTCCGTATTAATATCCACATCGGAATTTTGATTGAAACGTCCCTCTCCGGCCGCAATTCGAGCGATCAGTTTGTAGCTATCTGTTTGCCAAGGCGGTGGCTCACGTGTTGCTGCATCGAATTCGTAAAACAGCAAACTGAACGTTTCCTTACAGGACAAAGCATTTCCTATTTCAAATACACATATTTTTTATAGAGTTTGAGTATTTGTGTTTTTGTATATTACCTGGAAACAGCGAGCAGTCTCGTATCGTGAACTGTATTTCAATATAAAGTCGATTAGCTGGTCCGCGATCAATGAATGGTGACCATAGCCAATTGTTAACGTTGTGATATGCAACATCACAGACCACATAGCTGCGCCAGTTTATGCCCTTGACGAAATCTGTGAATGATTCCTCGACCCACTTCATGAAATGGGTTGAATCGAAACTCCAAATTAGTATATCATATTTAAATTTTAACTTAACTTAAATCACGATCTGACGCCTATGTCAAAACATAAATAAGTAAATATCTATACATCATTTTGGGGGCTTTTCTATGTATTGAATTGAAACAAGTTGATAACTCAATCGTATGTACATGTGTAGCTCTATATATATAAAAGAGAGTTGTGAAAAAAGTTCCTACACTTATAACTCAAGATCTGCTGGACCAATTTTCATGGTTTTTGATTTGTTGGATTTATCTCCGGTACGAGTAGGATAGTAGATCATAAAAATACTGAAAAAATTTGACGAATACTTGAAAAACGCGGTTTTTTCCCTAAAGATTCAAATTTTTATTGATACTCAGTAGGCTTGATAACCGTGACAGTTTTCGGTCCTGCTCGCATATTATACAATAGTATAGAAGTAAATAAACAAATGTAGTCAGTCAGTCTACGGCACAGCCTCAGGCGAACATGACTATTTATAAAAAAAAAGCACATTTGATAAAAATAATACACGTGCATACAGAAGCTAAATATCTCGAAAGTTCAGGTATTTGTTTGTCTCAAACATAAATTTGTGTAAATTATTTATATTTATATTTCTCGATTGTTTTATGTGGTTTTGTGCAAGGGCATATTCAGTATTACTATTAATCAAAATGCCGCGTCCTAGAAGATCTAATCTTTCCCGGCGGACCCATGATGCAATTAGGCAACGGAATATCGCGAGTCAATTATCTGACGAAGAACGAGAAATCGCCCGCGAGAGGCGCCGCGTTAGTACCCAGCAAAGAAGGGCCTTAATTCGTGCTTCTCAAAGAGAGTCAGCCCGTGAAACGGCAATAAGAAATGGTTTAAAGCATCAAATCTGTGGCGATATGTAACCAAACTTCAACTATGAAACTTTCTGTAAATATGAGAATTGCATTGTTGAACGATCTATCTGCTGATGATTTCTCGAAGCAATTGCTGAATATCGGTAATGGCCGTATTCCTGTTGACGAATCGGGTGGCTTGATTTCATTTCCTCAAAATTTTTGCAATTTCGTCTCATTAAAAGATGAGCTTATCAACAAAGTATTTCCGAATATCATTGCTCTCCACAAAAGTACTAAATGGTTAAGTGAGCGAGCAATTTTGACGGCTAAAAATAAAGATGTGGATGACCTTAATCTTATAATTCAAAATAAAATCGTCGGTACTCTGTATTCATTCAAATCTACCGACTGTGTAACAAACGAAGAAGAAGCCCCTAATTGAACTGAATTTTTGAACTCCTTGGATGTGCCTGGTTTACCTGACCAAAAACAAAGAATGTCGTTTTCCACAAGGTGCTTGAATGAAAATCCGATTAGTAAATTAGTCAGAGTGTATCCCAACCTAAACAATATAGCTTTCAACAATTTTTTTTATACCCTGAACCCATTGAAAATGGGAAATCAGGGTATAATGGTTTTGTTAAAATGTATGTAACAGGCAGAAGGAGGCGTGGCAGACCCCACAAAGTATATATATTCTTGATCAGGGCGACGAGCTGAGTCGATTTAGCCCTGTCCGTCTGTCTGTCCGTTCGTCCGTCCGTCTGTCCGTATGTTTGAACGCGTCAATTTCAGAAGATACAAGAGCTAGAGAGTTCAACTTTTTTTTAAAATGTCCGTATATATCACGCGGATATCGAGTTTATCACTAAAAAACGATAATTCATTCCGATACTTTTTTATCGATAAAAAACCTTATCGAAGATCACTAAAAAAATTTTATCTCCTACATCTTTCAAGCTAGAGTCTCCAAATTTAAAATGTATACTAAGACGCATGTCATACAATTTCGGTTTTTGTTAAAATTTACCCCCCACCCCCAAATCCACCTCCTCACCCTAATCTTTGTAAAAGTCGTATATCAAATACTAGAGACTTGTGCTTCGGTATACACATACATTTAAACAATATGAATACGTTTTGAAAGTTTCATTACGATCGTACGTCTAGAAATTAAATTATTCAACAATTAAATTCTCATAATATTGCCAACACTGCAGCGCAACCCAAGCGCAATCGCCTGTATATATGAGTGCGTGTGTGGGTGCTAATTATTATTGAAATATCAGTTGCTTATAGGGTTCAGGGGATCTCGTAGTCGAGCAGTCTCGACTAGAGCTTTCTTACTTGTTTTACCTAGAAATAATGGATAGAGCAATGCAACGTTTGCCGGGCCAGCTAGTAGTTGATAACAGGGCTTCTAATAGCATTGTACTATTGTGCAAGTCGGACATAGCACAAAACGAATATGCCCTACTTTCGTGAATGAGTCAACATGTTTTAATCAATTTAAATACATACGCCTGGAGTCTGAGCCTGAGGACCGTATGGATACCTAGTCCATTCCAGAGTGGCTTCTCTCGTCGTGTCCAGTAGCACAACTTTAAATATAAAAAATTAAAGCATCAGTAATGAAAACAAAACTAAATTGGCTGGCCTCACCTTGATCAGCATTTGCAATTTGCAAGTTGTATATCACGCCAATTATCCAAATCAATAGAACAATTGAGAAATTACTGAATGGAATAAAGGAAGCCAGTTTGTTGTTTTTCTTTCTTATGGAAATATCTGTATAGGGACCATTCCGCTTTTGATTTGAGTTTTGTGTTTGGAATACGCGAAAAGTCCAGTGAATAGCTGGCATTTTATATATTTATATATGTATGTATATAATCCCCCGTAGAAATCAAGTTATGAAATCAGTTTAGGCTGTCTTATAAGTAATAAGTCCATCAAATACATCTTGATCTATATCCAATTCGATGAACACCATATGTGTATTTATAAACCTGAAGATTACAAAAATATATAAATAATAATATATGTATGCATAATATAAATAAATATAATAACGAATTTTAGAATATTCTTGTACTCGAGTTTCAGTTCATTATTAAAGCATTCTGCGCCGTTTAATCACATATATTTTATTTAATTAATACATCACATATATTTTATTTAATTATTTAAAATACAATACTACCCCTATTGCAAGTGTATTATAGTTTTTGTTTTCAATCTTGTAAAATACACAAATGGAACCTTTCGTTCGGTTTTGTTTATATGTTTGCTATGATACATACATATGTACATGCTTGCAGGCATATGAAAAAGCATTTACATTCATTACTTGCATTTATGTATGTATATTTACAATGCATGTGTGTATGTATACGTATATGTATGTAGATGAAAGTACTTAAAAAGCAATTGCCTCAATATCAACACAACATCGTATGCATTAGTTTGAAATTTATTTCACTAACATTATGGTAAGCTAAACATTATTTTTTTGTAGTATTGAATTGAATTCCATAGATGCTTCACTCGCGACACATGCACATACATACATATTTGTCATTTCTATTTACATATATGTATATAAATAAATACATACATGGACATGCACATATGTGTCTATATACATACATTTACTTTTTAAGTCAATCGCTGGTTACTGTAAATCAAAACTTATTTACGTATAGTTATCGATTAATCACATTAAAGTCACACATTTTTTTATTCGTTTAAATATTATTGTTTTCATTTATGCAAAATATGTATATGTACACACATTAATTTCTAAAAAAAAAGTGCTGCCACACTTGATAGTTTCCAACATTGTTGAGCGAAAATCGAGCGAGTTTACCAGCACTATGCGGTTCGATGCACATTCAGAAGCATGATGCTTTGGAATAAATTTTTGATCGAATAGTAAGTAATCGATAAAATATGAATTATGTGACTGACCAAAACACGCCGTATAAAGCGTTTTCCACACTTTTTTTGGGGATTGCAATTTGCAACCCGCACAACTTCGTATTTGCTCGGCTCCTCACTTCAGGTTCAGGCTACGAGAACAAACACAATCATTTTGCTTCATGCGCTAGGCCGAGATGGTTGTCTGTTGCTCTCTCTCTCTCTCGGTGCTCTCTGCTCGTTCAACTACATATATATCTGTATGTATGCATGTGAACTCGAGCAGCAACTCATGAAAATTGATATTTCTTCGCAGCAAGAACTCACGATCAGTGTTGCCGAAATTTTTTCAGCAAAAGTAGCAAAACCGAGGGCTGAAAGCAGCTAAAAGTAGTCAACTCTCTCCTAAAACAGCTGAAAAAGTAACCAAAAATAAAAAATTGTTTTTTTTTTTCTTCTATTAATTCTATTAATATCTCATCTATGACCACCAAGTCGTCATTTTCACCTTTTTCGCTATTATAATTTGCCTTCTTTAGGTAGTTGGGTGGAACGCTATAAGTAAAATCTCATATAACTTTTATATCAACATTTAAACTATTGGTTACCTATCTTATGTCTAATATTGATCATAGTACCTTGCAGCTCATTCTGTTCGTTAGCTTATTTTGGATTAAATTAACCTGACTGAACTGACACGCAACTTCAGCGTTCGACCAGGACAAGGATAATAATTTTAGGGCGAAGCTAGCCAGCTCTTCATGAGGATTAGTCAAGGCCGAGTCTTGATAATTGATAATAGCCAGATCTAGCTACAAAATAGCTGATTTGGCAACACTGCCCACGATTGAGTGATAGTGTCTTTTAACAGTGACTGGCGGCACTAACCAGAGAACACATAGACCGGACACGTAGTGTAAAGTGTTTTGCACACTTTTTTTTTGACATTACGACCCACACCACTTCGTATTTGCTCGGCTCCTCACTTTTAGGTTCAGGCTACTAAAATATTCGAGAGCACAATCATTTTGCTTCTGGCGCTCGACCGAGATGGTCGATGGTTGAACAAAAGATCCCTCTGTGCTCAATGTTTCCTTTGCTCTCTCTCTCTCTCTCGGTGCACAGAGGGATCTTTTGTTCAACCATCGACCATCTCGGTCGAGCGCCAGAAGCAAAATGATTGTGCTCTCGAATATTTTAGTAGCCTGAACCTAAAAGTGAGGAGCCGAGCAAATACGAAGTGGTGTGGGTCGTAATGTCAAAAAAAAAGTGTGCAAAACACTTTACACTACGTGTCCGGTCTATGTGTTCTCTGGTTAGTGCTGGCGGGTAACTCGCGCTTAGAGCTGGGAAACCATCGATGCAAGCATCGATTCTATCGATGGACTTTAATTTTTATGATATATCGATGGACTTTTGTCGATATCGATATATCGCCGCTTTGAGTAACAAATCAAACAAATTTTCTTTTGTAACAAAATAATATTTATTTTTTGCGTGCTTGATCTATTTTTTGGAAATTTAATAAATAGTTGACAAGCATAGCATACGGACATTGCTAAACATTGGTAGTTCCTCTTCAACATGGACAATAAAAAAATGTCAATCAATTTATTTTTTTGAACAAAAATGAATGGCTGTTCCCTGAAAACAATGAGACTAATTAATATTTTAGTATTATTTTACTTTAGTAAATATTGAATATTTACTATATCTTTATTCATTTGTTATATATATTTTTTTTTTTAATTTGTCGATAAGAAAGAAAATGGATCTCTTTTATATTTAAGTTATCTTTAAAACCGTTATGTTGAATTTGTGTTATGTTTTTGAAATGAAAATTTAATGAATTAAACTTTTATATTTTCTCTATATTTGTCTATACTCCTTATTCTTATTCTGTAAATATGTGCAAGGAAAAGTATTAAATTACAAGTGCATTATTTACATTTATTTCTATTATGAAAAGTACGACTTTTATACAAAAAAAGTTTTTTTTCGATGGAACCATCGATATAATCGATTATTTTTTCCATCGATGGTAAAACCATCGATGGAGCCGTCCATCGATGGTTTCCCAGCTCTACTCGCGCTTACATTTAAGCACCTGATTTCATTTCAATGATCGCGAGTTGCCTATCAGAAGGAATTTAAACAAGTGTAGTACTTCAGTAGTATACTGTAGCTCAGTATACGAAATGGGACGCGATTGTCGATCCCTTTTTACCTGTTCATATGTATGCATATACAGGAGCATGCAAGAAAAGAAACTTATAAAAAGTATTGGGAAGTGCATTTGTCACTTTAGTTAATCAGCTACTTACATATGTAAATATAAGCGCGCCTCTTCAATTCGAGCCCAAAATCGTTCACACAACTCTAAGTTGAGGTAGGCAGCCAATGTTCACGTCCTATGCTTACACACATGCACATACACACACGCACATGTAAAGGCACATAGGCATACAAATGCTTCTTCTACAAGTGATATTCCATAATTGTGACCATCGCATCGCATGCGTACACACAATTAAATGTACATATACACATACATTGTATGTATGTATGTGAGCACTTCTCAAGAGCGACCAAATGCAGATGCTGGGCTCTAAATTTTCTACAGGAAGCAAGAGCACACAGACATACAAATGCTCATAGTACATGTATCAAGGGAGAGTGTGTGTGTACATGCTCATCGCGGAAACATTTTCATTATGAGCATCAACGCTTTCATACCCTTTTTAGATATTATCATGAAAAAGCTAGCATTTTGTATGAACGTGGCAAACGCTTTACAAATTTCGGTATACCCTTCACTTAAAAGGAAAGAGCTGGGATCGTCGCGAACAAAAATTTCAATTTGTTTTCAGCTCAAGACGTTTTAGAAAGATAGTCTAGCTTTGTTTTTTTAATTTTAAGTTAAATTTTAGGACTTGTTAATTACAGTCGAACTTTTTATTTTATAGTTATAAGATATTTATGAACCAAACTTTAGTTTCAGGATAGACTATTTTGTGATGAACTGGAATACAAATATTATTTTTATGAATTAAGGCGAAAAATCGTGAATTGTTTTTAGCTTACTAAGTATAAATGTTTATATAGTTGATTCTTTTTTCTATGAATTTTCAACTATTTTTGAATGATGGAGCTATTTTCAATGGAACCATCGATACTATCGATATTTTAATCCCTCGGACTCAAACAAAATCGATGGACGGTCCATCGATGGTTTTGCAGCACTAGCGCTCACAGCGCACTGTTTTTGTCGTGCAGTATTTTCATTGCTCGAACCTCCAGCGACCGAGCCGAGCAAATACGAAGTATAGTGGTCGACCAACTTAACAATTTCGAGCTGTAGAAAAATTTGTTCTACATGTCTCATCTATGTGTTGTCTGGTCAGTCAGTGTCTACACGGAACATAAAGGGTAGACTTGGGTAGCTTATGTGTGAGTGGGCCAAAATGAATGGCTCACTGAACTGAGCCACTGAACTTGTTCCTTCAATACGGCTCAGTTTAGTTCAATAGCTCGTTTTTGCTTGCTACTCACTGACAACACATAGACTAGACATGTAGAACAAAGTTTTTACAGCAGAAAATGTTAAGTTGGTGGACCACATTTGCTAGGCCTAGTCCGTAAGACCGACTAGCGACAAATGTTGAATTAGAACAGACAGAAAGAGTTGCGAACACAAATGCTTATACATTTAGCGAGGGACTGAGGGACTGTGTGCATGCTCGTCGCCTAAAAAAACATAATTTTTATGATGCCCAACGCTTTTATTCATGTTCGTTTTAAACATGAAAATAGCAAACTCGCTTTTACAAAATAGCTGAAAGTAGCCAAAAATAAATTTAAAATAGCTTACAAAATAGCAGAACTCTATGCATACACAGATCATTACGTACATTTTGGGACTGCTAGAGCCTCCAGCGACCAAGCCGAGCAAATACAAAGTATAAAATTTAACATTTTCTGCTGTAAAATTCTTTGTTCTTCATGTCTGGCTTTAATAAAATAATTTTAGCTCTATTTTAGCTTTATTTAATTTTCACGATTTATTTCGATTTTATCTTTATCAACACTAAAAATCATGAATACAAGTATCGATACATTATTTTCTATCTTACAATCAATCAACTCCATCGAAAACCACAGAGCAAAAGGTAGCAATTTGCCTCTTTGTGGCAAAGCACACGTCGATTGCTCCCACCAACCCCCTGAGCAGTCTTGGTCGAACAAATTTAGCAATACCGTACTAAATGTACATACATACATAATAAAAATGCGTTTGCTCCTCATTTTCGTTAGCCAAATTAAGTTTAATTTTGGACGAATCAATTGATGTGAGATGTACCAAGCAGCTCAATAAATAAAAATTACACGCCCTCTATTTATACTCATTCACGAAAGTAAAATGAGTATATTGGTTTTGTGCAATGTCGGTCTTGCTGTCCGCCCATCTTTCCGTATGAACGCAGTTTATTTCGGTGCTATTGATGCTAGAGACTTGAAACTTGGAACACTTATAAAGTGTTAAAATTTTCCCGATTCACGCGAGCTAATGTTATGATTCTATAAAGATTGATGAAAGAATTATGTGTCTATGCCCACCAGGGGCGTTGCAAATCGCATCTGAAGATATAGTGATTTTTCAAATTCTGCTATGTTCTGGACACTATTGATGCTAGAGACCTTAAATTTAGTATAGGGACCTGTTTCTGGGGCTGGAATATCTCATATATGGGAATATAATTGGTTCGCTAAAAGCTTAGGCCGTCAAACTGCTTATAATAAAATTTAACAATGTCTAAATTATGAAAATATATTATATAATAATAAATGAATTTAACTAAGAATATAATGGTTTTAGTTCCAACTTTAATTTTGGCTTAATTTTTTTTTTTAAATTTAGCTCTTTTTAGCTTCGTTTTTTTGTCAAGCTGGCTCTTATTCGAAAAATTAGGACAGCACTGGTGGGGTGCTAATGCTCGAAAGAAAGTGGGCAAAAAGCTTTACACTACTAGTACGGTCTATGTATTCTATGGTTAGTGATTGAATTATTGGCGGTCTTTTCATTAGATATAAAAATACATTAATCGCTGCTCGATAACAAAAATGCATTATCTGGCTTCCATATCAAAGTACGCATTTCTTTTGCATGAGCTTTAACGAGCTGTCTAAATTATTTTTTATTAAAATATTGTAAGGTAAAATACCAAATTTACAGTTCTATCCGATTTGAAAAAGTTTAGTCTCCGATTCTAAGCTGCGCGATGATAGTGTGACCAAGCGATATTTTGTAAATATACAGAACAAGATCTGCAGACTTGAAAAATCAATATAATTCATATTACATTATTTTTGCAAACACCTTACTTCTTTAATAGTAATAAATTTTGAAAGTGTAATTTATTTGTATTTGAAACGTTGCATTATGCAAAATAAATGAAATATTGTGGTATATCAAATTCATACATATAAATTTAAGCCGTGATTTAAAATGTAAGTCAACTAGAAATTTATTACTATAATCATATAACAATATGTGTATATCACTTCTAAAACGTTAATTGCAAACAATTTATTAATATAAATATAGTAAGTCGATTTCTATATACTTACTAACAGATTATGGTAATGAAAATTTTTTGAATACATATGTACATATGTACAGACATGTATGTATGTATGTACGTGCGTATCTCCGAATGATATGATAAAATGATTACACAGGGCGGCCCAACATACTACACATACATACATATGTACATATTGGCTATAACACCACTGCTGGCTTTATACATATATGGTTTAATTTAAACAAAAAAAATGTAAACAGAAACTAGACTGCATATATGTACATATGTAAATGCCTATGTGGATGTGATGAATGTACATACATATGTATGCGTATGTATGTATATGAATTAGATTTTTCGAGATCTACAAACTTCTCATGCTAATCTAAATATTTGTAGAAAAATCCATAAATTCCGTATTAGATTTAGGTATACATGTACATACATATGTGTGCATACATTTGCCTATGTAATTGTGTGCGTATTAAATAATGTAAATAATATTTTTAAAACCTAATCAGTTTGGAAGTAACCTTTGACTGCTCAAAATAATTGCATGTTTCTTTATTGACTCTACATGTGCGTACCTACGTCTGTACAAACATTTATATATAAATAAACAAACAAATTTTTGCTGAAATTATATCATTAGCAGTATTATATATGTATATGTATAGTTGGAAAATATTCTTTTTAAACATCTGGAAATTCGCTCAACCGAAAGCAAAATTAGTTTGAAAGATATCGATGCTAAATTTTCTTGATAAATTGATTAATACAAAGATTTGAAGTGATGCCACTGTTTGGCAAAAAAGATTCTGGCAAAAGGCCCAAGTCGAAGGACGCGAAGGAGCTAAACAAACAGGTCTCAATTGAAGAAAAATATAATCTTCATGGTCTACTCGGAACGTAAGTAAATAATCTTTTAATGTCCTTACATACCTAACAAATTTTACTAAACAAACTACAGCGGCGCATTTTCCGAAGTACGCTTAGCAGAAAGCAAAGATACGCCGGGCGATCACTTTGCAGTTAAAATCATTGATAAAAAGGCATTGAAAGGAAAAGAAGAATCTTTGGAAAATGAAATACGTGTTCTGCGAAGGTATGTGTAACTTAAGCAAGCTTAAGCGTTGCTGTCGGACACAATCGACTGCATAATACTCCTTAGCATTTATGATCGGATTGTCAATAGGAGAAAAAGGTAAAAAGGAATAGAGACAGGGAAGCAGAATATCAGAGTAAAAAGAAGCAGAAAAAGAAGGATACAAAATAAATGAGGAAGAAAGGGGAAATGGGAACGGGCTTGGATATCAAAGGAGCAGAAAGAAAGATCGAAGTAAAAAGATACGAACAGGGGAAAGGAAAGGAAAAAAAATCTGTATTCAATGAAGACCGACCACATATATTGAAGGATGTTTATAAATCTTATACACTTAAAATCCTCTCTGTTAACAATTTGCATACACACACATTAAAAATACAAAAGCGAGCTGCAAACGAGTACGGCAATATATGCAGGCTTTAAAAGCTTTCTATTTCTGTGATATTTGTACATATATGTATTACATTGTTTATTATGTTTGCATGATAAGTAGCCCTTCTACATTTATTTTTATATACACTTATGATTGAATAGATAGTTTTCTTAACTAATCTTGAGCTGCGTTAAGTCTCGATTTGAGTTCAAAATTCGTACTGTGTTTGTGTTTCTTTTTCATTTTATGTTCTCATTATTTTAATTTGTAAATTTTTCTTCTTCATTTAATCTGCTTTCTTTCTATGTAGGTTTAGTGCAAACCATTTTGATGGCAACATTCCGAATGGAACGCGGTGAGTTTTGATCCCAATTTCAAAAAAACAGTCAAAAATATCCCGTCTTTAAGTCAAATAAGAGATATAACTACATCTTAAGTTAGATAGATTTCGTCCGAAATTCCTCATAATTTTACTAGAAGTAGGGCTCTAAAATCAAATATCTTCAATGAATATTTCAATTTTAATATATTATATTTTATAATTTATTTATATATTTTACTATTTCATTTGGTTTGTTCTATTTACAGACTGACCCACCCGAACATAGTGCAACTACTTGAGACATATGAAGACAAGGCTAAGGTGTATCTGGTCATGGAATTGTATGCATATTGAACTTCAAAAATTCTATATATATATATATATATATATATGAATATATAAAGATATATACAAAATACGATTTCTATAGGGTAACAGGTGGAGAATTGTTCGATCGTATCGTAGAGAAGGGCTCATATACGGAGAAGGATGCATCTCACTTAATTAGACAAATCTTAGAGGCTGTAGACTATATGCATGAACAGGGCGTAGTACACAGAGATCTTAAGGTAAGGTATAATAAGATATATGTATAACTACTTTTATTTGAATATATATACATATATATTACATATTTTTGCTGCGCAGCCCGAAAACTTACTTTACTACAGTCCAGAAGATGATAGTAAAATAATGATAAGTGATTTTGGTTTATCGAAAATGGAGGATTCGGGAATTATGGCAACTGCTTGCGGAACTCCTGGCTATGTGGCACCAGAGGTGCTCGCCCAAAAACCTTATGGCAAAGCCGTTGATGTATGGAGCATAGGAGTTATATCTTATATACTACTTTGCGGATATCCTCCCTTTTATGATGAAAACGATGCCAATTTATTTGCACAAATTCTTAAAGGTATGTTTAATTATGTATTTCACTTTTTCGAGCGACGCGACATGAAAATTGGGAATTACAAAGGTTAACGAAACTCAGTGAAACACCATGCTACAATTTAAAATTTATATCGAGCTCAATAATTCTGAATCGATTACAAATGGGCATGACAGCGTATTGAATCCTAGATCCACTGTTTAAGCATCGATAATTTACTAAATTTTCAAGGATTTGATCAAAAAGTTCTGCCTACATAATTGGTATTTCTAAAAATATATTTTACTTATAAGAATATATTGTTTTCAAGGCGAATTTGAATTCGATTCGCCATATTGGGACGAAATAAGCGAGTCAGCCAAGCACTTTATTAAAAACTTAATGTGTGTCAGTGTAGAAAAGCGATATACTTGCAAGCAAGCTTTGGGACATCCATGGTGAGTTCAACAAGAATCAATTTTGAATTTCGTATTAATAATATTGAATAATATTCACCTCTAGGATATCTGGTAATGAGGCTAGCAGCAAGAATATTCATGGCACTGTATCGGAGCAGCTGAAGAAAAACTTTGCCAAGAGCCGATGGAAAGTAAGCCGAACTATTCTCCCTATATAATATATGTCTCTATATAATATATATGTCTCATACTTGCGTCTTGTGCTACTTATACAGCAAGCATATTATGCTGCAACGGTCATACGACAAATGCAGCGAATGGCGCTTAGTAGCAATAGCAGCGGATTAGCGGATGGACATTCCTCTCTTAATAGATCAACATCAACAACTGCAACTACGCCTCCAACTGCAACTGACAATGGAAATGGGCGAAACTGTGTTAAAGAATCTGAAGGCGAAGCAAATGTTGGAGCTATCAAACAATCATCCTCAACAACGAGCGCGTCGTCTTTAAATGAATCCCCGCACACAGATATTAAGAATCACCAAAGAATCTCGCCAAATTGCAGTTTCAGCGGCAAAGCAAACTAACATGTTTAAGCACGCGTATTTACTCTATAAGCACAAAATGAATGCTATATTGAATATGTGTGATGAGCCTGGCGTATCTATAGTATATTTGGTATACATTTTGCAAAATTAAACGTAGATAATATATCAATATCTCTATATATACGCGACGCTCATATTTAAACAGTTTAAAGCCAATCAAGCTATAACTGCACATATATAAATATATAATATATATGTTGTTATTTGAAAAACAAAAATAATAATGAATTATTTTGTAAATTGGTTTCTGTAGTTATATGAACTTTAAATAATTTACAACATATGTATATTTATTAAAATTAAATATGATTGCTTAAATAATTATATTTCCGCAAGCTTTTCGCACTTATTCCAAGTGAAATATTCGTATTGTCTAATGATCGGCAAAATGCAATTAAATCTAAACGTAAACTAATATACTTTCATTCATTTGAGCCCAAATTAAATTCGTATAATTTTTTTACACAATTAAATATGTCTACAGTTTGTGAAATCTTTTTCAATTTCTACTATATCGTTACTTCCATTACTTCAACAGTTTTTCAGATATTCAACTAAAATTATATACCGTTGCCAGCGATTGAGAAATATGAAGTATATGTATATACATAAGTCGCTGGACTGAAAATTATTTTATCCAAAAATATATGTTATATACACTATATACATTATTATTGCAAAAATTCTATAGAACTGTACTCTACACAACTGGAGCCCTTAAATTGACTTTGCATTTTCCTATGGTGTAAATAAGTCGTGACATCAAGCAGTAGAGACTAGATCATATATTATATAAGTTAAGACTATCGACAATCTAAGGAGGCTGGAGAGTCCAGTCACACATTCAAGGGGAGAACCCAATCAGTAGAACTGATTTAGGGTCCGTTTATATTCGGACTAGAGAGAGTTTAGATCTTTTGTTACTAAATTATATAAATATATTATTTCATTGAACACAAAATTGTTTATATTCACAAGAACCCAACACAGCGGCCCCGATCACTAGTGCTCTAGTGTGGGAGAGCTTAACTGGCACCCGAGCAGGGACCCACATTCTTCACGGAGATAAACGAAAGCAAGAGAGAGCCCAGATGATTATGGAACCACCCTCACCTAAGCAGGTCTTACACCAAAAAGGATCCTGAGGGCTTTCCAATCTATATAAAATAATAACTATTTGCCGGTTTGGTAACAAAAGATAACACACCTAGTAATTGGTAATTAAAGTAATTCTATATCAGACAACGCAATAAAACACTTAGTAATACACATAGTATTACTATCAATACAATTAGTAATTCAATGAAAAAATAGATTTTTTTAAAAATCGCAATGTGACAATCAAAACAAAAACTGAAAATTTTTTTCATAAATCACACTTAAGAAAATAGAAAAAAAGGGGAAAAAGCTCATTTAATTATATTATAATAATCCTCTTGGTATATCCTTCCTAGTTTCGAACATTCATGCTAATAGGGATTTCCGAGATGCCAGAGGGAATGAAATAAATGCGCTTACAATGTAGGATGTATCGTCATAATCACAAATGAATACTAAATGTATGGAACTATGAATGCTTGAATTAACTTGAAGGTGGATATCGATGGCCCTCTTTATGCTAATTTATGGACTTGACTATGGATAGTAAACTTATATTGGATAAATATCATTATATTGGAAAATTTATATTGGATGAATATCATTAAAATGGACATATGCACCCTGATCTGCGGGACACTAATATTTAAATGGGGAAGAGTTAAGACTATCGACAATCTAAGGAGGCTGGAGAATCCAGTCACACATTCAAGGGGAGAACCCAATCAGTAGAACTGAATTGGGATCAGTTTATATTCGGACTAGAGAGAGTTTAGATCTTTTGTTACTAAATTATATAAAATATATTATTTCATTGAACACAAAGTTGTTTATATTCACAAGAACCCAACACAGTCCCCAATCACTAGTGCTCTAGTGTGGAAGAGCTTAACTTACATATATCATATTCCTGGATTGATTCAAATTGAAATCTTCAAAGAGTTCTTGGTGAATTTAGATAGAATACTCCTAAGGTCCTTTTTTATACCATGAACCCATCGAGAATAACGAGAACAAGTGTTTTCAGCCTAATTTGAACACTTTTAAACCGGGAGACTTACAGATTTAGGATACCATGCCCGCTTCGCACACAATGTTTATAAAACGTATTTCAAGTACTAGTGGCTTGTGCTTAGAAATATGCATGCATTTGAACATTATGAGCATAAAATATGTGCAGTATGATTAGAATATCAGCTTGGAGGAGCCTTTTTGTTACTTACGTCTTTTTTTTTATTAACTAATAGTTAAAGCTGAAAATTACAATTGGATTTACACATACATAGATGAAATTTATTAAATCTAGCTCAAATTTGATCAGTTGTAAATCTCCTCTTGATGCTTCTTAAGAACTTAATTTTTTTTTGTTTCGCTTCTTCTTTTTTTCGGAGCCACTCACTTTTTTCTTAGATACGCAAACACGACAAAACCAATCTTCATTATCGTTTGGAGCCACAAGTATGCCCACGCATGTCCTATAATGCTCAAACATGATAATTATGTAAAAAACATATTTTTAAGTACACGGACTCACCAATGATACCATGCATCACATCCATCGCAACCAATCATGGCTGAGCCATCATCAACTTTTCCACATGCCGGACAAATCCAGATGCGATAGCCATCAGCATCAACATAAGACGAGGGACGACTTAGCTCTGCACTCTGTGTTGTTGTTGGAGTGGGCGTGCCGTCAGATACTTTCGTTGCATTCAATGCAGCACTAGGTCTTGAGCTCTGTTTTATAGGCGACAATGACAATGATAACGATGATGTTGGCTGCATTAATTGTTGGGGTAATAGAACTGAACTAGCCGATATTGTTGATGTGGCTGCATTTGAAGTCCAATTGTTTGCTGTGGTTCCAGTTACAGCAGATAGAGCTGGCGACTGGGTACTTATTAGTGGCATCGCCGCTGACATCATGGGTGAAATAGCCTGGGTTTTGGTACTAACCGAGGAAACAGAAGCAGACGGGGCCGTAGGTAAATTCAAATGTTGGGTTTCGCCTAAAACAAGATCACTTATTGAATTACACTTCATATAAGTATTTAATTTTACAATTCTATTGCCTACATTGCTTTGGCTTCGGAGCACGGGTTACAAGTGGCGAGAATCTAGCCAATTCTGGCGAATGCTCCCTTTTAGCCAATGTGATTGCCGTCTGAGGAGGGTGTGCTATCGTATTAGTTACTACCGCATCATGCTCATAATCCATTCCTTCGACTGTGGGTTGTGAGGGTGATGATCTTCCACTAAGCTTCAGTGTTAACCTTGGTATGTGGTTAGGTGAAAGGTCTAAGTTGGGTGACGCTATCGAATTTGGGATCATCGGTATTGAGTGACCAAATGTCGATGGTGCTAAAGTCTCGACGTCTCCTCCAATTACTGCATGACCCATGGCACCTGCAGTACTATTTTTTAATTGTATGTCACTGCTTCCTTCTCGTGCTTCGCGGATCTCTTTTATTATTTGCAATCTATCCGTTGGCAACTGTAATACAATTTATATATATGTATGTATATAGTATAAAAATATATATACAAAATTTATATATTCATTTTTGATAAATATAAAATAATTGGAAAGCTTACTTGTTTTTTTCGTTTCTTATCCTTTCTTAATTTTTTCTCTTCGCTTTTTATCTTTTCATTAGATAATACATCCATATCATCCGCCTTACATTTGTTGCGGATTTTTTCCTTTTTGTCTTTCTTTTTTTTTATCTTTCCCTCTTTCGGCTTTTTAAACTTTTTATGCAACTTCCGAATTTTCAGTTCACTGATTGTCATATTGGTTGGGGTAATCGTTAAATCGTCATATCCAAGAGCTCCAAGGAAATGTGGATCGGGTGCTGCAGCTGTTGTTGGCATTGTTGCATCAGCGGATGTGGCTGTTGGTGCACCAGAAGTGGCGCCAACTGCTAGACTTGTGGATGGCACTGTCAAGGACGAATATGCCAAACCACTGTCAATCCGAGACAGGGGTATTAGATCTGCGCCACCAGCAAGACTAAATTTATCGCTACCCATGAAGTGGATCTTGAATGGTGTTGTCGTTGCTTGTTTTGTTGCTGCTGCTGTTGTCGTTGTGGTTGTTGCTGTCGTTGGTTGTGATGACGGTGGCGCAACAGGCAATTTGTTCTCATCAGTTTGACGTATTTTTAAAGTTCCCGAATGAGGTTTCCTATTGCATTTTGGTTGTAGCAAGGGACTGGAATTGATCGCATATAGTTGACAGGTTTCAATAACTGGATTCATAAGACTCGACGGTTGCTTTAAGTTTGTTTTTTGACTAGGTGATAGACTGTTATTTGCCTTGGATTCGCCGTCGTTTGAGTCCGAGTCGGACACCTCAATGGGATCACCGACGTTGCCTGTTGCAGCTGGCAATAATTTGACTTGTGCCTTTCTAGTGTTAGTGAAGTCTTCGTTGACAGCCTGAACGACAGTTGATCTATGAGTTACTTCTGCATCAGCGCACTCGTTAGTTAGCATTTGATGGGGTGACTTTAGTTTAACGCCTTCAACTGGTCCAGTTGGAATTTTCATAGAGTCTGGCACCAGCGGCGCAACATTGCAATAGCTGCGTTCCATATGAATGTCTGACAGCGGCATGAGCCCACTCAGAGCTGCTGCTTTATTATCTGTGAATTGAAAATAAGAACATTTCTTGACCTAAACCCCAAGTATGCACCCTAAGTGTGGTTTATGCTTACCCGGAGCTGTAGCTGAGAAGTTCATAAACGAATGTGACATAATTAAATTGGAGGCCGTGCCGCAGACAACCGACTTGTTAAAACCAGTTAAATTCGGCGAAAATAAACCTGGACCCGTTGGTATTAGGCCAGGTCGTGGAGGAAAGTGCAATAAGGGCAGCATCGGCATTATATTTCGTTCATTGTTTGAGATTGTCCTTGGTCCAGAGCCAGTTTCAAAGCCAAGACTTCCAACTAGTTTTGTATCCGAGTCAGCCCCTATGACAAGCGTTGAAGCCTTCGACATTTTCATCTCTGAATCCATTAAACAAATCTTTTTATCCATTTCTCGCGCATTGTCAATATTGCTGTCCTGATATTTTATTTTCGATTTTTTTTTCTCCTTTTTTTCTTTTGGTTTTTCGACCTTCTTTTCACCCTGATTGTCCGAAAAATTTAGACTGATATTACTTTTCAATTGATCGACATGACTTAGATTCAGGGGCTCCATCACAGGCATAGCAAATGTTAAGGGTATGGGGACAGTAGTGGGTAAAGTTGGCATCACTGTAGTACTGTCTTGATATGTACAAACTGGATTCAGCTTTGTAGCTTTTGTTTTCTTTTGTATTTGTATGGACGAAGGTATGGGCAATATGTTAGTTAATGAGGATGCTTGAGGCCTGCATTGATTTTTGCCACCTGGTTTACGGCCACGTTTTTTTGGTTTATTCAAATCATTATTCAGTAAATTGGTTGCAGATGAAGGCGATTGCGGATAAGTGTTTAAATAATCGTATGTTGCCAAATTACCCAAGGACAAATTTAAATTGGTATTAGTTATATTCTCATTAGCACTTGGGGCTGGCGGTGCTGGTGTTATAGTTGTACCAGATGGCAAATTGATTAACGGCGATGCTACATTGTTGGCATTTTCATATGGGCTCGAAGAAACATTCAATTTGCTAACCTTTTGCTTGGAGATTTTCTTAAAAATATTCAATTTATTTCGATCTGGTTCGTTAGCTAGTTTTATTTCGTCAATCAATTCAATTGCTATGTTGGGCGCTGGGGCTATGTTGTATGCTTCTTTGTCTTCAATCTGTATGACAGCAGGAGGAACAAGTCCAACTTCATTCACGGGCTGCTCAAGTGGTACGGGATTTGCGCTACTGAATGGATTCACTGGCATAGTGTTGATTGTACCTATACTGAACTTGGAAGCTGACTGAAATTGACCTGGCGGCTGCTGCTGCAGCTGAAGTTGCTGTTGCTTTTGGTATTTTAGTTGCTTTTGTTTTAGTTTTGTTTGTTTTTTTATCAATTTCTCAAATTGTGTTCGCTCTGTTGAACCATCTGGCAAATCGGATAATATGCCACGATTTAATATTTTCATTTTTTTCAGGTCGATCCCATTGCTGCCGCTACAGCTGCTTCCACTTTCAATTTGATTCTTTGACAACTTTTGATAAATTTTCAAAGCTTTTCGCCGAGCCTTATCCACAGCTTTGACAGCACTTAAATCATTTGTCTTCTGACCCGTAGTTATATTTTTCTTTTTGCTCTTCTTGTGTTTTGAGTTCGGTGTTAGTGTTGCAAATGCTGCCGTTTCTGACGCAGCAGAGTTTGCTTCCTCATTACATCTATTAATTTCATTCGATGTAGTCGGATCACAGCATGGAGGCTTTTGCTCTACCGTTGCAATATCTGGCAAACGTTCTAGAGAATCAAATTTTTTTATTTTTGGTATGTCAACAACATCATTTGTGGTATCTTTTTGTATTTCCAATTTAGGCACATGCGGAATGGAAGGTGCATCGAGTCCTTTGAATTTTTCTAAAAACAAATATGCATATCTTTTAGTATTATCATAAATTGAAGTTATATATATATATATATATATATATATAATGCTTAAAAGCTAAAAAATGAGACCAAAACAGTTCTACTACCATTTATGAAAAAAACTAAGCTATTTTTATACCCTGAACCCATTGAAAATGGGAAATCAGGGTATAATGTTTTTGTGAAAAAGTATGTAACAGGCAGAAGGAATCATCGCAGACCCCATAAAGTATATATATTCTTGATCAGCACGACGAGCTGAGTCGATATAGCCCTGTCCGTCTGTCCGTATGAACGCCGAGATCTCAGAAGATTTACGAGCTAGAGAGTATAAAGTATATATGTATGTATACTCGTGTATACCATACGCAGTACGAGTTCGCTTTATTTTTTCGATAACTCATCCGATAACTTTTTTTATCGAGAATAATCGAAAAATAGATTTTGTTTTTTTGTGCCTCATTGGAATACTAATAGACGTGGAGTCTTCAGATTTATTGTGTATATACATATTATAATTACAAACATTTTGTAATCAACAGATTTTGGATACCACGCCCCCTTCGCCGCCAATTTGTAAAAAACGTATTTCAAGTACTAGAGACTTGTGCTTTGGAATGTACATACATCTGAACATTATGATTACGTTCTGAAAGTTTCATTAAGATTGTACGTCTAGAAATTAAATTATTCAACTAATAAATTCTCATACTATTGGCCACACTGCAGCGCTGGCTAAGCGCAATCGCTGCTTACTGCACAGATAGCAGAGCGCAGGCTTATGCGTGCGTTTGGATGCATGTGTATGTATGTGTGCATAAAATAAGTTCAGAATGATTATAACATCAGCTTGGAGGGTTCAGGGTATCTCCTGGTCGAGCAGTTTCGACTAGAGCCTTCATACTTGTTATTGATGTTGTTTACAATTGTCTGTGTACTCACCAATAATGTCTGGTACGTAAGCTTCTGGTAATTTTCCCTCAATCGCCGGCGATATGAACCCTCCCGTCGTCATAACGACGCTACTGATTTCTCGTATTGCATGACCATCATGATCCAAGTTGTCAGTAGAGGATGATTTTAGACTGGACAACTTCGATATACCACCGACGACAGCTGCCGCAGAAGGAAAGTCGTTTATTACAGCTTGAATTAGCTTTGTTGTTGTAAGCTCTCTATTTGATTCTAATTTACATAGTTGAAGCTGTTCGCTTTCCGACTTCTCTGGCCAGCTGATTGAGGAGGAAGAGTTGGAACAGGAGATTGTTGGCGTTGGTTCTGTGGGCAACATCGGTGGTAGGTATTCAAATATGTGAACGGGTCTCGTAAGAGTCTCTGCACTGCCGGGTTTTAGGAAGTTCATGTTTGAATATCGCTTTACTGGAAATGCTGGTATATCGCGAACGAATGGCATTGGCTCCACATTTCCAATATAATCTAGTAGTTCGGGTACGTTAATGTTAACATTTCTTAGGCTCAGCACTGCATCCTTCAAATTTGGCTCAATGCGATTTGCTATAATATATATATTTACATATCTGCCTGTATATACGAATCTAAATATTTATAAACAAGGTAATTACCATGCTCGGCTTGGCTGTGTAGGTCCCGTGCAAGTTCTTGGATAAAACGTAGTAAAATGTCCTCTAGAAGTTCTAGCGGCGCACTCTGGGTTCTACTATATCCAATAGTTTGCGCTATTTGGGCTATAACAACACCCAATAACTCAGAAGTATATTTTTCAGTCATTGTCTTTGTGGGCTGACGTTTTTTCGGAAATAATTTTGTTTTATTTCTTTGCATATATTGGTAGTCTTCTAGTGTTGAGCAACACGCAAGGAAAAAATTGTATTGACACCCCGATTTGTTTTAGTTACATAGAATTTCATAATTTACAACGCCTTGTTTTACGGATGGCAGACAAGGAAGTGACTTTACAATATTTTCCCTACGAACTTTCTATTTCAGACGGACGTGAGCTTCGTTGCTTCAATTTAAAATGTATATAATTTAGAGATCAGCGATAACACTGTCTGGTTAGTGGCGATAATAAATACGCGACACGATTACAAGAACAGGACTGTAACCGATATGTATTAGATGTAGACTATCGACTATCGACTGCCACTAGTGATGTAAGAAATCATAGATGCATCGAACATCGATGTTTTATTAGTGATTTTTGGGAAGGTTTGAAAGTACCTGAATATATTTATAATTGCAATAATGGCATCTTCTGTTGCCCCTAAAATAATATGTAATTCTGTTTAATTTTAGTGTAATGTATAAGACTTTTATGAAAGTATAAGATATCTCTCCTAGGTCCTATGCAAAATACTGCTATAAACGCGAATTATTATTTTAACTTGTGTTAAATAATGTTGAATTTAAATTTTGTTTTTTATATATGGCATATATATTTTTATACCCTAATCTCCTTGAAAATGGGAAATCAGAGTATATTGGTTTTGTTAAAATGTATGCAACAGGCAGAAGGAGGCGTGGCAGACGCCACAAAGTATATATTCTTGATCAGGGCGACGAGCTGAGTCGATTTAGCCCTGTCCGTCCGTCCGTCTGTCCGTCTGCATGTCAGTCCGTATGTTTGAACGCGTCGATTTCAGAAGATATAAAAGCTAGAGACTTCAAATTTTTTTTTTTTAATGTCCGTACATAGCGCGAGCATATCGAGTTTATCACTAAAAATCGATAGCTCACCCCGTTATTTTTTATCGATAAACCCTTATCGAAACTCGATTATAAAATTATATCTCGTACATCTTCAAAGCTAGAGCACTGACACTGACCAGACAACACATAGACTAGACATGTAGAGCAACGTTTTTCCACGCCGCAACATCTGTCTAGCAGGGCCCGGCCAACTTCGTATTCGCTCGGTTTGGTATTGGCTGGCTCGGGTAATGAAAGATAGCACGACGAAATCAGTGCGCTCTAAGCACGCAAACGAAATGGTCATGTATGCGCTTTTCGTTTTAGCGCACAAAAATTGAATTTCTTCGCGACGGTCCCAGCTCTCTTCTTTTGAGTGAAGAGTATACCGAAATCTTAAAATCGTTTGCGACATTCATGCAAACAAAATGTTTGTGTTTCGATATATGTATGTATATTTATGGGAAGGGTATGAATGCGTCGAGGCGCAGAAAGAATATGATCTCGCGACAGGCATGTATACACACACTTGTAGTCCTTTGCTACATGTATGAGCATTTGTGACCTGCGTGCGTTACTCTTGCTGCTTGTAGTAATTTTAAGGCCCAGCAATTGCATTTGGTCGGTCTTACGGACTGTCTCTTGAGGCTCGACTCGAGCCGCTGGAGCAGTGAACATAAGGCACGACAGAGTCACTGCGCTGCAAGTGTTGACACGAAATGAACAGATTCGCACGTGAAGTGCGGATATGCGCTCTTTTTCCCAAACTCTCTCTCCCTCCCTTTATGCTCTCTCTTTATCGTCCACTGCTGCCAGAATCTCCTAAGCAATTGCTAGATTTGCGGAAAAATGATCAAAACTTTATACAAATTTGGTAAAAATTGACAAAAAACAAAAACAAAAAAAACGAATATAAAAACACACACACACACACACACACACACACACGCACACGCAGTGTTGGCAATATTATGAGAATTTATTTGTTGAATAATTTAATTTCTTCATGAAAGCACAACTCTCTAGTACTTGAAATACGCATTTTACAAACATAGGGGTGAGGGCGTGGATATAGAATCGAAATTGTAATAATAATATATATTTAAAATTTGGAGACTCTTGCTTTAAAGATGTAGGATACATAATTTTATAACTGATTTTAGAGAATGTTTTAATCGATAACAAAATAACGGGATGAGTTATCAATTTTCGGTGATAAATTCGATTTGCGCGCTATATATACGCCCTAATCAAGAAAATATATACTTTGTATGTTCTGCCACGGCTCCTTCTGCCTTTTACATACATTTTAACAAAACCATTACACCCATTTTCAATGGGCTTAGGGTATATTCAATGACCAATGCGTACTCAGGTAAACAAATACTCATACATTAAGCGAGAGACTGACATTGTGTCTGTGTGTGCTTCAACGCGTTCATACCCCTCGTAGACATAATCATGAAAACGCTAAGACTTCATATGAGCATGGCAAACGATTTTAAGATATCGGTATACCCTTCACTTAAAAGGAAACAGCTGGGATCGTCGCGAGCGAATTTCAATTTTTATGGGTTCGGGGTATCTCCTAGTCGAGCAGTCTCGTATAGAGTCTTCTTACTTGTTGTTGTTGGAAATAGAACAAAATATTCTTTTCTCATTGTTAAGAGAATATAAATACATAAGTATGTGCTATCTTTAATAGTACATATTGATAATATATGGTGTTGAACATTACGCACTGCAAAAAAACATGCTGAACGAATTATTAATGCTTGGGGCTCGTATGGCTCTTATTCTCTTAACAGTGTGCATAGAGCGGTTATAGGCATTACAAATTATTATTCAGGCTTGGGAGATCTCACAAAGGGTATATTCATGTTCAGTCGATTATTCATATATATTTTATAGACATACAATTTATATACGCATTCACGAAAGTGAATTATTAGTATATTGGTTTTGTGCAATGCCCGCCCGTTTGTCCGTATGAACGCAATTTTTTCGGCGCTATTGAAGCTAGAGACTTGGAATTTGGAACACATTTTCTTGTATATCTCCGATTTATAAAGTGGTTTAATTTTCCCGATCTATCCACTAGGGGCGTGCCAAATCGGAAAATGCATTTTCGGATTGTTCAGGCATGAGCATATAAGGATACGAAGATCGAAGATGCCTCAGGTAGTCAGTTGGGAAAAGATAAAGGTCACATGTATGGATCTATAAATAGTCATATCAAGTAAGTCAGTATATATAGTATATATATATATATATATATATATATATATATATATATATATATATATATATATATATATATATATATATATATATATATATATATATATATATATATATATATATATATATATATATTTTTTTTTTTTTTTTGTATACAAGAAAATATCAATATATTGATATTTTGATATATTTTCAACAACCCAAGTTTAGAGCGTAATTCACACTTTATTTCTCGTGCTTTAGCAAATACACACATTTTAATGGCAATATCACGATCTGACAGATGAATGATGATAACCTATCTCTAAAGAAGTTATTTAAAAATTAAGTGACAATAATAAGCCCATAATGCGTGCGAGTGTGTAATTAATAATATTTCTGAAATATCAGCTAATCAAAGGCGTCGAAATCTTTAATTAAATCCAACTAAAGTGTTAACTAAACAAAAAAAATTTCCTATATAGTATATTAATCTTCATTAACCAAAAGGTACGTATTTATACATACTTATATACTGATAAGAGGTAGTAGATCGGAAGAACCATAGTTTTGAACTTATTGAATCGAAAATGAGAAGTTAATTCCAATACCCCTTTGTCAATTGTGAATAGATAAAAATATAATATAGGCAAAGTATTGCATTTTATTAATTAATAATTGGCTAAATTTCAATTTTAATATTTATTTATTTACAGCTTAGTGAAATATTTATAACTTCTTTTTTGTTTTAAACAAAAAAATTCAAAATAAAATAAATTCTAGGAGATATTTCAGGGTACTTATATTAATATATGTTATCTTAATCTTCAACTCATTTCTGATAAGAAAAAAAAAAATAAATAAACAATTTGAATCGCTCAGACGAGAAAAATCATATATTGTCAAATCCCAGAACTATTTTCAATTTGGAATGTGATGTTTCTTAGATTATAAAAATTAATTTTTATTTTTTTATTTCAGTTTTGGTATATAAGCCTTACTCAATATATAGGTGAAGCAAGAGCAATAAACGGACAGGATCTCACGAATAATTTGTAGCAAGCCAAACAAACAAGCATAATCTAGCCGAGAGTGCCCGATAGAAGATATATGTATATATATATATATTTTTTTCTCCAAAACAAGCCTTTTAATTAATTCGAAAACTATAACTTTCAAGACCCAATCATAACATACCATATATGCTTACATGTAAAATAATTAGTTCACACACCCATATATATATATTATATATATATATATATATATATATATATATATATATATATATATATATATATATATATATATATATATATATAATATATATATAAAGATGTAAATATATTTCGATTACCATGCATTGGATTCTATTATTGCTTTCATTACTGAAGAAGCTTTTTGAATTATTCTATATTATGCCGGTAGCGACGAAGGCGTGCACTATTTTCAATTTTTGGATCGCCCGGGGGGGGCGAAATATCATTCCTTGGTGTTGTCGGGGGGGGTGACGGTGTTGATCCAACAATATTTTGATTTCTTGCCGTCTTGTTAGTGTCATTGATTATTGAGTTGGCTGTCTTCTTACACGTTGTATTGTCTTTGCAAAACTCCCTCACACTATCATCGATACTAATCATATCCACTGCCGCCGACTGATCATCGAAAGTGGCCAATATTGTCGTTGCTGTCGCTGAAATCTCACGCGACCTGCAATTGATAAAGTTCTTAATTGTGTTCTTGGATACTCTGACAATTTATGACCAGCTTTAGCCTTACCTATTAGAAATCCGAGCTTGTGGGCGCTGAAATCTTAGATTCAACTGCGTGGGATCAGTCACGTACTTTCCTTCAGTTGACTCACGACGGCGACGCAAACCTTAATGAATGAATGCAATTTATCATTATTACATATATACGCAAAAATTATTTAAATATATCCAACTTCTTCCTCTCTTTAAGACATTTACTAACCTGGTGTCAAGTCCATAATATTTGGAGAGTTTTGCAAAACACTCGAATAAAGTTGACTTCGGGTGGGGCTATTAAGAAGATCTACGGTATTGGATTTTTCTGAATAATCATGTTGTGTGTGAGTCTGGGATGCTGCTGCCGCTGCTGCTGTCGTTGTTGTTACTCTTGTTGTTGCAACACCAGCCCAAGAGGCACACTTCGCTTGTCGCGAATTGGAGGTGAGCACAGGAATCTTGCTGGGCGTACTCAACAAAGCCAATTCACAACCATCACACTCATCATCGGCCATGTGTGAGCTAGAATTTTCAATTTGTAATTTGGATTGTGGATCCGTTTGAATCTGAGGAGCAGGATCCGCCGATGGACACATCATGCTCTCCGCTGGTGACCCATTGCCATTCAGTTTGTGTTTGTTGCTATCAGCATTCAACTTCTGAGAAATTTCACAGTTAACTGAAATCTTATCATCCAAATGTTTATCGCGCAGATCACCAGTTGCTTCCTGCTTCAAAGACTTGAGATTTTTCGTAGTGCTAGCTGCTAAAGCATCATAGTAAACAGACTCCTCCATGTGCGAGTTTTCTATTTTAAATAAAAAATACATTATATGATAATAGTGTACAGAAGAAAATGTATACAACAAATAAATCAGTTAGATTTTTCCTTTCGTATATTTATTCATACCTTTGGGAATGACGCGAATTTCAAGACGTCCACTAACACAGCCGCCGCTCCTCGAGGTCGCAGCATCTACTGAGTTTGCACCTCGGTTTCCATGCTGATAGCTGTGCATGTCGGATAATATTGGGTCTGAAGCCAGGTTGCTTCTCTGGCAAAACGTTGTCTTGACACACCAAGGAACTGCAGCGAAAGGTGCAGCTGCCGATTCTTGAAGCTCAATAGGCGCATTTGTATCCGAGTTCTTTTTCCCATCAAACATGTCTATGAGGCATACGTTGGGCAGGCTACTGCGGTGCTTGCACGGTGATTGCCTCTCATTCAAGTTCCTTGATTGTATATTAATCAAATTGGCAGCCTCCTTGTACGTTCCAATAATCATAGGAAAGTTGTTTGCCTTCGGTGCGATTTCCGACTGAGATTCACGAACGCAAACATTTCTAGTTATATCCATGCGATAAACCTATGGAATAATCAATCAAAAATTAAGAAAAGTCTTTACTTTCATGGCATTATATAATTTAATGTAAGTGGAGCTATGTTTTATTATTTTCAGTAGTTTGTCCGTGGGTATCAAATATGGAAAACTATTATATTAATATTAACTGATTTTATAGAACATAGTAAAATTTTTATTGATAGTCTTAGTTTCCTACTTCTTCTCGCAACTGAAATTTATGATCAATCAAGAAAAAGTTAAAAAATCCGGAAAACTTAATGGATCGGGACTGCGAACGGAGTTTCATCTGGCGTATAGTATAAGTTACCTACTAGTGTGACCGTCCCGACTTATATTCTTACAATTTAAATCTCTAGCTCTTTTAGATTTCGAGTCGAACCTGCCGACGCCGCCCAATTTACTCTCATATATGTACCTGTGAAAAAAAAACCTATTAAGTAAGACAGCTTTAGTCGAGACTGCTCGACTACGAGGTCCCCTGAACCCTTCAAGCAACGGATATTTTAATAATAATAATTCGCACACCCACACACACACGCACAGACACATCATACGCACGCACGCATAAACACGCATTGACTGCAGTGTAGGCTTACTACGGGAACTTAATTGTGTAATAACGTTTCTTGTAGATAGACTATTTTCATGAAACATGGATATGCATGCATTTGCAAAGCACAAGTCTGCAGTATTTGAAATAAGCATTTTACAAAAGTAAGGTTCGATAACAAAATAACAGGATGCCTTATCGAATTTTAGTGATAAGCTCGGTATCCGTGCTATATATACGGATATTTGAAAAAAGTTGAAGTCTCTAGCTCTTATATTTCTTTATATATTCTGAAATCGACTCGCTCAAACATACTGACGGACGGACAGACAGACATGGCCTAATCGACTCAGCTCGTCGCCCTGAATAAAGAAGAGAAAATATATACGCTATAAGGTCTGCCATGCCTGCTTCTGCCTGTTACACACATTTTAAGGAAACCATTATGCCCTGTTTTTCCCATTTTCAATTGGTGCAGGGTATAAAAACATTTCAGAAAGTTTTTTTGTTTTTAATAGATAAATTCAATAGACACTTGACCCAAATGCTTCAAATGTTGTACAGACATAACGCTCAATATGAAACATGCATACATATAGCTAATATACTACAATATCTACACATAAATATATTTACAGTAAGAATAAGTTGGAATTAGGCTTACAGTGTCATCGAAGGCCGCTTGTTGCACAGCAGGTGGCTCTAGATCTTTTCGTAATACATTACCCATTGCAGGCTCTGACCAGCAGTGCGGTATCGACATTTGCAAAGTCTCATAGTTCTCAATTCCAGCTATGTTAAGTGTGTATCTATATATGTACATATTGGCATTTTGGGGAGATAGAATAAAATAGAATTACATTTGCTTGTCAATCTATTTAGCAGGTGAAAGAATGTTGCAGTTATCGGTTGCTTCATATTATTGTTTAGCATAAGATCTGAATTATTCCCGACATTCATAGTTCAGTCTTCCTATCCAAAAAATTACTTTTCTGTTCAACTTAAGGCACTAATTACGTTTGGCTGTTTCATTTTAAAGTCAGAATAATACTTTTTCACCATATTCAATCTTTGTACATTTGCTCTTGGTTTCCTTATTACAAAAGCGATAAACGCAAATATATCACAAATATTGCAAAAACTATTCGATATGTAGGCGACAAAATTTTCTGATATAAATATATTTTTATGCAAATAATATGCATGTAGGCTTCACGAAGAGCAATGATCTAACGGCAATCTAACTCAAACTAATGGTTATATATTTGCTGCGAAACATGAAATGTGACTTTGGTATAAAGAGATAGCCTGAGTTCAAGAAGGGAATCGTTCAATATTAAAGGACGGTCGTCCGCTCAACTTAGTAAACTTGCTCATTTGAGCGTGGCCAATCAGGCAAACACTTACACATGGCACTGCAACATTCATACCTGTTTATCTTTAGAAGATCAATCTATGATTGAAGAATTTGATTTAGACTGTAGTAAGGAGCCTGATGTATTTGCCTAATGCCTTATTGTTTACCTGATTTTGAAATAGGGGTGGTTTTGCACTTACCTCTTAACCTTTTCATTTTCAGATGGATTTGCTTTTAAATCGCCATTACAGGTTACGACTAAGTTCGAGTTTCTGCGTATTAACGGCAAAGATACGTCCGCTTTGGCAAATTGATCCAAATTTGGCTGTGACTGCGAGGCAAAAGGTTTTGGGATACTTTACATGAGGTATATACAACAGAAACTTTGTGTAACTTGAGCGTAAAACATATATAATAATGTTGTTTTCATATGAACAAAGAACTGGAATTACGGAACTGGCGGACCTAAAAGGAGCTAAAGTGCTCTTGCCGGAATAAAATGACTATCGAGGCTGTCTCTATATATATAATTATATATATATATATATATATATATATATATATATATATATATATATATATATATTCGATTCTTTTCTTTATAAAAGTATCCTGAACGGGTTTGAGGTATATGACTTAAAGCATATAAGATTGATTATATAAATTCGGCAAAACTGTATGTATAGATATACATGCATACATACATATGTATAGTCGGGAGTGCTTGAAGCACATGAATATTGCATTATTGATTATATTGTTACCTGCGGCTCCTGTTTCCATTCGTTGTCGGTTGTATCTTCTGAGTCGTCGAATTGGCTCTTCCATTGAGAGGCAAGAGTTAGAGCTCCACCACCTTTGGTTACCTGTTGTAGTGCCGAAACATTTTCATCGTCGATTAAAGCAAATTGTGTCACCGAATGATCGCCAGCCGCTGTTGCTGTTCCAGTTCCCACAACCGTTCCCGATCCCGATACAATTGCCGCTGCTATTGCATTACTTTTCGCTGAGATAATGCCGATGGCCGCTGCACGCTGGTTGGACGAGGGCAAACCTATAGACGACGATAGACGTAGATTGGTCGAAGTGGCCGAGCGACGGTTTGTTGGCGTTATGCCAAAGATCTGTTCGCGCTGGCATATGAGGCTCTTGTTATGATTCAAACTGCCATTCGACTCTTGATTCTGAATCAGGTTCTCCTGATCATTCAGCGCTGGCGTCGGTGCAGCCAGCACGCGAAGACGACCGTAAGTTGATTTCTGTTCGACTAGATTAACGCTGTTCGGGTGTGAGCACCGTTTACTCTCGCAGCTCTTGTCAACTGCTAGATGATTGTTGCTTGAACTCTCCAGACTTTCCACTTTTGTGATCCTGCTCGATTGCTTCTGCTGCTGCTGTGGCTGCTGGTTTTGCTCTCCCACCATAGATCTGCTATAGCCGCCCTCCATACTGATAAAACGACTATTTTTATCGCAGGCATCTATGATTACTTTGTCATCAATTGTTTTCACAATGTTTGACAGTGTTTGAGCTGCCGTAGTTTTACTCTCCGGATACTGTTCAAATATTCGAAATACATATACACATCATATCTTTCTATAATCTAGTTTTTGGCACTTACATAAACTGGAGCAGAATTGTTTTGGTTGGTCGTGGCATATGAAGCGGAGACGCTCTGCGGCTGACAACGTTTCCCGTGCGAAGGCTTCAATTGCACCTCATTATTCACAATACTCACAGTAGAAGATTTTATCAGTGCACTAGGAAGATTAGGTGGAGCTATCGATGTGTTTGACACCAGCACAAGTTGTTGTTGCTCTTGCTTCTGCTGTTGTTGTTGCTGCTGCTGCTTTAATATTGTACTTGGATTTCCTAAATTTACGTTTTGCGCAACGCAATCTGCCGAGGCTTGAGTTGTCATTGTGGCATTGCAATTCTTATCAACCTGAAAGTACGTGCCATGTGTATTTGTCTATGTTCATATATAAGCTCCCAAAAGTCGATTTCTTAAAGACTGTAGTCCCTGTCGAGATACCCTTGAATTCCGCCTAAACGATCTACTAGTTAGAATTTTTTAATGGCAACAATTTAAAAGAAACAAGTAAGAACGTTACAGTCGGGCGTTACCGACTGCGGAATAGTCATTTACATCCCATTAGCAATTTAGTAGCTACGGTTCACTCTAATACTTCAGAAAATTCAATTTTTTCTACACAGCAACCAAGCTGCAAAATTTTGATGCTTCCGCTCCAAAAATGAGAAAATTACAGGGTATTTTTCGATATCACGCGTAACAATACTTTTTGGGGAATCGATAGAGGAGGTTACTAGTAACTTAACTATCCAAATTTGAAGCTTTAGCTCTTTTACTTTAAGGGATATAAACTTTTGCTGTTTGCCATGCCCCCAATAGGCGGACATATATCCGCCCAAGCATTTTCGTCTTGGGAGGTCAGACCGAATATATATACAAAATTTCAGGTCTCTTGCATCAATAGTCTCCAAAACATAGCACAATTTGAAAAATCGCTATATCTTCAGGTCAGATTTGCCAGATTTCATTAATCTTTATAGAATCATAACATTAGCTCACGTGCAAAGTTTTAACGTTCTAGCTCAAAAACTCTAGGAGATACAGTTTTATCCGATTTGCCACGCCACCAACGGGCGTAGATATAGCCCCATAGCTCGGGATCTTGGGTGGTCTTTATTTCAAATTTCAGCTTTCTAGCTTTTCAACTAATATTATTTCTTTCATATCGGAATATGCATTTTCCGATTTGGCACGCCCCTAGTGAGTGGATTAGGAAAATTTTAACACTTTAAAAATCGGAGATATACACGAGCATGTGTTTCAAATTTCAAGTCTTTAAGTTCAATAGCGCCGAAAAAAATGCGTTCATGTGGACAGACGGACGGACAAGACGGACATTGCACAAAACCAATATACTAATGTACTTTCGTAAATGAGTATAATAATTCACTTTCGTGAATGACTATAAATATACAGCACTTTTAGGATAATTAGGAATATTATTTTCTGTACAAAATTTTCAAAAATTTGATTTAATGATTCTGAGATGAATTTAGCGAGACAGGAAAATTGGGAAATAGAAAAGCCTGAGCAGTGTTGTCCCAGTCCCAATTTGAAGTGGGTTCCATTTTACCTTTTCCTTTATATGCAGTGGCTCCGTCGAGGCCATCTGAGCAGTGTCCATATCGTTTCTCTTGCGCACCTACAATACACACACACCCATAGCTTACTTAGTTGTACTTCAAAGAAGTTCTCGACTGCACTTACATAATCTGTGCCGCTGGCATTAGAGGCAGCCACCGTCATTTGTGTTACATTTCCGTGCATATACTCGTTCTTAGCCGGAGGCAAAGTGGCATTTGCCGAAGAGTTTATGTTGCCAACTGCGGCTGTATCTACTTTTTCCCAGTCGTACGGATCAGCTTCCTTAACCCCACGTCGCTTCATACACCGCTCGAATAGACCAATTAACATCTGGCAATTTAAATGTATAAATATAAGAGGACATCGATATCTATATAGTTATAGTATCATAGATATAGTGTAATATAATGTAATATATAATATATATAAACAAGTAAGAAAACTCTAGTTTAATGTAAATTTCAACAAAAATCGAAATAGTATAAATTGCTTCTTAATATACATTTTAAATTGGGAGACTCTACCTCTAAGGATGTGGGAGTTATAATTTTATAACTTATTTTCGATAAGGTTATTATCAATAAAAATATCGGAATGAGTTATCGTTTTTTAGTGATAAACTCGATATGCGCACGATAAATACATTTAAAAAAATTGAAGTCTCTAGCTCTTATATCTTCTGAGATCGACGTGTTCATACATATGGATATACGGACGGACGGACACACAGACGGACAGGCCAAATCGACTCAGCTTGTCGCCCTTATAAGAATATATATACTTTGTGGGGTCTGCCACGCCTCCTTCTGCCTGTTACATAAATTTTAACAAAACCATTATACCCTGATTTCCCATTGCAAATAGATTCAGGGTATAAAAATTAAACTGAATTGGTATGTTTAGAAATATTTACCGCATAGTCCGGCCGATCGGCGTACGTAAGGGATTGTATGTGCTCCAGGAATTGCTTCAAGTCGGACGGCAGATGCTTTAATAGTATTCTATGGTCATATTTCTCTTTAGTCAATCCAACTTGTTCCTTGTCTTTGATCTTCCTCCATGGTAATTGACCATTTACGAATTCTACGAGCATATAAAATAATGACCATAAATCATCATGCCGACCCATTTCTCGATTGCGATGTGCGTTTATCGAGGCATATCGCACAGTTCCTCGAAATCCAGCTGCTGCTCGAGGACAGCGAACCTCTCCGGTGCCCGTCGTATATTGCCGAGCCAGACCAAAGTCCAGCATATATACTCGTCGACAATTGTACGGCAAACGTCCCACCGAAAAGTTGCTCTATAAAATTTTCGAATAACATTTTGTTAGAACTACTGAACAATAGCCATTCACACTTCAAAAGCATACACATTTCTTCCGAAGTATACATTTTCCCAAATGCCCCGCCCATTTTATAAGGCTTATCGTTTGTTGATATTATGACAAGAATTGTCTACTCGCAGCAAAAATACTGCCGGACGGACGACAGTATCACGGACCTTGGCAGTAAGACAAGTATCAGCTTACCGGTTTGATGTCGCGATGTAGGAAGCCAACCGAATGTATAGACTCAATGGCTTTGAGGATTTGCAAGCCAAGCCTGAGGGTTGTACTGAGAGAAAATGCGCCTCTTGGTTGGGCTCGTCTCAGTTCAGCTAAGTTTTTGCCCTGAAGCTGCATGACCACATAGTTGAATCGGTCATTTCGTCCACAGCCGATGAAGCGGCAGACGTGTTCTTTGCCTTGCAGCTTCTTCAGCACGGCCACCTCCATTTTGAGTACCTGTTTGGGTTGTCGGGCGGACTCCACCTTAAGTGCCACTTGCTCGCGGGTAATCAAATCTTGGCCCTCGTATATCTCACCGAAGCCGCCGCCACCAATTTTGCGCACAACCTAGAAAGGATTTCAAGTATGCATGTATAGAATTAACGAAAGAAATCTCTCTCTCTCTCTCTCAATCCAACCTTCCAACGCTCCTTAACCACATGTCCCGGCTGTAAGAGATCCTCAGACGTCATTTTGTTTGTTTCCTTTGGCAATGCGGCGTTGTTGCTGCTCTCTAGCTGAGGTGCTGCAGGTAGGACTGCAGGGGTCTGTGGTATCTTGAAGGTGACGCGACTTCGTACACCTAAACGATTGTGTTTCGCTGGCAATGTGGCAGATCGCTGCAATGCATGCGGAAATTTGGGGTCCCCCGATGAGTCAGCAACTGCAGTACTACCCGTGCGAAGATTCTGAAAAAATAACGCTGGCTCTAACGTAGGCGGCGGCTTCGATGGGGGCGGTGGCTGAAATCGTTCTATATACTTGGGACTATCATCAATGTATAATCGCTGTGGATGCGCTTGGATTTTGTGTTGTCGTATGCCTTTAGCTTGAGCTTTGTGGATCCCATGAGAATCGGCGACATTTTCGTCATTTCTTAAAATACAAATGAATCACAAAACGCAGTAACGGTATCCGTGTTAAGGGTTAGAGCTCAAAATTATACGATTAATTGTTAAGAGTGAAAATCAAGGAAGAAATAGTCTTTTTTTTTTTATAAATCAAATTCGTAGGACTTGTAAATATATATGTATGTAATTGAAAATACATAAATACAAACTATAAATTTGATAGTCGAAATCGTGCGCGCTAAGACCTAAAACGAATATATATTTAAATATGCATATAACATGTACATATGTGTATGTATGTATACATATGTAAATATGTATATTTGCATAACCTTTATCCAGAAAGAAGCTCAAATTAAAGAAACGAATATGTAGCCGAATATGTATATAACGAATATGTACATATATAATAAAGAAGTGGCCATAGAAGTTTACCTGAGTTATTTACTGAAATACCACATGATTGACTTGGAATCCTCTGGCAGGACACGTAATGCGTATATATATATATACATATATGTGGCCTAATAGTTGTAAAATTGAAAAGCTATTGAAACACTTGAATGTCCTTTGGGCATTGCACACTTAACTCTTTTAATATTGCTCGGATCGACAAAGAATTGAACTATCGAGCATTGATTATTAACGGAGCTGCGCTTGCCATGTTATTTAAAAGCGAACAAAAAATTCTCGTATTGATTGCAAAGCTTGCTAAGCTCTGTTCACAAGCAGAGCTTTTCTACTTAACAAAAACAACAAAGAAAACACGGCAGAGCGTGCAAGAGAGAACAACTGTGTGTGTGTGTGTGTGTGTGTGTGTGTGTGTGTGTGTGTGTGTGTGTGTGTGTGTGTGTGTGTGTGTGTGTGTGTATGTGTGTGTGTGTGTGTGTTGCGTGTGAGCTATTCAAAATGACAGTTGCCAATGGCTACAACAAATTTGTCGCCAGCTGCACCCTTAAAGCAGCGCATGCGCCTGGACCTGCATAGTCAGCAAGTGTTATATCAGCGAGCGTTATATCAGCGAGCCTATGTTTTACCTTATGTCAGCAGAGTTGACATTAATGTTCCTCAACTCTAATTAATAATAAATATGCAGTAAAAACTCAAAATATTTTGTAATACATATTCATGTAAAAATGATTTTATTTTCTCAATTATCTACATACAGGAATTTACAGAAATGGGGATATGCAAATATATATTTGTTTTTTATTTGAGCATTTGTAATGTACATACATATTTTAAATGATATTTGTGTGCAAATTTCACCCTAAAAAAAAACAAATTTCGTTTCTATCAGTTAAAAAATATATTTAACGTTTTTAAATTTTATGTATTTCTATTGTAGCTATTTTCTATATCATATACCTTACTATATATACCGATAAATATAATTTTTTTTTTCTATTATACTTTTTTAACTCCCTGAACCCATCGAAAATGGGAAATCAGGGTATAATTTCTAATATAATTAAGGCTGAATATACTTTCTTGCTCAGACCTGTCCGTCAGTCTGTATGTTTGAGTGCATCGGTCTCAAAAGATATAAGAGAATATTGTTCGATGTTCTTTACAAAAATCAATACTACTACCACTCCGGTTTTTTTTTATCGATTAAAAAACCTATCGAAAACAGCTATCTTTAGAGCTAGAGATTTTAAATATAGAGAGATTCATTGATATTTTATAGAATTTCAATTTCAGTTAAATCTATTCCCTTTCGACGAAAGCGTAATTTAAATACTAGAGAGTTGTTTGTTAGCAAATAAACATAATTTAAGTCCTAACATAATAGTTGGGTTGCCGAATAGAGATACTTTATTATCATCACGCTCTGCAGTAATGAAAGTAGATGGATTATCTACAAGAGGATTTATTTAACACTTTATAATATGGTCCAAGTCTGCAGACCAAGCGCAGGTGCGGCTAACTGCGCAGTTAGCAAATCGTGTGTCTATGCGTAAGTATGTGTACATGTGCTTCGCACGTGTGCACACAAGAATCTAGGAATGATTAAAGCATAGGGTATCTCCTAGTCGAGTAGACTCGACTAGAGCTTTCTTACTTTTTGAATTTCACATAGATAATTTGATGTTGGTGTAGATGTTGATGTACTATTAATAGGACTTGAAAATACTTACCTATGACTCTCCTGTAAATGCATGTGATGTTTTTTTTTTCTTTATTTGTTGGTTATTTAGGTAATTTTGACTATAGAAGATAACACAATATGGGGCTCTTGCCGATCAGCTATATTTTCAAAATTATGAATTATAAAAGATTAATAGATTATATCACATATTTCTATTCATCATAGATAACAGTTTTGTTAAACTAATTATAATTAAATATTTATGTATTTCAATATATATTTACATATATTTATTTTTTATATTTGTTTATTTAATTTGATCACTAATCTAGGTAAACGTTCTATGTGTGAGTGCGTGTATGGGAAATATTCTATTTTTAAATGTATATATTTTAGTCGATATAATTTTAGAGAGAGCGACAGGGAAAAAGAAAAAATTTCAACCAAATATTTCGTCGGCGATATCAATCCAAAACATATAAAAAAAAAAAAAAAACTAATATAGTCGAAATTATAAAAGAAAGTTGTAAATCTCAAAACTAAAATCGAATAATGAAAAGCGTTCAACCTTCGGAAAAAGTAAATTCAACTGTTTTGTTTTGGTTTTTTTTTTATATTTTAGTTTCTATTTATACCAAAAAGAAGAATGGTATTCTCTTTTGCGAATGTATACAAATCCATTTGAAACGGATTTACGAGAGTTGTTGACTCAATGTGTTTTCACTTTCCCGTTTTTGCAGAGCTTTTCTCACATACATACGAGATTGTTCACTGAAAAGTTTCGACTGAAGCGTTTTCTCATCGCCTCTGAACAAGACCTGAACAAATCTTTTATGCCAACTCATATACACACGAATTTTATTTGTATTTCGTATAGCGTATAAAGGTACAGAATGCATACAAAAATATATATGTATATGTATCTAAAAATATATGAGTATTGTATGAATAATCATATGAAATTAAGAAATTCTCTTGCCAATAAAATATAAAAGTAAACTTTTTTTTTTAACTAGGAATGATGTTGAATTTTTCCACTATTTCAATATTTTATAGGATATTTCTGCTGCAAGTGTGGGCGAGTTAATTGATATTCAAAGACGCTATAATGAATATACATTTGTAACTCAATACAATAAAATTTCTATCTGTATTAAACAACGAAATATGGGAAGCCCCGAATCCACATTATAATGTTAGCCTTGGCAGCTTTTTTTTTTTTTTTTTTTGGCACTATTTTGCATGAATTTGTGATTACTTCGGTTAACGAACAGAATTCTTGAGCGAATTGTGTTCGCTTAATGTATATATATATTGATTTAAATACTCTGCAAATTTTTGAATTTGCGCGCAATACTTGGTGCAGCCCTGTCAAGCCTAGAAACTATTAAGTCAAGATCCAGTGCTGCAAAGCAACAAAGCTCAGCTAATTATTCATCTAACGTGCAACGAAATTATGAAATATTGTATCACTGACCATTGATTGTATATATATCATATAAATTTAATGCAACAATTTTGACTATGATTATCGTTGTTTGATTCTTTTTAGGTGATAAAATCATGTATTTCACTTTATAAAAATTGAAACATGTCATATTTTGATTTCAGTAGGTGTTACAAATTTCATCGATATATTCGCGAGTGAAAGCTAGCTGCTATAAATACAAAACGAACAGTCGTATAAAAATAAATCGATACATTAGTTATCGGCGCGCACTCAAATAAAATTAGTTTAGTATTCTCTTAGTTTATTATCATTTCATTTACTTACAGAAAATATGGGAATTTATATTATATTCAATCGATTATCAATTATTATTATAATGCTCAATTCTTTTCTATGAAAAAAGTAAAAATAATTATTAGATACATGGAGTGTCTCATTTTCTGTTCGACTACGAGATCCCCTGTACACTTAAAGCAACTCATATTACACAAGAATCACACACACATACAGACACATATGAACATATAGGCACGCACGCATAAATACGAATGGAATGCCCAAGTGTTTAAAACACGCCTTTTACAAATATATAGAGCAGGGGGTAAATATTGAAGTGGGTGATGAATTATAACAGAAATCGAAATCATGTGAAATAAATATAAACCTACATTTACAATTCGACGACTTAAGTTTTAAAGGTGTAGGGGGTACAATTCTATAACTGATTTTAAATAAGATTTTCAATCAATAACAAACTAAGGGGAGAAGTCTTCGATGTTTTGAAAAAAACTTGATACGCGCCTGATACACACTGACCAAAAAATACAAAATTAAGTCTCTAGAACTTATATATTCTGAGATGGACGCGTTCATATATACGGACGGACGGACGGAGAGACAGACAGACAGACGGACAGGGCTATATCGACTCACCTCGCCCTGATCAAGAATATATATACTTAATGGGGTCTGCGATGCTTTCTTTTACCTGTTACATGCAGTTAAACAAAACCATTATACCCAGATTGAGCATTGAAAATGGGTTCAGGGTATAAAAAGGGTTAAAAAGTTTCGAATTCCAGCTACACAACAGGCTCGACCCGATAATATTGATTGCGAATCGACTCGAATGGGGGTTACAAATGACACGCGGCCAACGACTAACAATTTCAAACTCGACTGAAACTAGATAGACTATATGTGCACCAAATCTATATGGAAATAGGAAAAAAAAACAACAAACAAGTATCCAGCAGCAGTTGTCACCCTTAAATGCTCGATAAATAACAAACGAAATACGGCAGTGCCCGAAAAGGGATACCTTTTTATTTTGATCTATTTTTTGTTCATTTTATTATTCTTTCGATTCTTTTGGATTTGAGTAAATTAGCATATATATTTTCATATAAATTCATTAAGTTCAGTTTCATTTATGAATTGTAATTACGAAATAAAATTTAGAAAAGGTTTTTATTTATATATATATATATATATATATATATATATATATATATATATATATATATATATATATATATATATATATATATATATATATATATATATATACATATGTATATGCTTCTCCCTTCTCGCATTTCCCATAATCCGCCAACCGACTATTTCATGATTGAATATTACTTTACTTTTACGTTTCCATACTATTGAATTTGTTCTTATTTATTATTGAATGTGTGAAAGATAATGAGACTTGTCAATCATATTTTTAATATTTTTCAGTTATGCAAACTTCTACGTTACTTCACAGCTGCGAAATACATACATATATAAATTTTATAGAGAAAGTAGTTGGTTTGGACTTATATATATTTAAGTTTTCTTTCATCAATCAAATGATATATACGCCACAATATTGATAACTGTAATTGATGCGTTTTGGCTGTACATCATCAATGGCCGAGCCAATTTTAACTACATAGTTCGTTATATCGAGATCTATTAAATATATAGCGCGCTCTGCTAACTGCGCAGTACGCAGCGATTGCGCTTGGGCTGCGCTGCAGTGTGGTAAATGTACGAATATATTTGTTAAATAATTAAATTTCTAGACGTACAAATTTTCAGAACTTAATCATTCATAATATTCAAATGTATGTACATTCCAAAGCACAAGTCTCTATTACTTTAAATATGCCCAGTAAAAAAACAGCCGGATATACCACACTATACAACTCCAGTTCGAGTGTGGGCTGTTAGAAAGCCCCGAAGTGGAGCGTAGTCTTAAAGGTCAGACTCAAGCTTAACCAATTTTATATGTTTTTTGAGCTGATCTATCTGTTTGGGTATAGAGTTTTAATTAGTCTCTACAACATTGTTCAGTTTCGATTCGCTACACCTTTCAATATTATCATATATTTATTATGCTGAGTCTGAACTAAGGCATTCCCCACCCACATTTTTATGTATGCACGTCCCGAAAACGGGGAGATAAATGTTCCGCTGTGTGTATATCTATACATATACATATATAAAGCATTTTCGCTGTTTGCAAAAAGCCAAAAAATCGATATTCCATAATTCAATGTTAGAATTTCAGATGCTAAAACTGCCAGGCACTTTTTTTATCCAATTTTTCACGGACTAACAAAAAAAAAACGAAAAAAAACCTTGGGGGTGTCGTTTTATGGGCACTCACGCACAGAGAGAGAAAGAGAAAGTAGGGCATAGAGGACAATCATATGAGCTGCAAACAGAACAACTACACGAGTCACTGCGCTGTCGTAGAGTATTTAAAAGACGCACATGCCGAGGCAACACATACAGCAGGCAACACATACAGCAGAAGCAGCAGTAGCAAAAAAAAAAAAAAAAAATTGAATGAAAAAACAACCCCGACAAAAATTATAATGAAGTTGGTGGTGGGCCAAAAAGCAAGCAGAATGCGAGTTTCAAACTCAAACGGGCCACGAGGATTCGAAGATTCGACAGGGAAAAAAAGAAAATTTTGCCACCTTCTGACACAGGGAACACCACCGGCACCACCGTCGCGTCGCGTCGCCACCCTACACACCATCAAAATTAAAAAAATGTATACATAAAAAACCGAGATCATCCTCAATGACGAAAAAAAACGAAAAGAAAAAAAAATAAAACGGAAAAATAACCCCAGCCCCTACATTATTTATTCCTGTATGTAATCGCGTGCGTGTGTAAGTGCGCTCCTGCATTGGGGCTTAATGTTAGTGGACTTTCTTTTCTCAGAGTAGACCTAAATATTCACAAAATCACACACACAAATAAGTGTGGGAGTGTGGCTAAATAGTGCTCTGGTTCCCTGATAGTTTGACCATCGTAGGATCTTAGTATGTACATATATACTATATATATTTAGCCACACTCCCACACTTACTTGAACTGATGAAGAATTTAAATTGAAAGGGCCCACAGACTAAGGGATCCCTCCATCGCAACAGCTGCTGGTTAGGAGATACAATAGATGAGGAGAATATCTTTTACATGGTAAGTCCGATCTAATGGAATAATTCTTGTAACCAAAGTCTATCTATACCTCTTGCCCATCCGATCGTCTGCCTTTAGAAGCTCTATTAACTTAAACCATTCTTAAATCAGGTTTAAACTACGAAAGACAGAAAATTTTTTCATTTAAATGAATATCGGTTAAATGAAATGAATTGTCGCTAGCTTGAATTAGGCCTTCGGGATTGAGTAACGAGTAATGGCCGATAGCTGGACTAAGCTGTTCTGGCTATGGAGCTGTTTGAGTAGATATTTCTTACAGTCTCCCAGAATCGCAGTCATGCAGAATGAGAGTCGCCTGGAATGAGCTCGACAGTTGGCAGTGCGACAGGTTACATTTCTTGTAAAGCATAACGGGAGGACTCAGCACGTAAACGCAGGATTCTGCCCATAGGTAATGGACTGCCCAGATGTGATTCATTTGGGTTTTGAAAAAGTCTGGAGTCCTCTCACATGGAACACAAATATTTCTCTGCAACAAATAGAACAAACGGGTCTCAAGCTAAGAGCGTGATTAAAAATATGTCTTGCTTCATTTTAGGCATTCAATGGCGTTTAATAATACTAATTAATATTTATGAGCAGAGGGCGCTTCACATCATCAAAACACATTTCCAGATTAAGACTCACCCTCGAGCCAACTACGGTGTGTTTATCACAGTTAGTTAGTTTAGATTGCGCAAATGGAAACGGCCCGAGTATTCCTTTATTAACGCAATAAATAAAATAATAGTTTTGGTTCGTATATTTTGTGAAAATATATGGATACTTATATATACATATATACATATATATGATATTTCGGCTCTTTTTTCACAAGTTCGCATACTTGATATAAATTGGATGTAGCTCATATACGTTTTTCCTGAATTTCTGATTTTACCTTTTGCTTAAGGTTTGAAGTTATTAAAACATACATAAATAACAAGTAAGAAGGCTCTAGTCGAGACTGCTCGACAAGGAGATACCCTGAACTCTCCAATCTGATATTCTAATCACTCTGCAGTACTTTTATGCAAACATACATACTTACACATTCATACACACGTACGTATTAGAACGCGCTCTGCTGACTGCGCAGTAAGCAACGACTGCGCTAGGGCTGCACTGATGTGAAGGCAATATTATGAGAATTTATTTGTTGAATAATTTGTTTGAAGATGTACAATCTTAATAAAACTTTCAGAGCGTAATCATAAGGTTTGAATGCACTTGAAATACTTTTTTTTTACAAATTTGGGGTGGAGGGTGCCTGGGATCCTAAATCTGTAAATTACAAAATGTTTGTATTCATCATATGTACACAGTAAATCTAATACTATTCAAATGAGGCCGAAAAAACAAAATCAAATTTTCAATTATTCTCGATAAAAAAGTTATCGGATGAGTTATCTTCTGAGATATCGGCTTTCATACGGACAGACGGACGGACGGGCGGACGTCATCCTGATCAAGAATATAAATACGTTAAGGGGTCTGCGATGATTTCTTCTGTCCGTTATATACTTGTCAGAAAACCATTATACCCTGATTTCCCGTTGCCCATGGGTTCAGGGTATAAATATGATTACTAAGTGAAAGCTCATTTCACTTGTCATTTACATTTGACCCAATGGTTTCACACTTAGAGAGAGTTTAATATATTCTTACAATTTGTGTCAATTAGATTATCAAAACCAAAAGTTCGAATATATAGTGAAGTATCTGACAATTTGCTGTAGGTCTCCGCCTTTACTCTCAAAGAAATATACTGCACACATATACCAACAATTTCCGAAACCTATTTTTCACTGTATATTAGCCACAAATGGCGTTCGGCACAAAAGTGTTTAAGAATTTGTGAATGAACGACGATTGTGGTGTCCACGTAACTACTCAACCACTCAACCACCCACATTCTGTGACCAATATATATCCAAAGCATATCCCTTGTGCTCGTCTACAACTACGAAACATAAAGAGCCGCTCGGCCACACGTCTACAAATTCAGGATGGGCTCGGGTTGGGGTTGGGGTTAGCGACTCACGGCGTACTGTGCGTGCAAGACCTCCAGAGCGCCCAGCGAGAGGGAGAATTGTAGAAGGGGGTGATGAGGAAGGGAATGTGTGATATCTTTGGCGATGGCATCACAATCACGACTCGCAAAACATTAACGCTTTAATTGCCTTTGTTTCATTTACCTTTTGGCTCTGTGTACCGGAAATTTACAGGAACTTAATTTGTACTTCATATAACTATATACATATATACATGTACATATATATATGAAAAGCCCATTCATGCATTCTGACTTCTTGTTCGTGCGTATCAGAGATATTCGATTAGTTCGCCCGTTTCGCCCCTTTACATCAATAAAGAAACTTTCAGCACTTGTCCAGCTGGCGCTTATCCTCTTAACCCACACTTCACTGTCTGTTTCTCTCACACTCTACACGTACATCCAGCCGGATGTTGTGCGTTACTTACAATAACAAAAATAACAACAACAGCAACATCCACAACAACAACTACAGTTAGATTAAAGTATCTAGGATAATGAATATAATTTAGCATTCTTAGCCATTTGAAAGGAATGGCTTTCATCAAAAATTCTTATAGTTTTTTTAGTTCGACAAGTACAGGGTATCACCATTGAATTATACTTTAATATTTACAGGGAAAACTGTATGTGAAATGCAAAAATTTGTTTTCAATAATCGAGAACTGAATCATTATATCATATTTTGAAATATGTATATTGAAAATGTCAAATCAGGGTATAATGGATTTGTGAAAAGTATGTAAGAGGCAGAAGGAAGCATCTTAGTCCCCATAAATTATATACGTATATTCTTTATCAGGGCGACGAGCTGAGTAGATTTGGTCCTGTCCGTCTGTCCGGTCGTCCGTATAAACGTAAAAAACGTATTTCAAGTAATAGAGCCTTGTGCTGTGGAATGTCCATGAGGATAGATTTCTTACAAGAGAAATTATTCAACAAGTAAATTCTCGTAATATTGAAGCACAAGCAGAGTCGCTGCTTACTGGATGCATGTATATATATGCTTTGTTTTTGCATGTATGTATAAAAGAAGTGAAGAATGACTAGAATATCAGCTGGCAAGATTCAGGGTATCTCTCGACTAGAGCACTCTTAATTGTTTTAGACCCAGATCATTCGGGGTTCAGGATATTTTTATTATGTTATACACTTTTCTGTAATACACGAGCGAGCTTCAAGAAATTTTACAATCATCATTTATTTTAATAAACAAACAAGAACTGAAAACAATAGTATGAGTATGAGTATGAGCAGAGCCAAAGGATACTTAACTTGAGTAGAAACATTATTTGCAGACCTCGCATAGCCGCTACATATGTATGTATATTGTCTAGATTTCCATAATTCTTAATTTCTATTCATCATATGCCAAAGATAACAATTACATCCGCACACACACACACACACACACACACACACACACACACACACACTTGTATATCCATCCATTTCGGTTAATTCCCAGCGATGACTTCTGCACTCGTCCATTAAGCAGTGTCATTGAAATATAATTAATTTCGTTACGGTGCCAATCGAATTTTGGTTAACAGCAAAGAGCTAGGCATCCTTCTGGGTCGTAAAAGGCATAAAGCGCACATTTATATGCTACGAATTGCATAATTATTGCGAAAGCTCCAGAGGCAGGGAGAGTGGAAAAAAATACAGGCGAGGGAGGAGTAAGGCATGTGCGCGGCCAGTCGCGTTTTGTCATTTCGGCAAAATTGATGGAAATTGCGCGTGTCACAGCACGAAGAAGAAGCTACCAATAGATTTGGGTGGGCTTAACCGACTGCATTACACTCTATTCGAATTTTAATAGTTTCGCATTTAATCCATGGGTTGTATCCAAGCTCCATTTGTGATCCTCCCCTATAGAGAATTTCGTCCTTTGAATAGCTCCAACTGATGAGTTTTTATACCCTGCACCAATTGAAAATGGTGTATAATGGGTTTGTTGAAATGTATGTAACAGACTGAAGGAGGCGTGACAGACCCCACAAAGTATATATATTCTTGTTTAGGGTGACGAGCTGAGCCGATTTGGCCCTGTCCGTGCGTGTGTCCATTTGCTGTTTCTTGTGTAAGTAGAAAATAAGCGCATACTTATTGAAATATCAGTTGCTTAAAGGATTCAAAGAATTCTTGTCGACGAGTGGTTTCGACTAGAGCTTCGTTATTTTGTTTGAATTTGCTTGTGCTTCTAACTAAGACGAGTCTGCTTCAAATTTCAGGTAACTGGACATGAGGACAGGAGACTAATCAAAGGGCCAAGGCAATATACTCGCCTTCCTCGTGAAAGAGAGTGTATGAAACCTCGTGGCCCTGCTTGCTTACAGCTACATCATCCCCCAAATGAGGGATTCACTAATTCACTTTTTATGAATTACGTACGGATTCGTATTCACGCACTGCTTCTCATTCAATCTAACCAAGGAACACGTTCACATATCTACATATGCATCCGATATCATTAATTATTTACATTTAGTGGGTCCCACTGATTGCATAAGTCGGATTGAGATAGAGCCAGCTTAATTATATCGACGCACATCCTATTCATTCGCACAGCACTTCCTGCTTCCTTTCTATTCGATTATTTAGATACATGGTAGGATATTCTATACCCTTCCAGCTGGATCCCACTTTAAACTGTATCGTCCCAGATAGGTGCCATACCTACCTTAACTAACACGTAACTTCGATCAACAATTGGAGACTAAATATTTTATTTCATTGTGAGAATGCCAGTTTGAAAATTAATTAATTATTTTCTTAAAAACGTAGATCAGACGGGAATCAAGATATCTTCTTTTTGGGGCCTTCCCAACCAGATCATTTTCTTATTATACCCCGAGACTTTCGAAACGGGAAATGGGTCTATTTATTCCTAAGATGAACCCATATTAAGTAGCCAGGTGCGTATATATCCGAATTGGCAGTTCATATTTAGACAAAGCCACGGGACGCCGGAAACAGTTTGTCGTGTGGTCAACTTCTATCTCAAAATCCTCGAAACTCTCAGTTTGAGTTGACTACGTTGTACAATCCGTATAAAGCGGATATGCCGACCTCAAAAGTAGTTGCAATATTAGATGAGGATGATGTCTTGATAAAAAACTTACGCGGATGACTTCCAAGCATGAACATAGCTACGGAATCCTTGCAACAATATGTGAAAAGCTTTGTAGAAATAAGTGCGTAAATGACACCTTTAACACAGGAACTTTGCGTTGTAGAGGCATTACTATGCTGAGCTCACATAATTATTTAATTGGAGAGAAAATTAAAAACAAACTATCGCTGTACAGGAAACCCACGGTATACAAGAGCATCCTAAGCCCTATCTGGAAATACGCCTTACAAATATTCGGTGTTGCTTAAAAAAAATGTTTTAACAAAATTAAAGTCGCCCCAGAAAATGTTATGAGGCGAATATGTAATGTACCATGATGGTTTTAAAGGCTCTACAGGTGGGCAATGACCTACCAGTATATTCTGCAAGGGTAATCGGTTTGACAACCACAAATATTTGCTAATCAAACGGCTGCCGAGCCGAGGAAAAGACGCCTCAAAAAGTGAGTGGATATACGAGTGGGGGGTAAATTACAACAAAATTCGAAATTTTATAAAATACATATAATTCTACTTTCAACATTTGGAAGCTATAGCTCTAAAGGTATAGGAGATATAAATAAAAAACTAGTTTTCGATAAGGTTTTTAATCGATAAAAAAAATATAGAGAACAGTTATCGAGAAAAACTCGATATCCGAGTAGTATACACGAACCTAGGAAACAATTTAAGAGTCTAGCTCTTATATATAAATTTTATATATACATAATAAAATTTATTACTGATTTTCGCTAACGTTTTTAATCTATAACAAAATAATATGACAATTTATCGATTTTAGAAGCAAAACTCGATATGCGCGTGGTATACACGGACCTAGGAAACAAAATATCAAGTCTCTAGTTCTTATATCTCTTGAAATAGACGCGTTCAAACATACGGACAGACGGGCAGGGCAAAATCAACTCAGCTCGTTTCCCTGATCAAGAATATACATATATACTTCCTGTTACATACTTTTGACAAAACCATTATACCCTGATTTCCCATTTTCAATGGGCTCAGAATATAACAAGAATATAACATATATAACAAGCGTCTGCCTTGCGCACTATTATTCAAATTTTCATATTTGTATCAGATAGTCAAATGAAGAAGAAGACCCCATAAAGTATGTATATTGTTGATCAGGACGCCGAGCTGAATCTATATAGCCCTGTCCGTCTGTCCGTCCGTCCGTATGGACGCCTAGATCTCAGAAGCTATATGATCTAGAGAGCTAAATTTTGGTATGCATACTCGTGTGTACCATACGCAGTACAAGTTTATCAAATTTTTTCGATAAATTAATTTGAACACTTTTAGACCTATAGACTTGATGAATATACAGATTTTGTAACTTCGCCCCCAATATCAAAAAAACGTATTTCAAGTATTAAGGACTTGTGCTTTAGAGTGTACAAACATTTTATTATTATTATTTAGTCCTGAAAGTTTCATTAAGATTGTATGTCTACAAAAGAGACCATTCAACAAATACTTTCTCATAATATTGCCCACACTGCAGCGCAGCCCAAGCGCGTGTGGATGCATGTGTAAGTGTGTGTGCATAAAACAAGTACAGAATGATTAAAATATTAGCTTGTAGGGTTCAGTGTATCTCCTAGTCGAGCAGTCTCGACTAGAGCCTTCTTACTTATTGTGTCTCTGTGTCTACGTCTCGGTCATCTCGGCATCTCAGACTGCCCCAAAAGGGCTGCCCACTGGCCGCAACATAGTTTTCGCCAAGGCTTTCAAGCGTAGCTGGTTGCGGTCAAGTTTCTTGTTTCTTACTCTGTATTCGGGTTACTGCCTCTCGTATCCTCCGTCTCATTCGCTGTCTGTGTCTGTTCCCAAGCGATCATTGGGACGGGATGGAAGGGCAGTTGGTTACGAAAGCATTTGAGCTACATTAATCGAATCATTTTCAGCTAGATAGTTTGTTGGCGCATGAATGTTTGATATATATAAATCTGACTCGGTCCTACACTCGTCCTGCTTTAAAGAAGTCAATTCGAACTATTCTGACAAAACGAGGACTCTTTCGCTGAGAGTAATTGGTTTCGTGCGATTCTTCTAATTATCCACGCCTTTGTCTAGGGGTTAAATAAAAATGCAAAACCTCTAGGTGTCTAATACACGTCAACTTTCAGTAAACTCATCATTGTCCACGGGCATATAGCGGAATGCAAGTTCAGTATATGCGTTTGGGAGCCGAGGCCATTATCCGGCGTTGTAAGCTATCTAAATCACTTAATCGATGTCTTTGGTGCGGGCACTGAAAATGGAATTAAATTGAAGCTGCGATTTTTATGAAATTCATTAAGACCCACAAAATATTGTCCCTTAACGAGCATTTGTCCGTCGCTCAGTCGCTCGGGCGTTGGGCTACGGTTTTTAATCTCAAATTAATGCTAAAACAAATCTGTGCGGGCGAGCTTAAATGGTTGCCCCAATGTTTATTTGTTTTCGTTTCCCTTCAGCTCTCTAACAATTTTTTGTTTTCATGTTTCTTTCATGCCGGAAGTCAAATGGATTTGCTGTCCGATTGCTGTCTGTCCCCTCTTTTTCGTTAATTTTAAACTCTGTTAAAACAATTATAATTGAAAGAGCGCTGATTCCAGTAGCGGCCCTTGACCGGCGAATTACCAGCATAATTATGCATTTAACGATTATTTTGCCACTATTAAAGCGACAACAAAATTAATTAAATTACACTTCTCGAAAATCTCTTTCAACTTTGCTTCGCTCTCATCCTCAGAGGCCAGAGCCTTTCACTTGCCCCTTGTTGTGGTTACGCCTCTTCATCGACATCTTTGAGCATAGAGCTGTCCCTTTAGCAGTTTTCTCACCGAACGTGGAACTGAGTATGACTGCTTCCGTCCGTCCGGTAGTGCTTTAGTAGCACCAGGCACAGTAGCTTCAGTGGTAGTAGTACCTTAGTAATAACAAAAGCAGTAGTCTATGATTACTACTACCATAACTATTGCTACGACGATCAGCTTGATGATGGCTAAGTCGACCTAGAGACTGGGTATCACCCTAGTCGAGCACACCTGTGACGTGACCAAAATATCAGCATTGAGAGAGCGATACTGTTTCCTATTTAAATAGCCCAAACCATAAGAAACTAAGTTGGAATGTTTATGCTATGTAGAACTAAGTCGCGCTATGCCTGTAGAGTCTAAACTAGCTGTAAAAAGATATGTATATATAAATGCGTATAATATATATATATATATATATATATATATATATATATATATATATATATATATATATATATATATATGTGGGGATGCGAGGCGACGCAGTGAGTGGTCGTTCAGTAATTCTTGTCAATGAAAATAAGAACGGCACGTCGATAAAATATAACCTGAAACGCTCTATGGTCCATTCATGGGGCAAATGTCTCCAGCCCACATATAAACAGCGTGCAGAGAGACAATAGAGGACGGCAGATTCCGAAGTAGCGGATGAAGGCGAAGAGGAATGTTAAATACAACGAGAAACGCATTAAGTGGATAGCGAGGTGTGACCCAAACATAACATAGATATTTATGTATATACGAACTGCTCTTCGACTATGTTGTTTGTATTCGTTTTTCAATGGGACCATACAGTGTCCAGAGCGATCATTTCAAATGATCATAGGCCACTATACCGGTTATCTGAACCAAGCCTCTCTCTCTCTCTCCCTCTCTCTCCCTCTCTCTCTCTCTCTCTCTCTCTCTCTCTCTCTCTCTCTCTCTCTCTCTCTCTCTCTCTCTCTCTCTCTCTCTCTCTCTCTTTCTCTGTTTCTGTCTTTCGCATTTGAACATGTTTGTAAGCGGTGGACCCCAAGAGGGCATCTCAGATATGACTAATACAAAACTACAAACTATTATAATAATTTTAACACCTTTCTCTCCCTCTCTCGAATGGGGGATATACATCCATAGATGGCCTATATCTAATATATTTTGGACAGGATCAGAACTGGATCATAATGAATATAATGCCATATACATATGTAGATATACAATATATTCATATTATTCTTCAGCAATCGTAAGTGAGTATTGTTCCAAAAATTGTTAATTTATGTGAGCTGTAAAATTCAGCGCGTTAATCTGATCAAATCTGATAATAAATATTTTTAAGAGTTAATGAATGGACCCGCCTGAATGAACTCATAAATATGCTAACTAGACAAACACTCAACTGAGCCGCAGCACCAGAGCCCGCTCTCAAAGCCCATCAATGAGCTAGAAAGCTACAAAACAAGTAAGACGACTCTAGTCGAGACTGCTCGACAAGGAGATACCCTGAACCCTCCAATCTGATATTCTAATCACTCTGCACTTCTTTTATGCACATATCCATACACATGCATACACAAGCACGTATTAGAACGCGCTCTGCTAACTGCGCTTGGGCTGCGCGGCTTTAATTTCTTGACGTTCAATCTTAATGAAACTTTCAGAACGTAATTATTAGTAGGCTTTAGTACTTTGGTACTATTTGGTAAAATTTGTTACAATTACAGTTACAATTTAAATTACAAAATCTTTGTATTCAGCATATGTATATACATAGTAAATCTGAATTCTCCAGGTCTAAAAGTGTTAAAATGAGGCTGAATAAAAAAACAATTTTTCGATTATTCTCGATAAAAAAGTTCACAGATGATTCATCAAAAAAAAGACAAACTCGTACTGCATATGGTATACACGAGCATGCATGCCAAATTTCAGTTCTCTAGCTTTTGTATCTTCTGGGATCGGCGCTCTCATACAGGCGGACGGACGGACGGACGGCTCAGCTCGTCGCCCTGATAAAGAATTTATATACTTCATAAAGTAGAAATCAGGGTATTATGGTTTTCTGTAAAAGTATGTAACGGGCAGAAGCAGGCGTGGCAGACCCCATAAAGTATATATATTCTTCTTTGGGACCTAGTAGGCATAGATAGCACCCATCTTTAAAGAATCGAAGCATTAGCTCACGTGCAAAATTTCAGCATTCTAGATTTACAGCTTTGGGAGATATAGTTTTATCCGATTTGCCACGCCCCCAATGGGCGGATCTACATACCAAATTGCAGCTTTCTAGCTCTTCAACTAACACGATTTCTGGCTCATCGAAAAATGCATTTTCCGATTTGCCACGCCCCTAGTGGGCGGATCCGGAAAATGTTAACACTTTATAAATCGGAGATATACACGAGTATATATGTTCCAAATTTCAAGTCACTAGCTTCAATAGCACCGAAATAGACTACGGACAGACGAACACCAAGAAGAACATTGCACAAAACCAATATACTCATTTCACTTTCGTGAATGAGTATAAAAATTATGTGTCTACGCTCACTAGGGCTGACCACCCAAGACCAAAAAGCTTAGACGCAAAGGTATATATCTCGTAAAATATAATAACTAAAAAAAGCTTCAAATTTGGATAGTTAGGTTACTAGTAACCTTTCGTGAATGAGTACAAAAGGAAGAAGAAACAAGTAAGAAAACTCTAGTCGAGACTGCTCGACTAGGAGATACCCTGAACCCTCCAATCTGATATTCTACTCACTCTACACTTCGCTTAGGCACACATAAATACACACGCACGTATTAAAACGCGCTCTGCTAACTGCGCAGTAAGCAGCGACTGCGCTTGAGCTGCGCTGCAGTGTGTTCAATATTAAACGAATTTATTTGTTGAATAATTTATTTTCTAGACGTCCAATCTTAATGAAACTTTCAGAACATACTTATAATGAGCTCTTATATCTTCTGAGGACGGACGGACGGACAGACAGACGGACAGACAGACTGACAGGGCCAAATCGACTCAGCTTGTCGCCCTGATCAAGAATATATATACTTTGTGGGGTCTGCCACGCCTCCTTCTGCCTGTTACATACTTTTAACAAAACCATTATACCCTGATTTCCCATTTTCAATGGGTTCAGGGTATAAAAACGGCGAAGAAGAAAAAGAGGGAGGACAGAAGCAGATAAGAAGGAGACGCAGTCTGAGGAGCTCGATTAGGTGTCGAATTTTTGATAATATTTTGAAACCGTGGGCATTGCTTGACCAGCCAGATACCCAAAAACTTGTCGTAAACAGATCATTCGACATCAGCTTTGATTGATTTGGTGAATTTTGGAGTTGACTAGATTTTCAGTTTGCAGATCTCGTTCTGAGCTGCAGACGGACGGCATTAGATGCTGATCAGGAATGCACACACACATACACCAGCATATGTGTCTCCTACCTATAAATATGTGCCAGAGCACGCTTGGACCTTAACAAATGTTTCGCCCAATTCAAGCTACTCATTGTACATTGCATGTGTATATACATATATCACTTATATCATGTATATCATGTGTATAATTACAAATCTACATACGGCAATAAGTAGACTGAGATTGGAATTACAGAACTCATGGTTTATTTGAACACCTGTATTTGTTTAAAACAAACCGGCGCATAAGTAACTTATGTATCACAAAAGCTGAGACATTCGTTCGTATGTCGTGAAATGTTTTGCTCCGATCAGCTGCGGTTTGCTGCCCTGATGCATAAGTAATGAATTCTCTATGTACACACACACACATACACACACACTGTGTATTTCGTAAGGAGTGGCCCGGAGTGTCGATCGATATCCACTCAATATCAATTACCTGTCTAATTGTTTGTGTAATTAAAAACTTCAGCTTAAAAACGAGTAGGCAAAGCAGAAATACTGCTGTGACAAAACAAATTTTGAAGAAATCGTTAATTATATAAATCAATCCTACTCTACTTGAGAAGAACTTGAAGCGTAGAGACAATTCTGGACGGCCAGATCCTCTGTCCCTCCCTCTTAGTATCCCTCATTTCTACCTTAGTGCACTTTCTCTGCCTTGCTTTTTCCACTAGTTTTTTATACTTCTCTCTTTCTCTTTCTCTCTCTCTCTCTCTGTCTCTCTTGTAGTTTTGCTTTTTCCACTAGTTTTTTTATACTTCTCTCTTTCTCTTTCTCTCTCTCTCTCTCTCTCTCTCTCTCTTGTAGTTTTGCTTTTTCCACTAGTTTTTTATACTTCTCTCTTTCTCTTTCTCTCTCTCTCTCTCTCTTGTAGTTTTCTTTCTCTCTCTCTATCTCTCTCTTGTAGTTTTCTTTCTCTCTCTCTACCTCTATTTCCATCATCTTTTTCTTGCTGTGTGTCAGCCTTTCTATGTCTATATCTCTTTTTCGGTCTTCTTTCTCTTACATAATCTTTGCCAGAACCCATTGATATAATAGTTTTATTAAAAGTATGTAACAGGCAAAAGGAGGCGTGGGAGACCCGTATCCGTATGTATGAAGAGATTTGAATTTTTCCTATGTCCGTGTATATCACGAGCATATCGAGTTTTTCTCAAATCGATCACTTTATCATCGATTAAACACCTTATCGAAAGCTACTTATTCAAGTATATCTCATACACCTTTATAGCTAGAGCTTCCCAATTTGATATATAGACGTATATGTATTTTATATAATTTCGATTTTCGTTGTAATTTAACTTTTTAAATTATTGTGACATATCAATTCTTCAAAGAGTTCAGGGGATTTCGTAGTCGAGCAGAAGTGAAGAACATGTGCGATCTCCAAAGAAAATTATCAAAACAACCCTCCCCGCTCCTCATCCATCTCTCCTTTCCCTGCTGCTCTATTTGCTGACTTCTAAATGAGAATATCTACTGCGACGCACCCACACATGTATAAAACTAAAAACGTATGTACAACGATGTGTGTGTGTGTAAAGTCATGTATGCAATGAATAAGAAAAAGCAAAAAGTATATGTTTGCACACACACACTCATATGTTACGTACGTTCTCTATCTCTTTCTCTCCCCTCTCTCTATATCTCTCTCTCTCTCTCTCTACTCGTACATTGCTGTGTACACATGCATACATACATATATATACATAATTGCGAAGGAGTTAAAACGGCTTGCTCGTTAGTCAAAAAAGAAGACAAAAAAACTGCGAAGCAACGAACCTCCCCCTTAGACTTTTTTTCTTATTTATTCTTTTTTTTCATATACGTACATATATATTTTGTTTGCTGGAGGCTGGCTCAATACACAGCTGTTGAAAGGCTCCACTCTGCATGGCTGCATGTGTGTTTCTGGGTGTGTGTCTTTGCATATGTACATATGTATATGTACATATATACATACATACATATGTATGCATATGTATATGGGTGTATGCATATATCTGTAGTAGCCTGGGGGGAGGGGGCTATAAGAGAGAGAGCCGAAAAAAAGGGTTTTTCTTTACCTTCTGCCGTGTGCGTGTTTTATTCATTTAGATAAGCGTAAACGCAGACGCGAGAATTTGGCTTTCGAGTGTCACAATGAAATGACAATGTAAGTATAACTATGTGTGTGTACATACATACATCCATACGCAACTCTGTTGAATACAGACTTACATACATTCACACATACACACACTTTTACGCAGGAGCATCAATGGCTGGGCTGTATGTAGGTGGCTCGCTAAAAATGTATGTATGTATGTACGTACGTATGTATGCATGTATAACTGTATGAAGCATTCGCAATCGGCACATGCACACACACATAGAGGTAGGGGAGACAGAGAGAGATAGAGATAGAGAGGGGGGGTGGGGGGAGACGTTTGTCCGTGGATGAGCTGGAGCTGGTTCGCTAATAAATGTGTGTGTATATATGTGAATGTGTGCGTATGTGCATAAATTTACATACGGACGCACACTCATAGCTACCACTAAGGGTGGAGCATTTCACAGATTATCCATACGCAATTCACAAGGGAATAAATAAAATGGAGTTTTCTAATGAAAGTTCCAACATTGGTCCTTTGCTTCGGTAAAGTCGACAAATATTTCATAAAATATATGTATGTATATATTGGTGTACATATGCTTAAATGCATGTATATACATACATATACATGAACTATAACTAGAAGGAAATAGATACGAAATGTTCTTAAAATCGTATGTATGTCTGTATCCATCCATTGCCGTCTCGTATACCGAGGTTGGGCATTGTATACCGATATGATGAAGAGATTGAATGTGTAATTACATATTTGAAAAACTCCCTCTCCCCTCAATATATGAGAACGGATCTACTTCCAATGTACTAAATGTTTAATAGGGATTCAAGATCGAAGGTTGTGAATGTATTCTATTTAGCTATTTGTCGATTGAGGATATGAGTTCACCTAGTTCTACCAAATGGCTTGACTGTCTAAACATCTATCTATTCAAAATATTCAATTTTGTTTTAAGCTAATGAATGATGAATGAATATAAATTGAATCTCAATGAATTAGTTGAAAGTTTTTCGAGATTATACAAATTATTAAAAAAAATATTCAAGTTTGTCTGGACTAGAATCTATTTAATACAAACACAAAGATTTCCGATAACTTATGGCATTAGCCATAACGTACGATTACCTACAGTATGTGCAGCATAAAAACTTTCTGAAGTCACTACGTACATCCCAGTGATGGATATAACTGGCAAAAGGAGGCGTGCCAGACCCCATAAGTATATATATCAGGGTGACGAGCTGAGTAGCCCTGTCTGTTCATCCGTTTCTCCTTCTGTCTCTCTATTCGTCTTTTCAAACGCGTCGATCTCAGAATTATAAGAGCTAGAAACTTTCTTATATACGTGTTTGCTCCCAAAAATCGATATTTCGTTATCAATTAAACCTTATCAAAAATCAGTTATTAAATCATTTTTTGTCTGCTATATCATTAAAACTAGAGTACCCAAATTTTAAATGTGCATGCATTCGTGATTACTTTTTAGAATTCCATTTTTTTTAAATTTTATTGCTAGCCCCAAATTCACCTCCTTGTAAAAGGCATATTTTAAACCAGGAAAGAATGTCCACGATTGGCCCATGCGTAGCAATTCGGAAAATTAATTCCCCAAACCAATATACATACTCAGTTTCGTGAATAAGAATATAAAGGAGGATGAATTTGAAGATCAGGGTACTTAATCGAACATGATATGATATATTTATTTATCAAAGTCTCCATACAAGTATGGCCCAAAATCAATGCGTGCTAGAGTCTAAAATAGAATAGAACATGTCGTCGTATTCCCGGGAAATGATCGTATGTTTAAAAATTTTGTTATTTTATGTTAGTAGACATACGCTTATATTAAAATTGATTTTTGTTCCCCAAACTAGAGCGATTTTAGTTCTTATTTTTTGCAAGTATGTAAGACAGACTTTTTCTAACCGTTCTACTTAAAATCTCAATTTCGCAAAATTCAACATACGATCATTTCGCAGAAATGCGGCGATATTTTTAACAGTTTTGAGATATTTTGATAACCATCGATATTTAATTATCCAAAATGGATTTCGTTACTCAACACTTAAATAAGTCAAGGCACAGTGAAGGAATATCTCAAGCGCACAAACAGTTTCATATGTGTACATATATACATATGCAAAGAGAGGGACATATACTACAAATACATGGACACGAAAGAGTAACTGGTCCCATATATACACACAGATTCATACATACATATGTAAGTAAATACAACATCCGACGGTAGTTATAAACAAATATAATGAACGATGATTGTCATTGCCTGGACTACTCCCACACATTGGGTACACGAATCTGTACGAAGGGGCAGGCGCATAAAGGCGCTCACGCTCTCGCACGAATGAGAAGCACATTGGGTACTTTGTTTTATGGGATGTTTTGTCTCTCTTCCGCCTAATTACCACTCTGCGTGGCAATAATTACCAATTACTGAACTCTTGCTCTCTCACGCTCCCACGCTTTCGTGCTCACGTGCTCCCGTACCTCTCTTTGACTCTCAATAGTCGACGCGCTCAGACTTGCTCTTTATGCTCTAGCGCTCTCACACTCTTTACAGTGATTCCGGTTCTTCTCTCTTGCTTTTATTGCATGCTCTCTTGCGGTGTGTGTGTGTGCGAGCCTGTCGTTCGTTTAGGGTGAAAACTAACTCAGTGATACAAACAACGAGAAGATACTGATACAATTGGTAGTATGAAATCGACGGTGGAAGCGGCTAGGTTCACGTTATCGAGGTACAGCGCTTAGTACAAAAGAGAATTAATCAAAAATGAAAAAGAAGAAATCACAAATAAAATATAGCACATAATTTGAAATGAATAATAAAATTAATAACAATAATAATCAATTTTTATTATACACGCGTACAAGCATTTGTGAATGCATAAAAGAGGCCAATGAAACTGCGCAATTTTTATTGCAAAATTTTGAAAACCCTAAACGGTACTTAGACGCAATTATTAATCATTGGCGCTTGATGTATTATCCTATCCTCAAAATAAGTGCATATTTATACATATACATTATGTATATTTGCATCGGGTTCATTTTGTGATAAATATTTGTGCTTGTTATAAATTCATTTGTGGCAACATTTGATTTTACATGCAAAATAAGCGAGTCCTAGACAAAAAGTAAATAAATAAATTAATATCAAATTTTTTCACTAAAAACATGCATTCAACTGTGATATTTCATATAATGTGTTTCACGGATTATCAGTGCATCGGAGTACAAACGAATCCTGTTTTAGTAACTGCTCAAATAACGGTTCCTTATATATCAATACCCATATCTACTATCCCGACAACCGCAACCACAACAACTGTCTTTTCAAGGCATATGTTCGTCTAAACGTTGCGTTCCAATTCTTTGAAAAAAAAAAAAAAAAGTTACTAATTTCTTATATAAATACTTCGTATTATATATATATGTGTGTGTGTGTGTGTGTGTGTGTGTGTGTGTGTGCGTGTGCATTGAACATATTGAATTTAGGCAGTGCAAAACTGTATAGAAGCAGTAAAGAGCAATGGAACAATCGTGTGAGTGAAATAGATGATGCAGCACGTCAAAGGGGTAGAAAGAGAATATGTGTATGTATGTGTGTACTCTCAACGAAATAATGAGGCACGTGGTCCATGTAAGAGTAGATTTGCAACAAATTTGAATACATCCATATGTATGTACATGTGAACACACAGGCCGGCCTGTGCCTGTGGTTGTGTCTGTGTTGCCGTGTGCGTGTGAGTTTATGCGGCTGTGCGTACATAAAAAAGAGACAACTGTCTCTCCCGTTATAAGCAACCACTGGTAAAAGTGTTGATATTAAAAATGTAAAAAGCACAAGATAGAAATTAAATCGGAGGGTGGGCGCGCTAGTCGACCGTTCATCTATTCGCCATCTCGCCATCTATCCCTCTTCCTCTTGATTTTGCTCTCAACCTCAACCTCGCCTGCAAGGGTGTACACAAGTATGAGTGCATACGTTAGCTTATTTGCATACGAACGGCATACATATATGCATACATACATATATGTATGTACATGCGATACCTTATAAGAAATACCTATGTACATATCTCTGTACACACACACATCTGTGTCTATTGGATGTACGTACATTCATGAGGCGTATGCGAATCGCGGTTAATGAGCTTTGAAAATACGAAATGCCAGATCCCTTTAAGCTCTGATGTACAGTCATTTGGTGTTCATCTGGTGACAGCTCTTACACCCTCGCTCTTACGTGTGTGACCACCCTCGCGCCTGACCTTAGCTAGGTACTTTATTGTCTCGGAAGTCACTTCATCCAAGGTTCAAATTTAGTTGCGAATCCAAATCAAGGACCATTTTTATCCTGTCCCTATATCTACCTCTACCATTCTCTCCGTCCCTCATTCGCTTATGAATGACTGAATGGATGCACATACATTCAGACTATGTACGTAAATTCACATGCGCTCAAATCCACCTCTCAATTATGTTTCAGGTGCAAACCAGTTTGAACTCGTCACGCGTCTCACGCCCGATTCAAAGTTCCTATAACACTTAAGCTAAATTAAAGAACAGTACAAAAACAAAACAAAACTCAAATACTACGAAACAATAAATTCAAAGCCCTATATATAACAACCAAAAATATCGTAAAAGAATCCTGAAGTCGCACTTGGAGTCGGATTTGATCGAAGTCGTTAATAAGCTGCAAATCAAATGAGACTAATGGCTAAACTAAGTAGATCTATTTTCACTAGGATTTATTAGATATTGGGTAAGTACAGTTAGCGGATTACCTAAATGGGTGCTTCCATTCTCTGCGGAGACTTTGAAGAGCTTCAAATCATAAGCGTAAAAATATCTATGAGCTCCCAATACGCTCAGCCCTACTACATGGATATTAACTTCCCTGACTATTTATCACTACTATTTATAGCATAATACCTCCCAAAAAACACCTATTCGACATTTAATAAAAAAAAAATTTTTTTTGGTCAAAACAAACAAAAAGCAAGTAAGAACGTTGCAGACGGGCGTTACCAACTGCAAAATACTCATTCGCACCTCATAAACAATTTAGTAGCTAAGTTTTGCTCTAACCCTGTAGAAAGTTAAGTTTTTCTCGATTTGCCACGCCCCTACCGGGCGTAGACACTTCATTTTTGGTCAGCTTATACAACAAGCTTACGCCAAAAAGATTAAAAAAAATTACAGGGTATTTTTTGATATGGCACGCCCCCAAAGAGGCATAACATACTGGTAACTGAACTATCCAAATTTGAAGTTTCTAGCTCATATACTTTATGAGATCTAAACTTTTGTCGTCTGTCACGCCCCCTTTAGGCGGAGATTAATCCATCATAGCTCGTTAGACTTGGGAGGTAAACCTGCCAAATTTTAGGTCACTAGCATCAATAGTGCCTAAAATATAGCAGAATTTTAAAAATCACTATATCTTCAGGTCCGATTTGCCACGCCCCTAGTAGGCGTAGATATCAACCATCTTTGAAGAATCGAAACATTAGCTCACGTGCAAAATTTCAGCATTCTAGATTTACAACTTTGGGAGATACAGTTTTATCGGATTTGCCACGCCCCCAATGGGCGGAGATATATCCGCCATAGCTGGTGATCTTTGGCGGTCGACGCGGATCAACATTCTAAATTTCAGCTTTTTGTCTCTTCAACTAACATGATTTCTGGCATATCGGCAAATGCATTTTCCTTATAAATCGAGGATATGCGTTTATACGGACAGTCGGACAGACGAACAGACGGACGGACAGCAAGACGGACATTGTACAAAACCAATTTACTCATTCACGAAAGTGAAATGAGTATATTGGTTTTGTACAATGTCGTAAAAAAGTCCGAAAGACTAACATGATATCTAACCTAGTTAAGCGTATGCAAATGATTCCTCTTAGGAATGGAATATCGTAGCTCTCAGCCTTATCACAAAAGTCGGATTAATCTTATAACTGATTCCTAGATTTCATAAGAATAAAAAATTACATCAGGGGTTTGCTTTTCTAAATACATATATGTAAAAGGTAAAAGTTTCCTGTAAAAGATATTCTGCATTTTGTTATTACCTGACAGAAAAGTAAACTGAATATCACGAGGAAAATACAAAAATTTAAAACTATGAAGTCTGAATAGATTAAAAGCAGATAACTAAATCCTCCTTGCTACGTATAGCAACCATTTTTTTTTAAATATTCTATCCTCAATGCTCCCAGAGAATTGGCTAGATTCTGGTAGTAAATTAATTTTCATTGATGTCACATCGATACTTATCGATGTGGCTGACTTACTTACTTTTGTGTGAAACTAGGGTTAACATACATTATTGAATGGACTTTATTTTAATTTAATATTTAAATAAATTATAACTTGAGATACGACATTCGATATACGACTTACGACATTAAAATATATATTGACTTATTTTTAATTTAATATCCAAATAACTTCACATACGATATAGGACATTCGACATACGACCTAGGACATACGACCTACAACATACAACATTCGGCATACGACATTCGACACACGACATATGACCGACAACCTACAACATTCGACATACGACATGCGACTTACAATATACGACATACAGCATCGATGATCAACGAAAAACTTAACCTCAAGTAACCCGATTGCGCGCCAACTGTGGCCGAACATTGTATTCGTAGCCAATTAAAATGAGCGTAGATATTTGGCTCCGAGGCGAGAAAGAAACGAACGAAAATCACCCTTTAACGCACGGCGATAATTAGTGGCAAGCTCTAATTAGCCAATGACAAGGCATTTGTTGTTTGTGTTGTTTTTCTGCTCCTCATTTAATTTCAGTTATTTGGCATATAACGCGCACTCTGTCCAGTTACAGTTAAAGAGTGCGTCGACTTGTTATCGTTTTGTGTGTTTAGCCGCTCTTTCGCTGTTGAGATGCTGGGCGAGAGAGCGACACTTTATGTCTGAATGTGTGTGTAGCCCCCTCGCTTCGTGACAGAAGAGTAAAGCAACAGTGCGATATTAAGTTCGGCAGCTCGGGTCTTGATTGGTCGTCGCTCGTCGGGCGGCCCCATACTAGCAGAAGCGGCAACGTCAGCACTAGAAACAGAAACCGCAGCAGCTATTCCCCATACCATCGTACCCATATGCCGTCTCTTGCACATGTCTCACCCCCTTCGAGACACACATACACGCATCGCAAGTGTTCTGCTTGCTTTTGTGTTTTATATGGTTTCGCTTTGCTTTGCCCACACCACGCCACGCGCGCACACACACACAACACACACATGTATGCATACATCCATAAATACATTTACTTTAGCTCTTCTGCTTTTTGCGCTCTCTTCTGCTCTCTACCGTCGCCATAATCAATGAAAGTTGTGGCGCTCTCTTTGCGCGTGTTTTTCTGTTAAGCCTCGTTTTTTCTTCTTCTTTTGCATGCTTTTCTTTTGTGATTCCGAGTGGTAATGCGTTTGTATGGCTAGTTAATTGCTCCTTGTCGCCCGCACACACAGATACGTTCAACCAGCCCGACCCCTTCAAGCTATGTACATATGTACATATGAATAAACGTATGTATGTATGTTTATACATACATATGTATGTTTACCGTCTACTCTTGTTACTGGCTGAACATCAAACCTTGTGATTCGTTATGGTCTCGAATGGGGAGGAACGCGATGGCACCACCAGACGACTAATTACAAGAGAAGGCAATTAACCAACACAATATACATACATATGTATGTAACTAACTGAGTAAGCACACACACAAGTGTATTTATTTGTGTGTGTTGCTTGAGCCTGTATGCAACCGCACTTTTATGGACGTTTGCATGGATATACATACATACATACATATGTTTTTCGCTGGCTGCGCCGTGTAGCCAATTAAAATAAAGCTGTGCAGACTCTCCCAGCACATGGTATGTGTAATTGTCCTCACACGTATGTACGTATGTATGTATATACATACATATGTACTTCAATGCACATATGTACATAGCTATGTATGTATGATTATACTTGACGTCAAGTACGTCCACTTTTTGTTACTTTCCTCTGCATTCAGTAGCTCTTTCAAGTGTTTTAATTGGCGCTATGGGTGTGGCCGAATCGAGACAAATTTACATATAACGCTACTCCCACACACCCGCGTATATACATATGTATGTATGTATGTACATATGCTGGGGTGTCTGTATGTGTGCGCGTCAGGCATTTCTTACGAGCTCTTCCGCCTCCTCCCGCCAAACCGTGCACATGGAAATCAACAAACAAGGAAGTGGTGGGAATAAAATCGATAAGAGCGAACAGCGAAATTAAAATAAAAAAATAATAAGAAAAAACTGCGAAAAAGCTTATTTTAACCAAAATTCACTGGGTGGCATGCTGCTCCTGTGTGTGTATATGTAAATGTTGGCATGGGCATGTACTCAAATATGTACATATGTATATACATGAGTAAATATGTGTACATAGATATGTACATGTACATATGTATATGTACATAGACTCGGTGTGAATAAATGAAAATAAAAAAGAAAAGTTAAGTGTGCATGTACATGTACATACATACATACATGTATAAGATATATGTATGTACATAGATAAATTGAATTACCTGTCTTTTACAATCAATAATTACACTAGAACAAACATTCGCAAATATAAATATATATATGTACATATGTATATATGTACATACATATGTATGTATATAAATAGAATTAAGAAGGAGATGGTATAAATAATAAGGGAAAACAACGAGAAGTGAAAGAGGGCATAATGTGGATGTCGGTTCTGTTAAGGGGAAGTTGACTGATTCTAAAGTAAAATGAAAATGTGTGTAAGCAAAATAAGAAATCAGAGCGCAAAAGGAAATAAAAAACTAACTGTAACCGAAAGCAAAAAGGGAATAGTAAACAGTCGCGCGCGTAATTGTGCACATTATGCTTCTGAGTGCGGATTCAGCTTTTCACCCTCGCTGTCTCTGTCCCTTTCCAGCGATAGCTACAACGACAGTGGCAGCAACTGCTACGTCGACTGCGACTGCGACTGCGACTGCGACTGCGACTGCGACAGCGACTAGCTCTTTTGCACTGAGCAACAGCAACACCCACAATAAACTGAATCTGGGTGGTGGTAGGCTACGGTGGCATTGCTATAGAAGACGATGAAGGTGACGACGACGACCAACAAATGCAGAACGAAATCTATGTACGTATCTGCGAGTCAGAGAGAGAGAGAGAGAGGGAGAGAAAGCTGGCAGCACCAAGTATAAGTCTTCGAGGCGCAGTCAGCGCATTTTGTATAATAATTTATACATTATTTACATTATATTTATGGGTATTGCCGGGCTCTGCCGCTGTGCGCTGTTGTAAGGCGCTCGGCTCCAGGAGCACGACGCGCTCTCCCAATTGGGATGCCTAATTGTCTCCGGCTGCAAAAAGCAGTTGAGCCCTAGCCAACGTCGTTGCCATGGTGTGTGTCAGTTTGAGCAATTACAATACAATAATATAATAAACAAAATAATAATATTAAAGGGGTACGAGTTGCACAGACAAAATGGGAGCCTAAATCTGAGCCCTCTCTCTTTCTCTCTATCTCTATCTCTCTCTCTCTCTCTCTCTCTCTCTCTCTCTTTCGGTGCCGCATATGTATGTGTAAGAGAGCAGGATGAAAGAGCTTGGGGCTTGCAGTTATTATTAATGCGATATGGTTCTTGCAAAAATAAATGTGTGTATGTACATACATATGTACATATACAATATGTATATGGTCATCGCAAGAGAGTGAGTTGTGGGAACAGGGAGGGAAATCAGCCTGAGTGGGAGCCAAGGTGGTGAGGCACACTGTTGATTAAGTACATCTCGCTCTTTCATTTAGCACTGCAGAAATAATTACAAGTTCGCTCTCATAACACATAGCTCTCTCTCTTTGGCTCTCACTCACGGTTTACGCTCACGCTCTCTCACTCTGTCGGTCTCGCTCTCACCGTCTCTCTCTTTCGATGACTCTTTGTGTATAATCGTAAAGCGCTCGCCCTCAAATGGGCGTGAGCGAGATGGGTGCGCTCGGCTCAAACTTAGTGGCAATGATTGCGCTTTACTGCTCATTGCTTTTGTTTTGCGGATGCTGATGCGGCGGCTTCAGCTTCGTCAGCTTTTCTGTTTCACTCGCGCTCGTTTATGATGCTTTAAGGGGTCTCTCATTACCGCTCGTTACCGTAACCCTAAACTTGATATAAGTCAGAGAGATGGGGCTGACTGACTGCTGGCTGGCTGGGGAAGATGACACACCAGCCAGCCGCGCTGCATAAGGCGTGGCTCCGATTCCCACACTCAGACTGCTTGGCTGGGGGACTGATAATAAAACATGCCTACTGCAACGACGCGAGGCGAAGCAAGACGAGACTCGTCCCGACTCGGCGGTCGTGTTGTCAGCGGCTGTTGTTGTAATTATTTGCATTTAAATTTTTTGGTACAGTTGCAATTACATAGAGAGCACTGCAAAGCGTGCGCATACATATACATATACATATACATATGTATATGTATGTACATATGTATGTATGCGTGCGTGGGTCTGTACGCACATACCAATGAATGTGTTTTTCACACACTCGCGAATCAACTCCCGTCCATATTCGAGCGTGCGTGTGTGTTTACATAACGAATGTTGTGTTAGTATTTAAGCTTACTTTGCTTGCACGCCAATCCCACCACCCACTCGACCTCAGCGAAAATAAAAAACATTAGTCGTAAACATACATATATATATACATATATACATACAAACGTACCTAGGTACATATATGTATGTGTAATGTGCAGACGATTATTTGTGTGCTGTGTCTGTGCATCTGTATGTGAGTAAAACAGCATCGCACTGTGCGTAGAATATTCGCAGTGTTGCGAGTGTGGTTTCCTCATCGCATCTTTTGATTGGCTGTTTGTGCGCCAGCGCTTATCTGCAGAGTGCCTCTTCTTGCCGCCCACACCCCTCCTGCCCAAATGAGTCACAGCTGGTTTCGTTAATTAACATTTTCCATTTGCCAAGAAACAATCCGTACTTAATTGGCGCAGACAAATGGGCACACGATTCGTCCCGGCGCTGGGATCCACCCACCTGTAATTGTCCACATTAATATACATACATATGCACATACATGTGTATTTACATATATATGTATATATATGGCACATGAAAGAAACAGAAACCAGGGACCGCAAATAGGGGTTATGAATTTTCAAAAATTTACGCTCAAAAGAAGCCCCAAGAAAAGACGGGAAAACACATAGGATAAAAATGGATAAACGTTTTGTTTTTTCAATTTTTTGTAAAAAAAATTATTTATAAATAATATGATAAAAATAATTATATGATAAAAATAATTATATGATAAAAATAATTACTGGAATATTCGCAGTTTTGAGCGAAACGAAAACAGAAATAAAGTATCTCGTTCTGAGCGCAAGCGAACTAAGCCACACAAAACAGTTTCTGAGTCTTTTTTATTGTGTGAGTGAAAGACACTAATTGCAGACAACGAAAAAGAGTCAACAGTTATTTGCGAACTATGATATAAAAATATGATGTAGCTCCTTCGCTTAAAGAGATACATACATATGTATGTATATCAATTCAATTTATATAAGAGCTATGATTTGATTTTTATATAAAAATTGATCTGTAATAATTATTTTTGATTTGTATCATATAAATTATTTATAACAATTAAAAATATTTTTTTTTTGTGTCCCACAAAATAATTCTAATTTTTTAATTTGTGCTATACAATTTATAATTGTTACGGTCCCTGACAGTAACCGAAGCAAAGACAGAGGAACAGACAGAATCATAAATGAAATGTTTTAGAGTAAAAGTTAATAGCTAACCAAAATAAGTTTTATTCAAAATACATAAAATGTATACAATGCGAACTGTCTGCGAAATGAATGTGTAGGATAAATAATTACTCATATTAGCAGTAGAAACAGAATTATCTATAATACAAAATTAAATACATATATCAAAATTGAATATCATTAGATGCAGATAGAGGTGAGAAGAAAGACGATATAACGTAGAGCATACAACATGCAACATAGAAAATAGATCACACATGCAAACTGGGCAGAAATATTGCATATAGAGGAATCTAAGAGGAATCTAAGTATCTGAGAAGATAAACGAGAATGAAGATGACGAAGAGATCGAGATATCGATACAGAAGAGATAACAGCAAAATCGATTTGTACCTTTGCCTGTCGCTTGATCTCCTTAAATTAAGTGAAATGTTCTATGGGCATAAAGTGTAACTAAACTGAGTAAAAAAGGAGATAAAAATGATAAAACACATATGCATGCATATCTCTCTGTGTACAAGATTCGATTCACTCTCTAATAAAAAAGGTTTTGGACACACACAATTTGTTAGTTAATCGTAGCGGCAGAGGCAGAGGCAGAGGCAGAGGCAGAGGCAGAGGCAGAGGCAGAGGCACCGGCAACAGCGACACGCGCGTTTTGCTGGCCGGCGTCTCGTGACTGGGTCAGGTCAAGTCTTCGTTGTCGTATCGCATGTTTGACCACAGTTTGCTTGTTTTTTTTCGTATTACCGTATGTCTCTGTGTCTCTCTTTCTCTGAGTGTGAACGTGCTTTAGCACCTACTCCTCTTAGCAAGTGCTCACTCTTATCTTTACGGTCAATAAAGGCTTTTTTCCTGCCGAAATATTTTCTTTAAGGGTAGCAATTCATACACACACACACACCCCCCCACACACACACACGCTCACACACACACACACACACACACACACACACACACACACACACACACACACACACACACGGACGTGGCTCTGTGTGTGTGTGTGTGTATTTTTATCAGTTTGAATGGTGTGTGAAACAAGCGTCAGCTGTAGATTCATCTGTTCATTCAATTCCAGTTGCAGTGCTCGAAAAGAAGGAACAACAAGTTTTGCACCTCGCCAATTCGAATACTTAAATTAGCGGACAGGAAATACCCTGTAGTTGTTTAGGATAGCGTACAGGTTAGTTAGCGTAGTCTTGCGAACTCTCTCAGTGTCCCTTCCTTCAGCTAAACCATTCCTCTCGTAGTTTCACAGCTTCAGTTAAATTAATGAGACAATGACTCTAGTTGGTTCGAGAGTTGCCAGTGAATTGAGCTAAACCCAATTTACCTCTCTCTGTCTCTCTGTTGTGTGTGTGTGTGTGTGTGTGTGTGTATACGCTAGCCAATCGTAAGCAGCCTTCGCATTAATTAGTCGCCAGCTCTGCTCATTGCTTTCGGCTCTCTGCTTTGGCTTTGGCAGCCACCCTCAGTGCCTGTGTTGGGGTTTTAATTGGTAGTGGACGGCAGTTCCAGCAAGTGAGAGTGGGAGGAGGGGGAGGACTGACAAGTGAAGAGCGAAGAAAGGAAGGGCGCAATAAGGAGTTGTCGTTGCGGCTTTCCCATTGGCCCATTGACAATACGAATGACAACTGATAAGCCTCTCCATCCGTGTGGAAAGGAATGCTAGCTCTATACACATATGCATGTAGTACAACATATATGTATATATTGAGTAAATCTAATGAAATCGTCGCATTCCCGCGAAATGATCGTATGTCGAAAAATGTAACTTTACAGGAGAAGCATCTTTGAAATTTTGTTTTTGCAGGACATGGATTTTTTTCGGAAACTAGAGCGAATCGATTTCCCATATTTTGTAAGTATATGAGACAGACGTTTTCTTATCGTTCTGCATTACAATCGAAATTTCGCAAAACATCAACATACGATTATTTCGCGGAAATGCGGCGAAATATTCTAATGACGCACTACAAGTAGAAATACCAAAGTTTTTATACTCTGGACAAATTGCAAATGGGAAATCAGGGTATAATGGTTTTGTTAAAAGTATGTAACAGGCAGAAGGAGGCGTGGCAGACCCCACAAAGTATATATATTCTCGATTAGGACGACGAGCTGAGTCGATTTGGCCCTGTTCGTCTGTCTGTCCGTCCGTATGTATGAACACGTTGATCTCAGAAGATATAAGAGCTAGAGAATTTTTTTCCTAAGTCCGTGTATATCACGCGCATATACATCTGTATATATATACATATATTAAATATAATATATAATTTTATGTTTATTTAGATAAATTAAAGTTCCAAAACAAATTATACTGAGTTCACATAGAAATCATAGAAATTTCCTTCCCCTTAACAAAATTAGCATATATGCATGTGTCTGTGTGCAGCAGCAGCAGAAGTGTAAAGAGGAAGAGACCATAATAACTCGCCGATTTCATTATAATTTTTCCCCTAATTATGCTTCATAGCATTACCTCAAGAAAATTGCACTCACGGCGTAGAAATTTTTAATTTCAACAAATTTTTGGACAATTAATTCTCCGCTGTTGCTGCGTGATCACCGTTCCAAACACATATTTATGTGTAAATCTATATACATATACACATATATTGTGCCCGAGAATTGGAGCACCATGCTTTGTGGTGACGTGACAGACTCTATGTAGATACATGTACATATATCTATGTATGTAAATGTATATAAAATCTAAAATCTTTGGGCTTGTACAGGACATTTATATAGAAGCTATACGGGAGCATATATAGGATCGAATGCATGAATATAATAGATTTGATAAGCATGATATATATATGTATATGTACATATGTATGTATATATGTGTGTAATAATCTCTTTTAATTACGAGTGAAAAGACGTCTCGACAACATCCGCTGCGATTGGCGCTCTTATTGTTCGAGTTGCTTTCGGAGTCATCTTCGTTCAAAAATAAAGTTTCGAATCACCTGCAATCACACCTCTAGTGAAAGAAGAAGCAGAAGAAATTGAACACACACACATACTCAGACCAGACTGTGCAGCAAAAAACAAGTTTGGGTTAAGCCAGCGGTAAAGAGAAAGGGACAGAGAAAGAACGAGCGAGAATCAATGAAATGAGAAACAAAAGATAATTACTATTAGGATTTTCATATTATACCCATTGAAAATGGGAAATAATATAATTGCTTTGTGAAAAGTATGTAACAGGCAGAAGGAATCATCGCAGTCCCCATAAAGTATATATATTCTTGATCAGCACGACGAGCTGAGTCGATATAGCCCTGTCCGTCTGTCTGTCCGTCCGCCCGTCCGTCCGTCTGTCCGTATGAACGCCGAGATCTCAGAAGATATAAGAGCTAGATAGCTGAAATTTAGTGTGCATACTCGTGTATACCATACGCAGTACGAGTTTGCTTTATTTTTTCGATAACTCATCCGATAACTTTTTATCGAGAATAATCGAAAAATTGATTTTGTTTTTTGAGCCTCATTGGAATACTATTAGACAGGCGCGTATACAGGGGGGGGGGGGTTTCGGGGGTTCAAACAACCCCCGAAATAGTCGAAAATTCAACATCCACTCTAAAATTGAAGTCACTCCAGAGGATATTTTGAACGAAATGGCGAAAACAAGTCGGAAAATAGACATTCTTTAGTAGAAAAAGAAATTTGAAATAAAGGTAATCTATTATATTATTAAGTACGAATATGTGTATTTAATATTTGCTGAAACCCCCCCCCCCAAAAAAAAAAAAAAAATTCTGGCTACGCGCCTGGGGATATTCCAATCTTCCACTGGAAGGTGTATTGATCGCGCGACGTTCTATTTGCTCGTTCCACATTTGTCGCCACTATGCGAGTCAGTTAAACAAAAATCACTCTCCGTCTCTCGCTGTCTCTCCCATGTGTGTGTGTGTACGTGATTTGGTGTCCACTCCACTCGATTGGCGTCGTTTCGTGCATTTCAAAATAGTTCAACAGCTTTTATACGATACAAGAATTACATATGTCGTTTGCCACTTTTTGGGCATTGAACTTTTTATACCCTGAACCCATTGAAAATGGGAACCAGGGTATAATGGCTTTGTTAAAACGTATGTAACAGGCAAAATGAGGCGTGGCAGACCTTACAAAGTAAATATATTCTTGATCCGGGCGACGAGCTGAGTCGATTTGGCGATTGTAAAATATCGCGCGCATATCGAGTTTATCACTAAACAAGTAAGAAAGCTCTAGTCGAGAGAGCTCGACTACGAGATCCCCTGAACCCTACAAGCAACTGATATTTCAATAATAATTAGTACACACACACGCACTCATACATACAAATACACGCACACGCACACGCATACAAACAAACACACGTACACACATACACATACAAACAAACACACGCATACACACACACTCACATATATAGGCGATTGCGCTTGGGTTGCGCTGCAGTGTGGCAATATTTTGAGAACTTATTTGTTGAATAATTTAATTTCTAGACGTACGATCGTAATGAAACTTTCAGAACGTAATCATAATGTTTAAATGAATGTGTATACCGAAGCACAAGTCTCTAGTATTTCATATACGACTTTTTCAAAGATGAGGGAGAGGAGGTGGATTTAGGGGTGGGGGGTAAATTTTAACAAAACCCGAAATTGTATAAAATGCATCTTAATATACATTTTAAATTTGGAGACTCTAGCTTGAAAGATGTAGGAGATATAATTTTTTAATTGATCTTTGATAAGGGTTTTTTATCGATAAAAAAGTATCGGAATGAGTAATAATTAGTACACACACACGTCGTTTTTTAGTGATAAACTCGATATGCGCGCGATATATACGAACATTTTAAAAAAAGTTGAAGTCTCTAGCTCTTATATCTTCTGAGATCGACGCGTTCATACATACGGAGATACGGACGGACGGATAGGCTCAAAGCGACTCATCTCGTCGCCCTGATTCTTTTTAGGGTCTGCCACGCCTCCTTCTGCCTGTTACATGCATTTTAACAAAACCATTATACAGATATTGTACATTTTAACAAAACCATTATACCCTGATTTCCCATTTTTAGGCTCAGGGTATAATAAGAATCACAGCGCCGAAGCAGGCATACACGTAAAAGCTCAAACTATAGTCTATGTAGAGGCTCTATAAAATGAAGTCAACTTTGTTGAATAGTGCTACATATGCTTAAAGTCTTTTGTCAGGCCACAGTGCGAGTGTGCGAGTGCTATGTGCCACTATAACAGATTACTGCCTTTAACGCTCTCAACACTCGTCATACTGGTGCCTAAACTATTGAAGCATAGTGTAATTTGTATCTTAGTACACGACAGCGAGAAACACCTACGCCTACATACATGTTTGTGTATATAACATCCCATATAGGTAAGCATACATACCATACAGGTATATACAGACTCTGTCTAAATGTGTGTGCATTAATAAAACCAATTACGTGAACGCAATATTTAATTACTGCTCGATAAAAAAGGGCTCAAAAGGTTTCAAGAAATGAAGTGGCAATAAAGAGGCAAGACATCTCCACGATCTGGCAGATCGAAGATTGTATACCCTACTCACATAAAAACCTACCTACCTATATATATATATGAGAGCGTTAAAGGCAATAATCTGATATACTGGCATATAACACTCACACTCTCGTATAGATACGGTATTCCAGAATGTACCACTGTAGATTTCTTTAGGGTAGGGTATCCAACAATAGCAAAAGGCACCCAACAATAATATCGTATAATAAGGCATAATTAGAATGAAGCTTGTATGCAGTGTACCCTTGCTAGGGTTTCTACACATAATAGCACTGCCAAGAAAACTGGGTTCTGGCCAACACTTAAGACTCAACTGCGCTGTGGATTGCCGCGCAGTCAGTTGGCCGTGATTCAGGTTGGGGTAATCATATATGTCGGTCTCTCTCTCTAACTGTCTGGTCTAATTGAGTCTGTGCGAACAGTTCCTCAAATTTTGGCTGTCTGCTCCATTCGCTACCTAATTACAGATGAATTAGAGCCAGCTGACTTAATGCGGGGCCCCAGGTATTGCTGATTCCCGCTCACTTTCCTCAGATACTTTCAATTCTCGATATTCGACCTTAGATGCTCGATTCTCGCTTGTTGATTATACTCATTCACGAAATTAAAATGAGTATATTGGTTGGTGCAATGTTATTTCGGCGCTATTGAAACTAGAGGCTTGACACTCGGAACACATGCTCGTGTATATCTTCATAAAGTGTTAAAATTTTCCAGATCCGCATACTAGGGGCGTGCTAAATCGGTAAATGCATTTTCCGATTTACCAGCTCATATTAGTTGAAGAGCTAGAAAGCTGAAGTTTTGAATGTAGATCTGCATCGACCACCAAAGATCATGAGCTATGGCGGACTTATGCACTAATGTTATGACTCTATACAGATTAATGAAAAATTACATGTCTACACCCACTAGGAGTTAGGCAAATCTGACCTGAAGAATTAGTGATTTTTACAAATTTTGCTATATTTTGGGCAATATTATGCTAGGGACCTGAAATATATATATATATATATATATATATACTGAATTTTCTACAGTATTCGAGGTAAAGTTAGCTACCAAATTGCTGATGGGACGAGTATGAGTATTCCGCAGTCGGTAACGTCCGACTGTAACGCTCTTACTTGTTATCCCATTTAAAATGGGAAATCAGGGTATAATGTTTTTGTGAAAAAGTATGTAACAGGCAGAAGGAATCATCGCACACCCCATAATGTATATATATTCTTGGTCAGCACGACGAGCTGAGTCGATATAGCCCTGTCCGTCTGTCCGTCCCCCCGTCCGTCCGTCTGTCCGTATGAACACCGAGATCTCAGAAGATATAAGAGCTAGAGAGATGAAATTTTGTGTGCACACTCGTGTATACCATACGCAGTACGAGTTTGCTTTGTTTTTTCGATAACTCATCCGATAACTTTCGTATCGAGAATAATCGAAAAATTGATCTTGTTTTTTTTTGAGCCTCATTGGAATACTATTAGACGTGGAGACTTCATATTTACTTTGTATATACATATGATGAATACAAGCATTTTGTAATCAACAGATTTTGTATACCACGCCCCCTTCGCCCTAAATTTGTAAACCATTTCCAAGTACTAGAGACTTGTGCTTTGGAATGTACACACATTTTGACCATATGAAAATTTCATTAAAATTGTATGTCTACAAAACAAGTTATTCATAAAACAAATACTCTATTGCCCACACTGCAGCGCTCCCCAAGCGCAGTCGCTGCTTACTGTGCAGTTAGCAGAGCACGGGCGCGTGAGTAGTGTTGCCAGGTTTTGAGACATAAAAATAGCAAAATCGGCTTTAAACAAGAAAGAAAGCTCTAGTCGAGACTGCTCGACTACGAGATCCCCTGAACCCTACAAGCAACTTATATTCAATAATAATTAGCAAACACACACGCACACACACACACACGCATACATACAAACTCACGCGCACACACACACTCACATATATAGGCGATTGCGCTTGGGTTGCGCTGCAGTGTGGCAATATTTTGAGAACTTATTTGTTGAATAATTTAATTTCTAGACGTACGATCGTAATGAAACTTTCAGAACGTAATCATAATGTTAAAATGTATGTGTATACCGAAGCACAAGTCTCTAGTATTTGATATACGACTTTTACAAAGATGAGGGTGAGGGGGTGGATTTAGGGGTGGGGGGTAAATTTTAACAAAAACCGAAATTGTATGACATGCGTCTTAATATACATTTTCAATTTGGAGACTCTAGCTTGAAAGATGTAGGAGATATAATTTTTTAAGTGATCTTCGATAAGGTTTTTTATCGATAAAAAAATATCGGAATGAGTTATCGTTTTTTAGTGATAAACTCGATCTGCGCGTGATATATACGGACATTTTAAAAAAAGTTGAAGTCTCTAGCTCTTATATCTTCTGAGATCGACGCGTTCATACATACGGACGGACGGACGGACGGACGGACGGACGGACGGACGGACGGACAGACAGACGGACAGGGCCAAATCGACTCAGCTTGTCGCCCCGATCAAGAATATATATATCTTGTGGGGTCTGCCACGCCTCCTTCTGCCTGTTACATACTTTTAACAAAACCATTATACCCTGATTTCCCATTTTCAATGGGTTCAGGGTATAAAAATAACTGAAAATAGCTTAAAACATTTCAAAGAAGTAAGAAGACTCTAGTCGAGACTGCTCGACTAGGAGATACCCTGAACCCTCCAAGCTGATATGCTTATCATTCTGCACTTCTTTTATGCACGCACACATACATACACATGCATCCACCCTCACGCACCCGCGCTCTGTATATATCTCTCTGGCTATATCGACTCAGCTCGTCGTGCTGATCAAGAATATATGTATATACTTTATGGGGTCTGCGATGATTCCTTCTGCCTGTTACATACTTTTACACAAAAACATTATACCCTGATTTCCCATTTTCAATGGGTTCAGGGTATAACAAGTAAGAAGACTCTAGTCGAGACTGCTCGACTAGGAGATACCCTGAACCCTCCAAGCTGATATTCTTATCATTCTGCACTTCTTTTATGCACGCACACATACATACACATGCATCCACCCTCACGCGCCTGCGCTCTGCTAACTGCGCAGTAAGCAGCGACTGCGCTTGGGCTGCGCTGCAGTGTGGGCCATAGTATGAGAATTTATTTGATGAATAACTTTTTTTGTAGACATGCAATCTTAATGAAATTTTCAGAGCGTAATCATATGGTCAAAATGTGTGTACATTCTAAAGCACAAGTCTCTAGTACTTGAAATACGTTTTTTGCAAATTGGGGGCGAAGGGGGCGTCGTATCCAAAATCTGTTGATTATAAAATGTTTGTATTCATCATATATATATACACAGTAAATCTGAAGTCTCTATGTCTAATAGTATTCCAATGAGGCTCAAAAAACAAAATGAATTTTTCGATTATTCTCGATAAAAAAGTTATCGGATGAGTTATCGAAAAAATAAAGCAAACTCGTACTGCGTATGGTATACACGAGTATGCACAAAAAATTTCAGCTCTCTAGCTCTTATATCTTCTGAGATCTCGGCGTTCATACGGACGGACGGACGGACAGACGGACGGACGGACGGACGGACGGACAGACGGACAGGGCTATATCGACTCAGCTCGTCGTGCTGATCAAGAATATATATACTTTATGGGGTCTGCGATGATTCCTTCTGCCTGTTACATACTTTTACACAAAAACATTATACCCTGATTTCCCATTTTCAATGGGTTCAGGGTATAAAAAGCTTACAAAATAGCTGAATTCTCTTTTTGCATTTTAATGTTATGTAATTTGGCAAAAACACTGAATTAGTATATATAATATGCCCGTGTGTTGTTCAACTCGTCCTTTCTTATACAATCTTTAAAATCTGTGATTTTTGTGCGCGAATCATGAAATTTTTGGTTATAGATTTTCTCCATTTTTTAATCAATCGCAATCGATGTAAATGGTGTAAATGAACCACTAGTGATGATCTATGTAAGTATATGTATACGATAAAGTAGTGGTGGTAGAATCGCACAGATCATTGAGTAAAGCTTGGGACTTGAAAATTTTGTTCTTTAAGTACTAAAATAAATAGCTAGATTTATAGGTAATAGCATTTTCAAAATTTATATAGCATTTAGGATTTTGAAATAGCTAGAAATGCTATTTAATAGCTAATCTGGCAACACTGCGCGTGAGGGTGGATGCATATGTGTGTATGTGTGCGTGCATAAAAGAAGTGCAGAATGATAAGAATATCAGCTTGGAGGGTTCATGGTATCTTCTAGTCGAGCAGTCACGACTAGAGCCTTCTTACTTGTTTTAAACTGATCGAGGTCATCTTTTTCTTTCAGTGCATACAATGTTGTGATGGGGTGAATCATCATCGCCTAATTTAATTGGTAAGTTTATAGAAGCGTCTCACTATAATATACTCAGTTCAGATCATATCTTTTGCAATTAATAATATTAAGCATCTCATACTGAGGCATCTTATCTAAGATCGACGCACTCATACATATTAACAGACGGACGGACAGCCGGGCGGGGCTATATCGACTCAGCTCGTCGTGCTGATCAAGAATATATATACTTTATGGGGTCTGCGATGATTCCTTCTGCCCATTACATACTTTTACACAAAACCATTTATCCAGGATTTCCCATTTTCAATGGGTACAGGGTATAAAAAATGTTCGTATATATAGCCCGCATGTCGAGTTTATCTCCAATAATTGATAGCTCATCCTTTTACTTTGTAATCGATTAAAAACCTTATCGTAAATCAGTTATAAAATTATATCTCCTACATATTTATAGCTAGAGTCTCCAAAAAAATTAAATATATGTATATTTAAATGCATACTATCTAGATTTTTGTTAAAATTTACTCTCATATCTATTTTGTCACATTAACGAACTCTATCTTTGACAACACACACAACGGCTCGTAATAGCATACAAATAAATATACACAAGCGCATATGTATCTAAAATCTCCGGAAAGTGTACCTATATTTGAGGAATCGAATGAGTGGGGTATAATAATCTTTATCCAATTATGAAATTGGATGTCTGTGTGGACAAACCTGAGTAGAACTAGATGTCGACTTACATCTGTGTTTGTATCTGCATCTGTCACTGTATTTTTATCTATATGTGTGTGAACGGTATTTTTGCAAACCACAAGCAAGTCTTCCAAATTGCTTTCAAAGAACTGCATGCTTATCAAACTTCTAAAACGTAATATTGACAATATTATCTAGTATATAAAATTAATTTTGCAAATTTTGACGAAAAAATGGGGTTGACAGCCGAAATCTAAAACCTACGAAGTTTCTGAATTCATTACACGCAAGTCAAGATTAAGGAACGGAAAACAATATGATGCAATATGTTCAGGTTCAGTATAAAGACTATAGAGCTGCCATCGAACTACCCGTTCTATATTCCACCCGTTGTACATAACCACAGTTATAGGATCGATCGGTAGAGGCTCTTCATATCAAGAACCAATATACCCTTTTGAAACAATGCTCAGTGATTAATATAAATAGAGTTTCAACATCCGCTTTGCGTATGTAGGACTTGCCCTCGCTAACTGCTAACGAAATCATACCTCAGCCTCAGCAGACGAACCTGGCCTATTGTTGTCATTGTTGCCATATTCTATATTCATACCCCTGTTAAGAGAGATGCTTTGGTGACTTCGGCATTGCTTCTCTCTCTCACTCCCTATCCCTGGCCTTTGGCTCTATGTCTATTATCTTTTTTGGTTTGGCCAGTTTAACTTCCCCCCTACCCCTACCCACCATCGCTGCGCCCCCTCCACAGAGCCAGACTCATCGTGAATAGCATTGTGCAGCACCCGTTTCTCAGAACAGGAGGCAAAAGAAAACAATTCCTTCAATACAATGTACACACATACTACATGTGTATGCGCATATATGTATGTATGCATGGGTGCCAGTCTGTGTATGTGGGTATTTCTTGCTTCTTCATTTTCTCTTTTCTTTTCTTTTTTTTCATTTGGTTTTGTTTTTGTCCTTTCTACATTGTGCCCATACATACATACATATGTGCATAAATATGTACGCACGTATGTATATTTACAGTGCATTAATTCGTTTTATTATTACTTTTTACTCGTACTCTTTCTACTTATCCTCGTCTCTTCCTTTTCCTATTTTGTAAATCCTCATTTTGTGTGCAGCTCGCTTATGAATTTGTGGATTCAAATCTTCGTCTCCCTTGGCATTTCTTGTTGCTGTTGTTCTTACGCTTATTGTTGTTATTCTTTTCTGTTTTCTGCAGCGTCTTAAGTCTCAAGAATAGGGACGTCGCGACATCTGCGTGTGTGTGTGTTTGTGTGTACATTGAATCTGGCACTCGCTATTCATTGCAAATAAAGGGCGATTGTGACAGCGCGCAAGTTATGTGTATGCACATATACACATACATACATACATATGTATGTAAGTGTATGCAAAAGTATTTATGTATGTATGTATGACTAGCAATTTTGTATATGTAGATATGTGCATATAAATATGTAAGTATGTGTTCATAGATTAGCTTATGCTATAATCAATCGTATCAAGTAGACTTATTTTCACTTTTCACTCTTCGCCCTCTTCATTATACGAACTTATGTAAGCACACACACACACTTATGACTCTATGTATGTATGTATGTGCTCACAGCTGTGTATACATCATACATATGTATGTATGTATTAATAATTGATGATGAACGTGCTGCCGGATATCAAGGCAAGCAAAGCTCCTAACGGAGCCTATTGCTGCTCTATACCTGTTACAGTTTATCTTAGATTAATACATGCATATATGTATATACATACATACATATGTATGTATGTACTTACATAGTTATATAATGTCTAAAATATAGAATATGATAATACAACCTGAGTCGGTTGTTTACCCGCAGATTATCTTTAATATACAGGGTATCATTCAGTTAGTCAGTTGTTTAAACACAGCTATACGTATGATTATGTCTATTTCTATTCACATATTATCTCTAATACACAGGGTATCATTCAGTCAAGCAGTTGTTTAAACTTAAACATATGTTACGCATAATTATCTGCACATATACAAACTTCGTCCGAGTCCTTTACAAAAACATGCTCACGAACACATGCACAAACACACGTACATACCCATATTGTACCTATGGACATACATATATGTCCATATGTATATGTAGGCGTGTGTGTATATGTGCCAAGGGTGCTTTCAGAGCGCGGCAAAGGGCAAAAGCCGAAACAATGGCCTCACACTTTTTGTGATGTCGGCTTGGGCCGAGGGTATCCTTGGTAGGTGCGGCCCCGTACCGTGACCTCTTTGTAAGCACATGTTGTTTCTTTCACTTTTTTTCCCTCTCTCTCTCTCTCTTTTTCTCTGTACGTGTGTGTGTGTGTGTGTGTGTGTGTGTGTGTGTGTGTGTGTGTGTGTGTGTGTGTGTGTGTGTGTGTGTGTGTGTGTGTGTGTGTGTGTGTGTGTGTGTGTGTGTGTGTGTGTGTGTGTGTGTGTGTGTGCGCGGGACAATAACTCATTAACATATTCATGCGATGGCAATTCGATTCGCGACAATTTTAATGAGCATAAAGCGAGGAGGCTAAAATAAATGATATTTATTGTTATTGTTTGCCCAAATTGGCATTCGACTTTGGTCGAAACAGTTCATCACAGCCTTAGACAGGGATTGGGGCTTCCTTTTTCTTAGCTGTCCTCATAGCCCGTATCGATCCATTGATCTTACCGAAATGAATGATTTCGAAGAGCTTTTGTCCAAGCGAAGAGGAGGACGCGGCAAAAAACAACAAACACGAACCAGAAACTGCAACAACAACAAAACCAAAAAACATAAAACAAAAATGAGCGCCTCTGAAACATGTATATGTACATATATTTGTATGAGTGTACGTACATATGTCTGTATATTGACTGTATTTATGCATAAAAACTACTACAGCCATAAAATGGTGAAAACAATGCATGTTTTCGATTGCCCCTCGTCTCCTGGCGGCGGCAAAAGCGAACAGCAAGTGACACTTTTGTTTTATATTCGCAACTTTTTATGCTGAATCGGAGAACAAAGGAGATTTCTCAGTAAAAACCTTCACGTACACACACATACACAGCATAAAGAGATTTGTATTGTACTCTGAGGTACTAAGCTCCCTTAGCAGGGTGCAAGCACTTATAAACATTCAGGTATATACATACATGTGCACATATGTACATACATACATATATATGTATTTTCTCAAACTCGTCTGGTTAAATATATCGATAAATTAGCATTTCAAGTGGACAAGTGGAGAAGAGCAGGAGATTCGAATATGAATTAGATCACTAAGTGCGTGGAGACGAAGTTACCACAATATTGTGTAGAGTAGAGTAGAGTTTGTAAAAATCGCAAATTATTGGTACATCGATATTTTAAAACTTGATATTTTTTTAGCTTAAAATATCATCCACACGATATTTTAAAAATATATGACAGCCCTAGTAGCTACCCATATTTTGTGGCGGGAAGTATTGGGACGTCTGAATTCCGTATTTGTTTGCAGTCCGACAAGCAATGAGCTCATAGGACATACATATGTATGTGCATAGACCCAAAACGAATGCCTCCATGCGCACAATCCAATCTGCACTCAACTCGCAGAAATGAAGAGTTCAGTGCCTTCTTTTGGCTGCATAAGAAAATAAAGCCAAGTCAAGGTTCTCTCCTCAGCGCCGCACGCCCTCTCTTCTGCCACTCCCCTCAGACCTCTTCTCTTGCCCTTGACGCTTTTGCCTGTTTACAACTGAATCTTCGGTAAGAGTAGGGATCTCCGCATGTGTGTGTGCGTGTGTCGACTCTCTCTCCCTCTCTCTCTGTCTCTCCCTCTCTGTGTGTGTCTGTGTGTGGGTTCCACGTGCCTTGTTGTTGTACGTCTTTATTTCTGTGGAGTTGTTATCTGTTTTCATATTCCTCAACTGGTTTATATTGTTCGCTCGTCTTGCTTGTGCACTACACCCACACACAAATTCCGTGATATATCAGCCACCACCATCGAGTGGCATGCCGCTTTGACGTTGCCTCCGCGCCGCTGACCCCGGGTTGGTGTTGGCTCGCACTCGTATTTTGGTCGGTTTCTCCGGCTGTCGCTGTGTCTGTTATTCCGTCTCCGTCCCTGCCTCTGCATCTACCTCTACATCTGCCTCTGTCTGTGGCTGTGGCTGGTATGCAAAAATTAAAAAGACAACCGATCCACCTCACCTCCAGTTCTATTCACTGTATTTCTTCGCTGGGCTCATCGCACTCAGTTTTGGTTTGGCTGTGCGGCACTCTCCCTAATCCGCTCACTCATGGCATTCCTCAGCTCTGTCCAGCTACCCACCTCACACCCTCCGCACCTAGCAGTTTGAAATCCAAAGGTGGATATGCGCGAGTCTTCATTACATCTTCGGTCGTCATAATTTTTCTCTTTCTTGTTATTATTTTGACGCCAATGCTGTGCATATGCCTCCTCTACCACCCCAACCATCTCTATCACCCCTAATACCTCTATCTTTACCACGTTTGCTCCGTTTAGCCCCTACTCCACAGAATCATCTACAATGCAATTTTTGGTCCCCATTGCATGCCCATCGTCATTCGTTCGGTTGTTTGGGACGAAGCTAGCGCAACTCCTCGATAGCGTATGCCTTAAAGATTTGATTAGATTCAATGATTTCACCTTAAGACTATTATACAAATTTAAAAGCGCGTTTAAATACAACTTTTAATGTTTATAGCGATGTCGATCAATGTTTCCCCTAATGCAAGTGGACTGATAATATAAGCAATCTTTACTTTCCGTAAAACAACCTGTAACAGACCGGAGAGGGAGTGACAGACGCTTGGGTCTATCAAGGCGACGGATCCTAAGGGAAGCACTATTTTTGTATGATTTGGGCTTCGTAAGCCTGTGCCGTGGTAACTTAAGCACTCGATTAAGAAAGTGTAACTGAGTCAGGCTATTCAAGTCAAATTAATTCCCATTATACTACTCCAGAGTGTGTGTATGTGTTTTTATAGCCTGAACCTATTTTTAATGGGAAATCAGGGTATACTGGCTTTGTGAAAAGTATGTAACAGGCAGAAGGAGGCGTGGAAGACCCCACAAAGTATGTATATATCTTGATCAGGGCGACAAACTGACTTAGCCCTGTCCGTCTGTCCGCCCGACCGTATTTTGGAACACTTCGATCTCAGATCTCAGAGCTAGAGACTTAAATTTTTTTCCTCGGTCCGTGTATATCACGCGTATATTGAGTTTTTCTCAAGAAATCGATAACGGCTACCGTGTTTTGTTATCGATTAAAACCCCTATCGAATACCAGTTATTTTAATTATATCTCCTACACCTTCTTCGAATCCTTCGAATCCTTCGTTCACGGATTTCGTAGTCGAGCAGTCTCGACTAGAGCTTGCTTACTTATTGTGTATGTGTGTGTGTTCGTCTCGTGTTCGTTAGAGAAGTGTACAATGATTGGGAGAACAGCTCTAAAACAACTCCGAGCTGAGCCCTCTTGAATGGAGCATTTACTTGTATGCTCGTATTAAAAGTCAGTCGGCTGTATGACTGTATGACACAAACGCTGCCTGTACATGTGTCTCTATGGATGCGACATGCAGACTTAATTTCACGGACAATGACTCCTCTGATAACAGCTATTATATACTTACTGAATTTGGTTTCAATTTTACTTTAGCTCTTTTTAGAATTATTATTATACCCTGAACCCGTTGAAAATGGGAAATCAGGGTATAATGGTTTGGTTAAAAGTATTTAACAGGCAGAAGGAAAGCGTGGCAGACCCCACAAAGGATAAATATTCTTGATCAAGGCGACGAGTTGAGTCGAGTTGGCCCTGTCCGTCTGACTGTCCGCCCGTCTGTCCGTATGTATAAACGCGTTGATCTCAGAGGACCTAAGAGCTAGAGACTTCAATTTCTTTAAAAAATGTCCATATATATAGCGCGCATATCGAGTTTATCGTTAGAAAACTATAACTCATTTCGATATTTTTATCGAAAATCAGTTATAAAATTGAATCTCCCACATCTTTAAGGCTAGAGTCTCCAAATTAAAATTGTATATTCAGATGCATTTTATACAATTTCGGTTTTTGTTAAAATTGACCCCTCACCCTCATGTTTGTAAAAAGTATATTTCAAATACTAAAAACTTGTGCTTTGGAACGTACATACATTTATACATTATGTTTACGTTTTAAAAGTTTCATAAAATTGTACGTCTAGAAATCAACTTATCCAAAATAAATTTTAATAACATTGCCAACCCTGCAGCGCAGCCCAAGCGCAGTCGCCTGTGTATGTAGTGTGTGTGCGTGTGTGTGTGGGTGTGTGCGAGCTAATATTGAAATATCAGTTGCTTGGAGGGTTCAGGGTATATCCTAGTCGAGCAGTCTCGACTAGAGCTCTCTTACATGTTTTTTTTTTTTTTATTCTGAGCTTGCAAAAGTATTTGATGTTTAACCATCTAATAGATGGTTTTTTTTAGCAATTATATATGTATGTATTTATGTATGTTAATGTCCCTGCATTATTAAACTTTTTCATTGAATCATTTCACTTAGTTTTGAAATGGAGATGAGGTCGTGTCGTGATCTCGATTTCAACTCGAATTATACGATAACTGCCACTGTAGTAAAGTTCATATCATACATATATGGCTGAAGGGTTTAATTTAGTTCTAATAATACACAAATCTAATCGCTACAAATCGCCCTTATCATGATATCAGTTAATTCTATTTAAGTCTATGGACTGACCAAGTCGCCAACTTCTGTCTGTTGCATATCGTGCACGCGCACATCTCTAGCAGAGTCAGAGCAGACGAATTGATACACACACACGTGCACATACGACACAGAATTTCTCGCTATGCACTTATGTATGTATTTGCATTTTAATACCACCCTTCCTCCATACCACACTCACAGACTTTGTATATATGTACATCAAATAATTGTCAACAATTGTTCAGATGCAAATTGCAGTTACATTGAGTGTGCGCCCACACACACACACACCCTGTAATACAGAGGTAACAATACAATCACAAAGCACTGAGATTGGGAGAGAAAGAGAGACAGAAAAACAGAGATACAGTCAGTTGGGCAGAGGTGCTCACACACACACACACAAACATACACACACGCACAACGTATATTTAAGTTGTCATCATAACCCCGTTGTCATTAAATAGCTATAAGGCATTCTGAAAACGCATTGCAGATAATTGTCAAGTAATTACCCATTTTACATTATTAGTGTCATTGTTTCTTCTTCTTCTTCCTGCTCCCATTTTTCTTCTTGTTAATAACGTTAACATTAATGTAAAGATATTTATTTCACCTATGTACATACATATATACATATGGACATTTCTCCAGAAAAGTCAACTGCAGCCAAGAGATTGGCTCAATGAAGCTCATGATCTTGGGTGGTCGACGCGGATCCACATTCCAAATTTTAGCTTTATAGCTACCAACTAATATGATTTCTGGCATATCCGTCCGTAAATATAAAAGCCAAAGACTTAAATTTTTTTCTTAGATTCGTATATATCAGGCACATATCAAGTTTTTCTCAAAAAATAGCTAAAATCAAGTAAGGAAGCTCTAGTCGAGACTGCTCGACAACGAGATGCCCTGAGCCTTCCTAATTATATCTCCTACACCTTTGAAGCTACAGTATCCATATTTTAAATGCAGACTTATATGTGTTTTATAGAATTTATATTTTTGTTGTAGTTTACTCCTCACGCAAATATCCATCCCCTCACCCCTAAATGTGTAATAGGCGTATTTAAAATACTAGAGACTTGTGCTTTGGCAAATGTTATATTTACGAACTGAAAGTTCTATGAAGATTGTCCATCACCAAGAAAAGTTATTAAGCAATTAAGCCCACACTTCATGGGAACATGCCTATGAGTGTGTATTTGTTTAAGTCGAAAGATGCGAAGAATTATCGAAATATTAATTCTTCGAATATATTTTAGGCACTATTGATGCTACAGACCTGAAATTTGTTATCAATACGCAGGTTGACCCCCTAAGTCCAACGAGCTATGATGGATTTATCTCCGCTCAAAGGGATAGTTAATTTGGATAGTTAGGTTATTAGTAATCTCCTCTATCGATGTCCCAAAAATAATAAATAATAAATAATAATAATAAATATATATTTGGTTTTTCAGCCTTATTTGAACATCATTGAACCTAGAGATTTACTGTGTATATACATATGATGAATACACACATTTTGTAAACAGATTTTGGATACCACGCCCATTCGTCCCCAATTTGTAAAAAACGCATTTCAAATACTAGAGACTGTGCTTTGAAATGTACATCCATTTGAACATTATGCTTACGTTCTGAAAGTTTCATTAAGATTTCACTAAGTCGCTGCTTACTGCGCAGTTAGCAGAGCGTGTTTTTATATGAGCGTGCGGATGCATGTGTATGTACACATGTATATGTGCATAAATTAAGTATAGAATGATTAAAATATCAGCTTGGAGGGTTCAGGGTATCTCCTAGTCGAGCAGTCTCGACTAGAGCCTTCTTACTTGTTTTTATTTGATCAAGAATAATAGATCAATTTATTTCGTTTCTTAAGCATAGACCTAGAGACTTCTAATTTATTATGTTTATACATTTGATGAGAACTTAATTGTTGGAACTGACAGATCATACTATTGCCCACATTTCAGTGCAGCCCAAGCGAAGTCGCAGCTTACAGCGCAGAGCACTTCTACTTGTTTCATTTATATTTAACATATTCTATAAAAATGTTCTCCTTTGTCCTAGTCGTAAGAAGCTCTTGACTGAATGATGCATTGATTACTAATGATATTTTTGCTTGATTTCGCTATTTGTTCGTAGGACTCCAATAATGCTAACGACGGCTCTCCAATGTCCAGCTCTGATGTTGAAACTTTTAATGGCAAAATAGTTTACAATCTTGACGGCAGCGCCTTAATAATCGATGCAGGCAATGCGACTGTTTCGTCCACTAATCATTTAAGATCAAGCTGTGCCACAAGGACACCAATAGCAGCAGCAACAGCAACAGCAGCAGCTACAGCAGTAGCTACAGCAGCAGCAGCAGCAACAGTAACAGTATCATCTACAGCAAGAGCGCCCTCACATGTACATGTAGAGAATCGGAGTAGGGGACAAGTTGACGTTGAGTCTGAGGCTGACGGTGGAGCTGAGGGTGAAGATTTGGGAGTGGATGATACTTGCAGGTTGCCGAGTCACTTGAGTCCAAGAATCCATTCGTTTCGCGTGGTATCCGCCCAAGATGCCAGCAGCCATTGCCTGGATGCGGTAGATGCATTCCAGACACAAAATCATAAGCCAATATTGATGTGCTTCATATGCAAATTGTCGTTCGGCACTGTCAACTCGTTCAGCTTGCATGCGAATAGTGAACACCAATTGAATCTGGTGGAGTTGGAGCAACAGCTACTGAATCGTGAATTTTCGAGTGCGATCATTCAGCGGAATATGGATGAGAAGCCGCAGATCTCATTTCTACAGCCATTGGATGTTAAGGATGCTCTCAACATTGATGCCAGCGAAACAAAACGTATTCAGGATCAATTTTCAGGATCGGGCCCTGGTACGGGTCAAGGGGAAAGCTCGAGTGCCGAGGATACCGTGGCTGATGTTGACATGACAGAGGAGCTGCATAATATAGCAACAACTGTGAAATTTGGTTCCTTAAACTTAGCAACAATTAAGACTAATGATAATTTAGGCGCAAAGGCAGACGGCACGGAATTGACAGCTTGCTCGCTTCCAACAGCAAGAGGATCATCTGCATCGCCGACAAATGCAGTCGAGCCTTTGCGGGTGGCTAGTGAGGGCTCAACCCGTACGCCTACACCTCCGTCCCAACCTCCACCTCCTCCTCCCCCTCCTCCACCATTACGTTCAGCTGCACCTCCAGCTCCACCCAGTCCACCTTCTTCAGATGTAAAGTCCAGTACTGATAATATAGATAGCGATAAGTCAAACAAGCGTAGCCAAAGGTCCGGATGTGGCACTAATTCACCCACAGCTCCACAACAGCAGCAGCCTATGGATGTAGATACTGCAACTCTAACAGCGGCCGAAATGTTGCAGCAACATCTGCTCTCCTTGCAGCAGCAACAACATGCGGCCGGCGTTTATCCACCCACAATACAGACCCAAGCTCAGGTGCAACTAAGTTCCTTTCATGCGTCTCTCAATGCTTTGGCTAATGAGCAGAATGCACGAGGTGTTAAGCTACTCACAGAATTTCTGCAGCAGCAGCTACAGCAACAACAACAGCATCAGCAACAGCAACAGAAACACCTTTTGTTCCCCACACACTGCTTGGAGCATCCCGATTTTAAGGGTGTCGACTGCAAAACTTGTGAATTGATTGATATTCAACACCGAACCAAGTCGCCGGCTACTCCTCAATCTCAATCCCAATCCCAATCTCAGTCACTGCCACAGCCTCTGCGCTCGCCCAACGGCAGCATTTCCGCATCTATGCCCATCTCGCCCACCGCCGCGTCTGTTGGCAATACGACAGCCTCAAGCTTCACGATTGGCGCCTGTTCCGATCACATTAATGGGCGACCCCAAGGCGTGGATTGTGGTCGGTGAGTATCCACATTTTTCTTCCGTAGGCAACTCTGTATTCCTAACAGGAATATTTCCCCGGATATATACATGTCGCTTTTTTCTAAAAGATAATTTTGAGGACTGCAGCGTATCCCTGCACTGTCGCCCTTCTTCTTATTGCTTATCAACTGCTTGCTTTTTCACTAGCACGTTCGATTATATCAATCGAAACTCACTGGCAACTTTGTCAGGAAGTTTAGTGTTAGCCAATCTCATACTCAATTAATACCACCCAATATTAGGCATGAGCCGATATATCGAAAAGATGTTATATTCGAATAATACTATCATTTCCGCCACATACATACATATGCATATGTATATAAATATACAAAATTATAAGTCCTTGGCTTATTTCGGAGGGTTTATGTGGACAGACAGACGGCCGAATAGCCAAACACGACTGTATTCAGTTACCCAACTAAGTGCTCGGATTGTGAACTTCTTGGGCTATACTCTGAAAATGCATAAAACTGTATCTTCCTTTTATATGTATATGTCCATTTGTTTGAGGAGAAGGAATCGAGGTCTATAATCGATCATTGAAGCGTAACATTACCAATTTGGGTTTAGGCCGGTGTTTGCTACCCCGCCAAAATATTTCTCCATATACACATACCCATATACACATACACATATATTATGGGAGGCTTGTGAAAAGGGTTGATTGGGTTATGGTCTCGGCTATCGAGGTATTTCTCGATATGGGCAACTCTCCGGCGCGCAACTCACGTCACTGCTGACAATGCAATGCAATGTGAAAAGGGGTCGAGCAGCACATAATAAGCGTAATTACTGTTGCTGTTTGAACTTTGGCAGTGTGCAAAAAGGGATTCATCGCCATCATCAGCCTATGGAATAACTCATTAGTAGTAATTTCCGACATGGTGGGGGTCAAGAACTCGGTCTTGGCTGGCCAGGCTTTGTTGATTGGTCCCAGCCCCCGACTTCCGAGCTACCTCGGGCTCTATTCCGGCTGTTCATTTAAACGCAAATGAGCCTTGGGACATGTTCGCTCCAATTTGTGTATTCACGTTGATTGCATGACATCTGAATGAAATCCTTTCTTCAATCTAACACAGCACAGCAGAGAACCATACACTGAGGTATATGCGAAGTAAATATAGAGTTTTCTATCAATAAAGTTCCAAGATTATAGATTGTGGGTGATCGTGGCAAGCCCAAGACAAGCTCAGCATTTGGTCGTATGAATTGCAGTATACACAAATACGGGATGCACATAAGGGGATATTACGTCTCCGTGGTCCCAACTCAAATCACAAACAATGCTATTTAAATAATTGTACGGGCTTATTTAAACGAACGCATTGTCGACAATCTCTCTTGGGAGTCTTTGAGCCAGAGATGAATATGAGGAAATGGTCGGTCGGAGGCAGCGCAACAAAAATAAATTAAACCAATTGCGCGGATTTCACTTATAAATTATATATATATATATATCTGTCGGCTTCAATTCAAATTGCCGCAATTCCCTGCGATCATAAAATTCCATCAACACTTTGTGGGGTGTTGTTTGGCAGTCCCGTCCATTGTGAAATACTTGCTAATTGAATGTGCCACTCAGTTACAATAAAGTTATGCGACTAGAATTCAAATTAAGTAGTCGTGATACAAGCGCACATAGCACAGGGCATAGAACATTCATTCTCCCAGCTGAGATTGAAGCCCGTATAAATATAAATTATTTGTAATTATTTCAATTACCTGCGTATCATTCATCTCAGCCCTCTCGCAAAGCATCGATATTTTTGGTCCTCTCAATCTCCCATATATGTATCTCCCATTTATGGCTCTGAGTATTTCTCTTTGTCCTGGTTGACTAAATATAATGGACCAAGTAAAAAGGCTCAAGTCGGTAGTGTATATAGCTTATCCGTATGCAAGTATGCACAGGTCGCATTTCTATTTTGTTAAACGATTTACCTTTACCGGGGATTGAACCCGATTCTTGCTATTGTTGTCAGTTCGTGAAAGAGAATCGGACTCTCTTTCTGTTTAGATATCGAGAAAAGAGAAAACGCGAGATCACTCCAGAAAATATGTTGAACATCTAACGAATTGGAATTTATATATGCTACAATTGGATATATTTTACTGTTTATTGTTGCAGCTGCGAGATGTTATTGAATTCGGCTCGCCTCAGCAGCGGCGTTCAGATGTCCACGCGTAACTCCTGCAAAACTCTAAAGTGTCCGCAATGCAATTGGCACTACAAATACCAGGAAACCTTGGAAATCCATATGCGGGAGAAGCATCCAGATGGAGAAAGTGCCTGTGGATACTGTTTAGCAGGTAGGTCTCGAAAGAAAAGAGCAAGAGAGAGAGTGGGAAAGAGAGAGTGAGTCAAAGGGGAGCGAGAGAACAAAATATAGTGAACACGAGAGAGTGAAATATAGAGATGTTGTGAATGTGAGAGGGAAAGAGAGAAAGATCTGAGCTATACTCAAAGGGATAAAGGTTCCAGTACAGCTGAGCTCTGTTATCGCTCAATTTCAGATGGAGTGCCAGGCTGCGAGCTATCTTTCGGTCTAGGTTTCAGCATCTGCAAGTCCAGATGGTCGGCCAGCCTTACAATCGAGGCTGCGAGGTATATTTAGGCTAAGAAACGCAGTTTCCGCTTGGAGTAGATCATATGGATCGGAGCCACCGCGCAGTCAAGCGCCAGAGTTAGAGTATTTTACAGTCGAGCGCTTTTAGTTGTCGGCGGGCGCAAATGTTGCAGGACTCCAATCATAAAAGTATTCACATCAAATTAAATCGTTTCAGGTCAACAGCATCCACGGCTGGCTCGCGGCGAATCGTACTCATGCGGCTACAAGCCATATCGCTGCGAAATTTGCAACTATTCGACGACAACGAAGGGCAACCTATCGATACACATGCAGTCGGACAAGCACTTGAACAATATGCAGGAGCTAAACAGTTCGCAGAACATGGTTGCGGTAGCAGCAGCAGCAGCAGCAGCTAGCGCCAAGCTAATGCTTCCCAGTCCAACACCGACTCAAGCAGCACCGTCTCAAACAGCATCAGCGGCAGCAAATGTTGGCGCTTCAGTTAATGCCAATAGTGCTGCAGGCAATGTAGCAATAACTGTGAAAGAGATAACAACGACGGCAGCAACATTGTCATCGAGCAAACCGAAACCGACGTTTCGCTGCGACATCTGCAGCTACGAAACATCGGTGGCGCGAAATCTGCGCATCCACATGACCAGTGAGAAACACACGCATAACATGGCAGTGCTGCAGAATAACATTAAGCACATCCAGGCATTAAATTATCTTCAGCAGCAGCAGCAGCAGCAGCAGCAGCAGCAACAGCAACCAGCAGCAACAGGCAATTCGAATACCTTTATGACAGCTGGGCCGGAGGTAGCCTTAGCTGACTTGGCTTATAATCAAGCGCTGATGATACAGCTGTTGCAACAGAATGCCCAAGCACAGCAGCAGCAGTTGCTGCCCTCCACTGCCAGCAAAATGTCGCCAACAAGCACGGGCTCGCCGGCTAGCACGCCCGAGCAGCTGCACACCACGTTCGCCGCCTACTCGCCAAAGTCCAAGAAGATTCCAACGGGGATCGGGAATCTGGCGACTGCAACGAGTGCTGAGCCAGAGGTGCTCGATGCGTACTCGGAGAGCCAGCCAGAGCTGTGGCCCACGGCCCTATATAGCTGCTTGATATGCGATTGCTATAGCACCAACGATATGGAGGAGCTGAATCAGCACCTGCTGCTGGACCGATCGCGGCAGCTGTCAAGCTCTTCCACGGACATCATGGTCATCCACAACAACAGCTACATTTGCCGCTTATGCAACTATAAGACCAATCTGAAGGCCAACTTCCAACTGCACAGCAAGACGGACAAGCACTTGCAAAAGCTCAACTTTATCAATCACATTCGCGAGGGTGGGCCGCGCAACGAGTACAAGCTGCAATACCAAGTCCAACTGGCGGCGAATGTGGTGCAGGTGAAGTGCAACTGCTGCGACTTCCACACGAACTCCATTCAGAAGCTCTCGCTGCACACGCAGCAGATGCGGCATGATACAATGCGCATGATCTTTCAGCACTTGCTGCACATCATACAGAAGAGTCGCATGCATCGTAATTACAGGGAGTCGCCGATGCCTATGCCGATGTCGATGTCGATGCCAATGTCAATGTCGCTATCGATGCCGATGCAATTGCATAATGACGATCAGCAGGAGCAGCAACAGCAACAGCAACAACAACAGACATCGCCATCAGCATCATCATCGACCCCGAAGAAATCCCTTTGTTGTCAACTATGTAATTTTGTTGCCAAAAATCTGCATGACATGGTACAACACGTGAAGAGCTTGCGGCACATGCAGGTTGAGCAATTTATTTGCCTCCAGCGCCGTAGCGAAAATATGGAGATGCTCGGACTCAACGAGGTGTTTAAGGTCACCGAACAACTGCCGCTGGCTTCCACTGAAGGTAGGTGTCAGCAAATCCCTTAGAAACCACTAGACCATGTTAAATGCAGCAGAAGCTTATCCAATGCATTTCAAGATCTAACGCCTAGCTATATGTTGTTCCGCACAGCCCTCAAAATTAAGATACAATTACGCTTAACAAAAATGATAGAAGTTAGCCAAATACATTTTGTGAAATAAGAGGAATGGTAATGATCGGCCGACGACGGTAGCGGCTCAAGAAAAGATTTTTTTTTAAAATTGGATTCACAGATCCGAAGAGCATAACAATTACAAACCAATTGCCAGGGAGACAGAGAGGTGGAAAGAGAGAGACCAGAAGGAGCAGGACAGACTGCTATTATCCATTATTGGAAAGAGCCTAGATACCATGTAGCTGTGTATGTTTCGCTAGTGGGAGTGTGAGTGCTCAGCACAAAATCCAGATTCCAGCTTTTTGCCAGCTGGGATCTGCCTCTCTATCCTTCTCCTTCTCGCTTTCGCTCTCTCGCTCTCTCTCTCTCTCTCTCTCTCTCTCCTTCTCTCTCTTGTCTTTCTCTGTCTCTGTCTCTCTGCTTCTCTTTGGTTAGGGCCACTATGCGCTGCAGCGTCTGCTGTTGCTATGTAGCTTAGGTGCTAAGCCTGCGGTACGGGGCCCCGCACGATGCCACAGCTGAGATATGGGAATATCACACTGTGTTTACCTGCGCTTGGGCCAACGGCCAACTGAAAACTGAGAACTGCAAACTGCAAGCAGCAGACTCAGGTCGGGCCTGGACGTGGAGCAAAGTGTGTGCTGTGCACGTCACTAATTGCAAATTCGATGGATACATATAATCGTTTTTGCATTCTTAAGTAATTTGTAATAATTTCCTCAAGGGTCAGCGTCAGCGTATAAATCTCAAAGCGCATATAAATCGGCAGAAGAGTAACACACACACACGCGCGCACAGACAGAAACTGATATATGTACATATGTATATATATATATATATAAAGAGAGTGAGCGAGATATAGACAGATGGAATAAGACAGAGAGAAGAGAACTGGCGAGTTTCGCCACAAGAACGATAATAATCGAAAAATCGGTGACCAAAATCGAACTGGAATCTCAGTTCTTAATGATGAGTTACGAACGTATCGTATATTATACAATACTTAAGTTTCTCAATGCGTGTGAGTTTGCGCTTGAATGAGTGCGACTGTAGTAGTATCTTTATTGTATCGCAGACATGTGGGAAGGAAAATTAATAATAATAATAACACTCAGATTTAACAAACGAAATAGGAGCATCAATAAAACAAATTTTAATTGTTTCATCTTGAATAGTAGTAGTATTCAATTTTTATTATTATCGATTAGTTAGCTTATTAGCAGACAAAACATTAGAGAGTTCTTTATCACTCTCTTCCTGTTTCTCCCTCGCAATGATCGTCTCTATTTGGGCCAAGTTAATTTATTTTTTCAAGAATTTAATACTCTACATAGATATGAAGATAAATCAAAATCTGTGAGCGAGTATTGTGTAGTCAGATGCTATCGACTACAAAAAGTTCTCGGTATGTGGGACTTTCATGCTGTCGGCTTTTTAATTCGATGCAATCAAGCTGTATGGAAATTGCTTTGAAATTGGTAATGGAATTTGAAATATATTCGCATTTGGTCCGTATCACAACAACTACACCCTTGCTTGCAATTAACTGTACGCAGCTGAGACTTACTTCGACTCCAACAGCAACACCAATCCACATCAGACAGAGTTCGCGTTGGAGTTGGAGATGGCGACTAAGTCGGACTGAGGTTTGGGCACTGGGCGCTGAGTTCTTGATTCTGGATTTCTTCTTCTGACTATGAACGTGTTGTGCGTTTCGGCTTTGTTGTGGTCGTTCCTATTATCAAAGGTATTGATTAGCCAAAGGGGTCTCTACAGGGTTATTAATCTGTTAAAATAAAAAAAAAAAACATTAAGACTCTGTTTTTATGTGTGTATGTATGTATGTGTGTGTGGGGGTTTTTTTTTATATTCGTTTATTTACAAGCTTAATATACTAAAAGTTGCAAGAGTGTTATCTCGGATAGCGCGCGTTGCTTGCGGCACGGCTTCGCAAGCACTATGCGCTACCTTAGCCTGGTACAGCTCGTCTTCTTATTCGCTCGACTCTGCGCAACTCCATCATCACTGTGGCCGCGAAGGTGCTTGTTAGTTCCCAAGCTTCCTCCGATTCCAGCATGGCGATGACTATGTTGTCCGCTCTGATGGAGCGGCCCAGTGCCTCTTCTAGACGACGCCTCTCCTCCAGGAACCGTCCACATACGAAAAGGATGTGGTTGGCGTCTTCCACATGCCCTCGCCCGCACCAGGGACACTCGTCAGTTTCCTCGTGACCAAAACGCTTCAAGTAGCTCCGAAAGCATCCATAGCCCGAGAGGATCTGCGTAAGATAGAAGTTAACCTCGCCGTGTTTGCGGTTAACCCATGGTTCGAGCTCCGGAATGAGCTTGTGCGTCCACCGCCCTTTGGCTGAGCTATTCCACTTCCTTTGCCATCGTGCAATGCTGTTCGCCCTGATAGCGTTGTGTCGCACATACGCGTGCGAATTCCGCTCCACGGCTTAGGCGACCAGGTACTCCAGTGGCACCATGCCGGCTATGACAAGCGCCGCATCATCGGAGATAGTCCTGAAAGCGCAGCTGACTCTGATTGCGCTCAGTCTGTAGATCGCGCAAATGCCCCGGCTGTAGCTCGGCGTTGCCATAGCTCTTGACCATATTGGCGCAGCATAGAGGATGACAGATCTAATGACGCTCATTAGAAGAAGACGTCGTTGCTGTTTAGGTCCCCGCGTGTTAAGCATAATTCTTGAGAGAGCTCTACAAGAATCAGCTGCCTTTTTATGCACATATTCTAAGTGCTCGCGGAAAGTTAATCTTGTGTCTAACATGACGCCAAGATACTTAATCGCCCTCTTTGACGCGATGCTGACGCTGCCTATCCTTATATTGGCAGTCTCCACTTTCTTGCGACTGCTTACTAGGACGACTTCCGTCTTGTGCGCCGCAAGCTCGAGTCCAGCTCCTGTCAACCAGCTTCGTATGCGATTGATACTTTCGATGCACATATCCTCTGTATATTTAAGCTTCTTGCCTATGGCGACGACAGCCACATCATCAGCAAAACCAATGGTGTGCTCACCTGCTGGTACTTCCAAGCGCAGTACGCCGTCGTACATGATATTCCATAGGAGAGGCCCCAGCACTGAGCATTGGGGTACTCCAGCTGACACTGTATGAGTTTGGGGACCCTCACTCGTGTTGTATACCAGTGTTCTTCCTCTGAAGTAGCTCTTTATTATCTATTTTAGATATTTGGGGATATTATATTGTGACAGCGCATTCAGTATCATATCCCAATTAGCTGTATTGAAGGCATTCTTTACGTCCAGGGTCGCGATGATGCAGTATTGCTTCGTCCCGTGCCTCCATCTGGTGCCTTGGATGGCGGAAGTTGCCAGGCCAACAACTTTATCTAGAGTATCTGTTGTTGACCGGGCCTTCCGGAATCCAAATTGATTTGGTGATAGGCCTCCGGCGCTAGCTGTGTTGTGTGTGTGTGTGTGTGTGTGTTTTTATTAACGATGAACAAAATGGTTTGTTGTATTCCCAAAAACAACAACAATATGAATATTTTATTCAAACGGTAGACTTTAGAGATAAGAAAAGAATTACCACTATTATTTTGATAATAATAGAATTGCATAACGTCGGCCTGTATTGTGCACTTAACCCGTTTTGTCAAATTTGCAGTTCTTTTAAGACATTGAGTCTCACATCTCATGCAACTTGATTTTCAAGTCGGAGATATTCAACACTGTTTTTACCAATTTTTACCAACAACTATTTTTAATTAGGCTAATACATGGGCTATTTGATGGGCTATATAAATATGATTATATAGCAACCAATTTTTGGTTCATTTGGCTGAGTGCGCGGATGCTCTATGAGAAGTGAATGTATCGTTAAGAGAATAAAATTCTTTTTAAGGCAGAATACATTGGTATGCGTTATCTTTATTATTATTGATAATATAGTAAGCTAAACATTGCGGACTAAAAAAAAACATTCTGCTCGAATTATATACATATAAGAAAATGAACGCAGTTCAGTTAGAAACTAGAGACTTGAAATTTAGAACACATACGCGAGTATATCTCCGATTCACCCACTAGGGGCGTGGCAAATCGGAAAATGCATTTTTCGATATACCAGAAATTAGTTGATGAGCTAGAAAGCTGCAATTTGGATAAAATCAAAGCAAATCGGATAAAACTGTATCTCCTAGAGTTGTTAGGCTAGAAAGTTAAAATTTTGCACGTGAGCTAACTTTATGATTCTATACAGATTAAAGAAAAATTATATGTCTACGCTTTTTAAGGGCGTGGCAAATTCGACCTGAAGATATAGTGATTTCTCAATTTGAATATTCGGGCTGACCTGCCAAGACGAAAAAGCTTTGATGGATATATGTCCGCCCACAGGGGGCGTGGCAAACCGCAAAAGTTTATATCTCCAAAAGTAAAAGAGCTAGAAGAAATTTGGATGGTTAAGTTACTAATAACCTCCGCTATCGATTCCCTAAATAATATTGTTACGCCAAAAAAACCCTGTAATCTTTAAATTTTTTTGAGCGTAAGCAATTTTCGCACACAATTAAGTTCCTACGCCCAGTGGGGGCGTGGCAAATCTAGAAAAACTGAATTTTCTACAGTATTAGAGCTAAACTTGGCTACTTGCTTACCAAATATTAAAGTAACGCCAATTTTAGTGCTTTTCATTTATGTATAATTTTTGTTAGTTTTGTTAAAAAAAAAAATATATATATATATATATATATATATATATATATATATATATGTAAATAATTACCTTTCTCCCCTCCATGTATCGATTTCCGTCTCTTCTATTGCAGATTCAAGCCTCGACTGCGGCCTCAATTTGGCTACCACTGTTTCAGCTGGTGCAGCGACAGAAATGGGCTTTGGATCATCCACGGATGCCAATATATTCTCGCCGACCTCCGTCTCCAGCTGTGCAACTTCCGGTGGCAAGGCGCAGGCGCGCGTCCCTTCCCCCTTATTATCGAACAGTGCGCCGACGACTATTTTCAAATGTAACATCTGCGAATATTTTGTGCAAACGAAAAAGGATATGGAGGGACATATTGAGGCTCTTCATCCTAGTTCCGAGATAGACGACTATATTAGTATACCGACAAACACGGCTGCGCTGCAAGCCTTTCAAACAGCAATCGCAGCTGCTGCTCTGGCTGCAGTCCAGCGCTGTAGTGTCACACCCTCTACGACACCGACGCCGACGCCAACGCCTACGACTCCAGATGGACTTGGCTCCGGAGTGGACTTGGATGACTGTCCCGTTGAAATGAAGCGCGAGCGCTTGGACGATACCGACGAAGCTGTTGGAGATGGTGCCAAGGAAGACGAAAAGGGCGCGAACGAGAAGCTGCCTCAATCGGGTGTCTCATGTCCACTATGCTTGGAGAGCGGATATAACGAGAAATCATCCCTAGAAACGCATCTGATGAGCGTGCACAGTGTGACGCGAGACGGACTCGCTCGACTCCTGCAGCTGGTCAATCGCAAGGCGTGGCGTCCTCTCAAAGACACTGATTTGACGACGACGACAACAACAACAATGGCAACTGAGGACAGCAAAGGTGCGAAAAGTGATGCCACGCCCACACCCACAGCTGTCTCAACGGGCGTTAAGCAGGGCCTGGCGTGCCAGCAGTGCGATGCGATTTTCAAGCACGAAGAGCAGCTGCTGCAACACGCGCAGCAGGCGCAGCATTATCCAATGCAAAGCGGCGAATACCTTTGTCTGCTTGTTAACCATGGCAATCGGCCATGCTATATGAGCTTTGGCAGCTTGTCCGCAATGACTGGGCACTTCAAGGACTCGCACATGAGTCTGGTCATCTCGGAGCGGCACGTCTACAAGTACCGCTGCAAACAGTGTTCCCTGGCTTTTAAGACGCAGGAAAAGCTCACCGCTCACATGCTCTACCACAGCATGCGAGATGCAACCAAGTGCTCGCTGTGCCAGCGCAATTTCCGCAGCACTCAGGCATTGCAGAAGCACATGGAGCAGGCGCACCCGGCCGAATGCTCGCCCGTCACGAGCAGCAGTCCTAGGGACATGTCGCCCAGTCTGTTGCATGGCGCCAGCGGGATGGATAAAGCACCAGCCGAGTCAAATGTTTTTGATTTTACTACCACACGAGCTAATGAAACAGGTAAGTTCTCCGAAGATGCGAATCCATCCATAATAGAACTTTTGGGTGTGGGAAAAGGCAGAATCAGCCGCGGTCGCTCCAACATTTATTCTTGATAAGGAAAAGTATCTAGCCTGTCTATCCGTACGACTGTCCGTATGTCAAAATGTACAAGCAAGTTTGTTAAAATCGATCTAATACAATCTGATACTGAAAACGTGCCACTTAGTCAGGCAGCTCTACAGGCCAGAAAAGACTTGAAGGCTTTACCCATTGATCATATTAAGACCAACAGAGCAAAATGACTAGATTCTCTTGGTATATTTGTCTACTTGCCTGAACAGGCTGTGTGAACACACTTCTGTGCGATTGCTCCCACTTGCCCTTCAAGCAGCTCAGGATATCTTCCAGTCGAGCCCTGTACAAAATATTATTCCCAGTAGGAAAATGAGCCTATGTGAAAGTGAATATGTGTACCGAATTTGATTGCATTTTTTATATTGTTCAGTTGCCAAAGCGAGTGAGACTGGAGAAAAGCAATCGCCGCAGCACACAGCCTCGCCATTTCCACTAGACGCAGTTGCGAAGGAAGCACCTTCGAGCTCTCAGTTAATGTCTCCAAACGCGCAGGATGAGCCTTCGTCAACGGAGCAGCATCAACACTTTGCAGTGCTAACTGCTGCGCTGCTTAAACAGCAACAGCAGCAGCAAGAGGCACCGGATGACCAGCAATTAGCGATCTCAAGTGGTGAGCTGCATCATCCACAGTTGCAGCTGCCAGCGCAGCAAGACAAGGCTTATCCTCATCATCAGCAGCAGCAGTCAGCTCCATTCGTTAACATCAATCCGCAGTCTTTTCAAGGACTTCAGAGTATACAGAGCTTGCAACAAATACAACAACAATTGAATGTTGCAGCAGCGGGCTCAGGGATGCCTATGAATCCGGTGGACATGCTCAACCTGATGCAATTTCACCACTTGATGTCACTGAACTTTATGAACCTGGCACCGCCGTTGATATTTGGTGGTAATGATACAGCTGGAGCCGCTGGAGCAGCAGCAGCAGCTGGAGTGGGTGGAGTCCAGAACAATGTCATTGGCTCCGGCGCATCAGCTGTAACTGGCAGCTCCGAGCGCCAGTCAAAGAGCTCAGGCACTACAGCAGGCGGCAGCCTGGCAACGGATGCAGCCAGCATCAACCTAATTCCACCCAACAACACTCAGGTGAGGCCCAAACGAACCCGCAAGTCCCATTCGAGATAAGTTAATTAGAACTCAACTTTCACCTAGCAGCAACTGAGTAGCAATCAGAAGCGCGCTCGCACACGCATCACGGACGACCAACTAAAGATATTGAGAGCTCATTTCGACATAAACAATTCGCCCAGCGAGGAGAGCATTATGGAAATGTCCCAGAAGGCAAATCTGCCAATGAAGGTATAGAGAGAGTCAGAGAGCGAGAGCTAATAAGATATTAATGAATACTTTTGCAGGTTGTTAAGCACTGGTTCCGCAACACGTTGTTTAAGGAACGACAGCGCAACAAGGACTCGCCATACAACTTTAATAATCCGCCATCGACTACTCTTAATCTAGAGGAATATGAACGTACTGGGCAAACAAAGGTGACCTCATTAGTTCCAGCGGATGCTCCAGTGGCACCAGCTTCAGCGGCAGCTGTAGGACTTGCAGCTGCAGCCAGCAACAACCTAATTGCAACCACATCGTTGCCAGCGGCAACTGCAACGGAAAATGCAACTGCAACTGCAACAAATCCGAGTAGCAACAGCAACATAGGTGATTTTTTTAAAGCGCAAGTTGTTGACATGATTCACACTCAGCCGGTAGCCAAGCAAGAAAACGCATTACCATTAGAGGTGCAAATCAAATCAGAGCCGCACGACGACAATCTTGATTTCTTTCACAAAAGCCAATGCCAGCTGAAGCAGAATCAGCATCAGCAGGAGCAGCAACAGCAGGTGTTTCAGTTTCTGAACCAACAGCAACAAATGGAGACAACAGAGGCGCTGGTGCCACATCAAAATATGGACATGCATGATAACCCAATGCAGCTTTCAGCCGGGCACCATCAAAGCCAACAGCAGCAGCAGCAAACGAATTGCTTTGAAACTAAGTCGGAGAGTGGAAGTTCGGATGTACTATCAAGACCGCCGACTCCGAATAGCATTGCAGCCGGCAATTTATACAGTAACATGAACGATTTACTCAGTCAACAGCTGGAGAACATTGGCAGTAATATGGGACCGCCGAAGAAATTGCAGATATCCGGTAAATCATTTGAGAAGTTAGCGGGAACGAGCTCATCGTCAGGCGAGCGGGCTTTGCCGACAGCGCCAGTTTGCTTGGAGAGCAATTCGTCGAACTCATCGAACTCTTCGTCCTCAACATCCGGTGGGAAGCGCGCGAATCGCACGCGCTTCACGGACTATCAAATCAAGGTACTGCAAGAGTTTTTTGAGAACAACTCGTATCCAAAGGACAGTGACTTGGAGTATCTAAGCAAGCTGCTGCTGCTGTCGCCACGGGTAATTGTTGTGTGGTTCCAAAACGCACGACAGAAGCAGCGCAAAATCTACGAGAATCAGCCGAACAATTCCCTGTATGAAAGCGAGGAAACTAAGAAGCAAAACATCAACTACGCCTGCAAGAAATGCAGTCTGATATTCCAGCGCTACTATGAACTGATACGCCATCAGAAGAATCACTGCTTCAAGGAGGAAAACAACAAGAAATCGGCCAAGGCACAAATTGCAGCTGCGCAAATCGCTCACAATCTTAGTTCAGAGGACTCCAATTCCTCTATGGATATACATAATCACCAGGCAACGGGAAGCCTGGGTCAAAATGTGGCGGCTGCTGTTGCTGTAGCTGCTGCAGCAGCAGCAGTCCACTCGGCACATTCGAGCTCACAGCCATTTGGATCATCTCCATCGCCGCAACATTTATTTAGCAAGGGCTCATCATTAACTGACTTTAGTCCATCGACGACACCAACGCCGCCGCAGAGGGAGCGCAGCAATAGTCTGGACCAGCAACGTTTGCCAAAATTTGATTGTGAAAAATGCGAAATGCAGTTCAATCAATTTGAGTTACTGCGTGAGCATCAGCTCATGCACTTAATGAGCCCGGCTCTGTTTCCTAATAGCAGCAATCAGCCATCGGCCAGCCAGTCTGAAGCAGCTTATGGTCCTTTTGGGAGTATATTACAGGGGCTGCAACAAGCGGCACAGCAGCAACAGCAGCAGAAATTACAACAGCCGCCAGCAAAGAAAAGAAAATGCTCTGAAAGCTCTTCAAATGCTGAGGAGATATCAATTGGAGAGTTTGAGACTATACAAAAGAAACACGAGTTCCTATATCAATACTTTATGCAGAATGAAGCCAGCGCAGAGATTAAACAACAATTTCTTCTTCAGCATAAGCTACAGCAGCAGCGACAAGGAAATGAAACGGACTTGGAGCTAGAGTTCTTGACCAATTTCTATCAACAAAGCGAACTGAAGAAGGTCAATAGCTATGATTTTTTATTGCAATACTATCAAAAAAATGAGGATGGATTGAAACAGCATAATCAGCAACTGTCATTTACCTCCAGCAAGAAACCCACAATCGAATTCCTGTTGCAATACTATCAGCTTAATGAATCTAAGAAGTTTTTTCAGTTAACGGCCTCGCCCCAAATCAAGTCCCAACCGTCGTCGCAGCAGCCGAACGCGACGGCGGATGAACCAAATATATTGATCGGCTTACAGGAGCAGCAGCAGCTGCAAGAGAAAAAGGTTAAGGTTGAGCAAATTGAGGAGGAGCAGGAGAATAGAACCGATCCAGACGGAACACAAGGCTGTCCAGCTGATGCGAATGATCTGCTGCCACCCGACGAGAAGCTTAATAACAACCATATCAACATAAGCATCAACGAAGCTCAACGCATGCTGAGTAGAGATATGAAGGAAAATGATGTCATTGACCGTCGTGACGTGGCCTTGGAACAACTGAACAAGTCGAATGAGCCCATCAATGGGGACAAGCAGAAATCGCTCAACGACAAGCCGCAGTATTTTCAAAACCTTGAAGACTTCCTCGACGCAACAATGATTGAGAACCATTCGCAAATGCTAACATTCAACGACGACGAAAATCCAAGTCCTAGAGTTGAGAGTATTAAGTCCAATGATTGTTTGCCCCTGGACACGACATCAGTGCAGCTCAGCGCGCCTTCCAAACAGAACAAACGGCTGAGAACAACAATACTTCCAGATCAACTGAATTTTCTGTACGAGTGCTACCAAACCGAGTCCAATCCCAGCCGTAAAATGCTTGAGGAGATTTCCAAAAAAGTCAATCTTAAAAAACGTGTTGTACAAGTAAGTCAAAATTCCGATATACCTACACAAGTTAGTCATTATGGGTCGCGATTGATGTTTGCTTTTCCCGAAAAGCATTGCGACTATTTCCCTATACTTACGGGGATGGATGCCAAAATGTCCAACTGAAATCGCCTCAATTAAGGCCAGTCCAGTTCTTCTCAGCAAAATCGCATATTATAAATTCTGGTGCCGACTCCCGAACTTGTCTTGATTTACTCTACTTTTGGCTCGCAACCCCACCATTCGTTTCTCCGGTATTTTCATAGTTTATTTTAAATTTTGACTTTCATAGTTTATTAACGTTTCTTTTTGCTTTATTTTACTTTTATTTATTTTTTAGTGAAAACTGAAAACAGAACTGCGAACTGTGCACTAAAATTCGAGCCTCAAATAAAATGTTTTGTTAAAAAGTTAATGATCAAACCAAATAAAAATTATGTACAGCCTCACAATATCCATGGGAGAACGAAGAAGAACATCTATCTGCTATTTTATATCGGGTACATTGGAGTAAGATTTTCAATTTTGAAATAAGACTAAGCAAATAATAATAATTTAATTCAAAGTTTACCCAAATCCTTGTATAATCCGTGTATAATGACCATAGGACGATAATGTCCGTGTGTCCGATCAGTTGGAGTCGCGAAGTGCTCAAGCAAGAAGCCCTATTAACTAAAATGATCATTTTATAAATCTATATGCATACGAAAGTCGTTCTGCGCTCTGAAATAAAAAAAGACCTGCTAAAACAATAGTTCATCAAAAATTAATTTGCCATAGTAAGCCCCAAGGCCATGGTTGATACTTTGCGTACCTACAAATTTTTTTAGTTAATATCGACTTTCTTTTATTAAGAAAAGTTTTAAATTTTTATTAGAAAATGTTTTAAATTTAAATTAATAATGTACTCGACCGTTACGGCCTATTTAATTTAAGTACCAGGTGAATGTATTTCTTTTTTTTTCTTTAATTTTTTTTTTTTTTTTACTGGCTGCTCCGAGTTTGTGTAAGCTTAGAGTATAGAACATAATTCTACACAATGGGACTAAGCAGTAATTTTATTTGCAAAATAGCTTAGTAAATGTTCATAGTTATTAATTCAACTTCCTTTGAAATGTACTCTCAGGTTTGGTTTCAGAACTCTCGAGCTAAAGATAAGAAATCGAGGAATCAACGACAATACGCGCACATTTCGGATGATAACAACAGTTTTGACGGATCTAGTGGCAAGGAGGTTGGCAACAACAGCAATAACAGCAATAATGGATTTACTGGTGGGGCTGACATCAAGTCAACCAAGACTCTAGCATTGAGTCAAGAAAGCAATGACCAGCTACAAGATTGCCAATTGTGCCAAATACCACAGGTGAATATGCATAAGCATGCATTCACCGTGGAGCACATCTGCAAGATGAAAAACCTGCTTGAGCAAACCAGCGAGTTCTATGCCCACAGTAATGCCAGCGGCAGCGACAACGACAACGAGTGCGATAGGGACAGAGAGAGGCGCTTCTACAGCCTCTCAAAGGCATTTTTACTGCAGCACGTCGTATCGAATGCGAGCAATAATATTGCGCCCACCGCCTCAACTGGACAAGTGGACGATGAGAACAATTGCTTAATAAACTACGATCCGAGAGAATCGGTGCTCACTGCAGATGATTCGCCGGCAGATGGACGACCGGCTACAGCTGCTGCGGTGGGCCACTTGGCTGGAGACATCGCCGTATCCGTGAAAGACAACGACAATGATATGCCAGAGGCTGGCCGAAAGACTTCGTCGGCGAATCGAGACCTAATGCAAAAACTATTCAATCGCAATCACATCACTGGTAAGATTTGCGAAATCACATGGATTGCCCCGGCGGAATTAGGAATTATATTATTACTACTACTATTATTATTATTATCATTACTATTATTTGGTTTATAATTATTTTAATTCTCTTTGTTTGACATGATTTAAACATTTTTGTGATTGAGTTCAATTGTTAGCGTTTTTTTTAAATTTGATCAGTTGATTTTAACATTAACATTGAATAACATACATACAAATGTGATGTAGGCACATGTATTCAATCAAGCACATATTAAAAAACAGATGCCTACAAAAATATGCTAACATGCGCGTTTATGGCATTCATACGCTGTACACGCATGGTGGCATATACAAAAATGTACAAGCGCGCATGAATGCATGCTGAATACGATGCCTGAGTGCATATATGTACATGTATACATGCGGATGCATGTGTAGGCAAATATTTACATACATATGTATGTACATACGATGTATACGCATGCATACTGGCGGCGCATACAGATATATGTGTACATATATGTACATGCGTGTATGCATGCATGTCAGCTTACACATGGACAGGCGTTGAAGAGAGCGGAAAAGTCAGATAATTATGTTTTAAGAAATGTCCAGTAAGATACACCCGTACATATATCTACATGTAAGTGGTTTATTAATTAGGCTTTTTAGATTTTATTTACATGTCATATATGTATGTCCATGTATGTATGTTTGCCCATCGACGTACCATTATTTATAAATACATTCGAAGATCGTAATATCAAAGACGTTTAAAGACGTTTTAACGACGAATACGAATTAGTTAACTATTTACACATGCCTCGCAATTTTCATTCATAACGGATAGGTCTTTAGTAAGGGCGAATGATATGCAAACATAAATTATGATAAATGTGTGTCTTAAGCATCAAGTAATTAAGAAAAAGCTATACTTATTTAGGTATGTAGTAATATCTCTAATGTACCGGGAAACACAATCTTCCAGTTTACACTCAACACTAAAAGTGCTTTAGCTTATATACATACGTATGCATACATAAAGACCTAATGAAATTGTATATGTAATTTCTGATTGATAGCTTAATAACTGTACATACGTCAAGGATCATTGTTTCATTTCAATATAACAATATAAACAAAATCACTTACGAATTCAAATTATTATATTTTTTAAAATCCTGTACAAAAAATAAATTCTTTTTTGATTCAAACTTTAAAGTTTAATTTGTAGTCAATTCTGCTTTTTGTTTTTAATTTTTTTAACTAACATGTTTCTGCTTATTGTATATTATAATACCCATTGAAAGCGTGTTCAAATTGTTATATATATAGTCGTTCACTCACGACTTGAAATTATAATGCAGAATTATAAATTGGTAAGCAATAGTAAAGAATTTTTTCTGAACAGTTATAGGTGGAAAATAATTTGGAATGCTTTCACTAATTGACTATGTGATCTGAGGTGAGTGCCTGTATATATACTTATATATACTTATATATATATATATATATATATATATATATACTTATATATATATATATATATATATATATATATATATATATATATATATATATATATATATATATATATACAGAGAGATATGTGTGCGTCCATTTATTTACTTCCAGAAATGTGTGTGTATTTAAGATTATTTCCATTTATTTACTTCCAGAAAATAATTCCTAATAATGTCATTGGCGACGAAACAAAAAACAGAAAGGAAGAGAAGGAGATGGATATTATATATATATATATATGTATATATATATATATATATATATATATAAATATATTAGCTACTATATGAAAACTTGAAAGTTCCTATTTTAAAGAAATTTAAAGCGACTAAATTTATGCATAATGTATGTGTACGTTAACGAGGTTACATAAATATTAAATATAAGAAAAATATAACTATACGGAAGTGTTCCTAACTATTAAAAAAATATATTTATATCTTAATCTTAACAAAAATTTCATATTTAGAATAGAAGGGAAATTATAAAAGAATACCCCAAATCTCTCGTTGCAGAGCTAGAAGTTAACTAATAATTATGTTCTCTCAATATATATTATTATATTATATATAGTGTGTATATGCTTAAAAAAAAAAAAAAAAAAAAAAAAAATAGAGGACCCGAGAAAAAAGTTCGAATTAGAGAGATGCAAACTGAGTTCCTAGCATTATATTGCTTTATGCCTTTATTTTCTATTTAAGATACATTAATTAAACAATTTATAACTATATATTTTTAAAAATTAGACGTCTGAACAACTCAGATGCCAGTTTCGGCTTGCCGGAGAGCACTATAAATAACATACATACTATATATACATACATATATGTATATAAATATATGTATGTATATTTAAATATATATATATATACAGGTATCCCTTATACAACGCGGTTTCGATATAACGCGATTTGGAAAAATTAGGTTTCGTTTTATATAACGTGAAGGGAAAAATACATAATTATTAAATCAGGTAACACTAATTTCCGTACCACATATTTATAATATGTAAAGAATAACAATAATGTTTTCAATAAACCTTTAATTTGTTTTAGTTTGTTTTTAAATTTTTTTATGTGCACATAATTATTTAATTTTGTTGTTGTTTTTTTTTTTTTTTAACTTTGAAATATGTATGTACATATGTATTATTATTCATATCTTGTGTTTTTCATTGTATAATAAAGTATTTAGTATTGAGTTGAAATATATGCGCATCTGTTATTTTCAATGTATTTTATTAAAATAAAAACCTATTTTTTAGATATCATGGAATTACATAACGCGCAAATGTTCTTGAACGTAACAATCGTTATAGTAGGGATACCTGTATACCAAAATGCTCAATATTTAGATGTCTGTAATCACCTACATATTTATTTTACTATTATTTTTTAATTTCGTCAAATTATGAACTATATCTATATCTATGTTCCAATTCTGTAGTTTCCCATATATTCGCGTATATGCATATACATGTGTTCGTATAGATTTAAATATGCACACATTTACTGACTAACTGACGATTGACTTATTGGTTAGAGTCATTGATTTATTTCTTCCCTTTGTCGAACGAGATTATGCATACACTGTTCGAGCAGCTGACTGAATTTCCTATCGCTTCGAAATATTTCACATTTAGCTCTTCAAATCAAGGACCCACAATAAGTTCTTGTCATCATTCGACAGATATCAGATAGTTTAGTTCCACTCTACAGGTCCTCACTAAGGCACCTTAATATACCAGGCGATCAAATGTAGGTGTTATTTTATAATAAATGATAAATGCACATACATACAGTCCTTCGAATGAACGCAAGACCATTACGAAAATTTGTTTATTAAATCCAAGATTGACCCTTCCACAGATTCCACAATGACCGCAATCTGCTAATTGTATCTTTAAATGGATCAAACTTCAATGATATGCCAGTTCTATTGTAATCGATATTTCGCTCGCGAGCGCAAATCTACTTCACAATTGAATTGAAATTGATAGGTATAATATTTTATTTATTGCAATTTTTGTTAAATATTTTTTAAGCTTCCATAACAGTGTCAAATATTATACCGTTATATATGAACATGACCATCTCCATTTACGTATGTAAATGTATCTGTCCTTAGGCGTCATCCTTATAAAAATGAAATTGAAAACTGCGACTTTGATTCCAGTTCAAAAAGGCTGAAGAGGATGTATTGCTGCCAGCAGTATGTATACACAAGAGCCCCAACCACTAATAATTCAACATACTATATTATCAATACTGCTAAAGATAATGCATACCAACGTCCTAGTCCTCAAATGATTTTCACATTCTTAACGATAAACAAAAATCAGGGTATAATGATTTTGTTGAAATGTATGTAACAGGCCGAAGGAGGCGTGGCAGACCCCACAAAGTAAATATATTCTTGATCAGGGCGACGAGCTGAGTTGATTTGGCGCTGACTGTCCGTCAGTCCGTATGTATGAACGCATCGATCTCTGAAGATATAAAAGCTAGACTTCAAATTTAAAAAAAAATGTCCGTATATATAGCGCGCTTTCTTTTATTCGTTCGGCTGTGCATCCTCGCTCTGTCCTGCTGGAAAAAGCATTTTTCGTTAGGATATTAAAATTCTCCTTAAGACAAATTACATTGGTATGCGTTGTATTATAAGTGGTTTCTGTTTTTCTGAAAATCTCGCTGAACACTTGCAGATTGAATGTAGGCTATAGGTATCACATCTATAGAGAGTTTGTGGTGTCTCGTAGCGGGGCACCCTCGCCATTAGTCCTTGTGTTATTTGACTTTAACAGATATAAGGCGAATGTGATCCAAGGGTGATCCAAAAATTAATTTGCTGAAAGACAACGGCAGATATTATAATTGATGTGCTACATTTCAAAATAATAAATGTCTGCGCATTAAATTACATAATTCTTCAGAGGTGTACTTGAAGAATTCCAAAATATCTATATTACTATTGTACACTCCATTATAAAAATGTTTTTTTTTTTTTTTTTGGTTGAAAACTTTTTAAAATATAGAAATGGTCATTGCTAAGTGATGACTAAATCGGAACCAAATGGTTAATTTCAATTTTCTGTTTGTTACCTATAAATATATATAATTACAAGAAATCCCATGAACTAAATTTCGCAGTTTAAGAAACAAACTTTAAATTAAAAGTTCCTATAGCATTAAAAATAATAATAATAATTGTTTAACCATAAGAACGTATTAATATGCAAAAATATATACATACATACATACATACATATACATATATAATAAATTAAAAACCTCGCAAGGAAATTCATAACAATTGTAATGTTAAGAAAAAAAAAAGTTTGTGAAAGAGTGCATAAGTTTCATATAGCTTCCCTTTTATTGCTTTTGAATTATACTCAAACAAAAACATAAACTCACTTGAACAAATACTTGTCTAATACTTCATCTGCGGACCTACACATACATACATATGGTTATCCATATACCCTTAAAAGTTGGCAACATATCACACACACACTTATGTCTCACGCCCAACACATACACTTGTATACATACATACATAAAGAAGCATACATTCATATATATTTGCAAGCATTTATTTCTTGTAAGTGTGGGCACACAAAACAACAATAATCTTAATGTTAATCAAGTTACTGCGATACTTGCAGAGAAATATATACATATTATATATATATATATATATATATATATATATATATATATATATATATATATATATATATATATATATATATATATATATATATATATATATATTATAAAGTTCCTATTATAATAAATCGCAAAAGATGTGCAGATATTATAAAATTATAAATAAAATAAAATAAATAAAACTTAACAATTCTAAGGCTGTCTAAATTATTTTAGGTTTAATAATGATGGATCAATCCTTGTGTTAAGTTATCAGTCTCCCAGCACTGACTAAGCTCTCTCTCTCTCTCTGGTTTGTGATTCTAGTGAACAAATATAACATGATGCACTTTTTAACATTACTTACATATGTACTTACTCCAGCGAATCTAATATTTTGTTGATATTATTGGTAATCCAGTATAATAATTACATGGGTTGTTATTTCCAGCATCTCTGCAGCTAAATACTTCTCTTCTCAATTTGAATTAATACATCGTCGATGTTTTCAAAATATTCAAAATGTTTCAATTTATCAGTGACCAGACAACACATACATAGATGAGACATGTAGAGCAAACGTTTTCAGAGCCGAAAATATGTGGATGAGAGACTGCTCAACTTCGTATTTGCTCGGCTCAGTCTCTTGATGCTCGAGCAGTGAAAATACAGCCACTGACCGTTTTTATATGAAGCACGGCTGTGCGCTATGTGTATTACTCTCTCTCCTTCTACCTCTCTCTTCTCTCTCTACATGGTCAATCAAATCATCTAACTCAGCAGCGCACAAAAATTGAAATTCGTCCACGACGATCCCATCTCTTGCGTTTTGAGTGAAGGGTATACCGAAATCTTAGAAGCGTTTGCCATACTCATACAAAATCATAGCGTTTTCATGATTATTTCTAGGAAGGGTATGAAAGCGTTGAGGCGCATAAAGAATATGTTTTGGCGACGAGCATGCGCATGTTGTCTGGTCAGTGAATGTATTTAATATAACATTTAATTAATCTGACGAAACAGCAAAGACAATTTAAAGCTTGTCGCACAAATGGTCCTCGATCACTTTTAATATACATACATTGTATGTATGTGTGTACATATTTGTGAATTATTTTTCACAACTATTGAACTATTCGCGAATTTGTGCGATTAATCGAAGCTGTTATGATTTTAAAGAAGTTTGTACTCTTTTATGATGTTATTATGATTACAAAATTTCTAAAAGTTGCAAAATTTGTTTTGGAAATTATGCTTGTTGCTAAAAGCTATGTATTTAAAAAACAAATAAGAAAGCTCTAGTCGAAACTGCTCGACTAGGAGATATTTTAACAATTATTTGTACATACACACACGCACACACACAGGCATAAGAACGCACGCCTAAACTGGCATTGGCGTCTGTGTGGGCTTGCCTTGGAAATTTAATAATTTAATACCTTTTCTTGTCGATGGACTATCTTAATGATTATGATTATGGATATGCATAAATTTCACAAAGCACAAATCTCTAGTATTTGGAATTCACCCTTTAAAAAGTGATGGTAAGGGCGTGGATATATGGGGGTAAATTTTAACCAAAAACCGAAATTGTATAAAATGCATCTTTGATTTTTGGAGACTCTAGCTTTCAAGATGTAGCAGATATAATTTTATAACTGATAAACTCGCATTATATCACAAACCATAGTTAGTGACTATATATACGGATATTAAAGGAACATGTAAGAAGGCTCTGTTCGAGACTGCTCGACTAGGGGATACCCTGAACCCTCCATTCTGAACTTCTTTTATGCACACATATGTACATACCACTGGTTAGAGTACATACACATGCATCCTAACGCAGGTATAAAAACGCGTTCTGCTAACTGCGCAGTAAGCATCGACTGCGTTTGGGCTGCGCTGCAGTGTGGGAAATTTGAGAATTTATTTGTTGAATAATTTCGTTTGTAGACATACAACCTTAATCATGTGGTCATTCTAAAGCACAACTCTCTAGTACTTGAAATACGTTTTTTACAAATTGGGGGCGAAGGGGCGTGGTATCCAAAATCTGTAAATTACAAAATGTTTGTATTCAACATATCTATATACACGGTAAATCTGAAAGGAAACAAATTAAGCATAGTTGGATAGAGTTCAAATTTGGAACCTCTCATTAATTAAAAGTTATCACAACTTCCCTACAAAATCTTTTTATATTTCGAATTAATTTTAAGCACTCAGTAATACGAACTAAAAAATCATTGCCAAGACGCGGTAATTCGTACTCATATGGTTTAACACTCGACAATTCGAATTTGCGAAGTTTCTTGGTGTGTTAGTAAGAACTTTGAATTTGAATTTTGGGCACATTTTGATGCTCACTTCGTTAGTATACATAAAATCGGGTTTCGTAAAAGAAGATCAGGACAATTCGCAAATAATTATGGATGATGAAGAATCATCAATGATACCAGTTGTTGACATCAGCGGTGTGAGTTTTTCTGACTATGTTCAAGTGGATGAAGATGTTGCTGTTTCAGGATCCCCAACTGATGGGGAAATTTTATCTGCGACAGATACGAATGAAAAGAGCAACGATGAAGATGAAGACGATACATCAGAACCTTTGGCAACGGTGTCAGTTAAGCTAGCAAGAGCCTCATTGGATAACTTACAAAGCTTTTGTCTACAAAACGAAACTGATGAAACAGAATATCAGGTACTTTTTGTTAAAAAAAAAAATAAACAAGTAAGAAGACTCTAGTCGAGACTGCTCGACTAGGAGATACCCTGAACCCTCCAGTCTGATATTCCAATCACTCCGCACCATTTTTAGGCACACATACATACACACGTACGTATTAGAACGCGCTCTGCTAACTGCGCAGTAAGCAGCGACTGCGCTTGGGCTGCGCTGCAGTGCGGGCAATATTAAACGAATTTATTTGTTGAATAATATAATTTCTAGCCGTCCAATCTTAATGAATCATAATGTTCAAATATATGTACATTCCAAAGCACAAGTCTCTAGTAGTTGAAATACGCCTTTTACAAAAGTGAGGGTGAGGGGATGAATTTAGGGGTGGGGGGTAAATTTTAACAAAAACCGAAATTATATAAAATACACATAAGTCTACATTTAAAATTTGGAAGCTCTAGCTCTAAAGGTGTAGAAGATATAAATAAATAACCAGCTTTCGATAAGGTTTTTAATCGATAATAAAATATCGGGAGTAGTTATCGATTTTTAGTGATAAACTTAATATGCGCGTAATATACACGGACCTAGAAGTCTCTAGCTCTTATATCTTCTGAGATCGACGCGTTCATACATAAGGACGGACAGACAGACGGACAGGGTCAAATCGACTCAGCTCGTCGCCCTGATCAAGAATATATATACTTTGTGGGGTCTGCCACGCCTCCTTCTGCCTGTTACATACTTTTAGCAAAACCATTATACCCTGATTTCCCGTTTTCAATGGGTTCAGGGTATAAAAATTATTGAAATGTCTGGGCGGAAGAAATGTGCTTCGAAGCAAACCCGTATAAATAATTCTGTATAAAGCTTAATTAATTTTAACATATGTATGTACATTACGTTAAATAAAAACCCTTGATAATTCGAAGTTTTATTTATTTTCTCTTAATATATCAAACATTCGATAGTTCGAAATATTTTAAGAGTCCCTTGAATTTCGAAATAACGAGAGTCGACTGTACATACATAAGTACGTATGCTCGTGTTAACAACTCCAAATCTAGAGGATATGGCGGTAACTCAAAGCTGAGGGCGTAGAAAATCGTAAAATCAATCTCAAATCTTTTGGGCCGTGGATGAGTATTTTGCAGTCAGTAAAACCCAGATAAATATGTGATTTTGATGAGGTTCAAGACCTTTGATAGAAATATAATCTTAGTAGGTGTATGCATTTGATTATATACCTGAAATGCGACAGTGAATAAACATATTTATTAGTTTTCTTAACCTTTACGTGCGATTTTTACGACGAAGTATGTATGTATATTAAATATTCTTTATACGAACGAGCTGAGTCAATCTAACCATGTGTGCCTGTTCGCCCAGCCCGGCTATCGGTATATCCACCCATATGAAGATCACACTACAAACGCATTTCGTAATCCACTGAAGATTTCAGCATGTACATATCGCTATATATCGATATTATATCAAAAATAGTATGAGTGTACATAAAAACCAAAATATTTATTCGAAAAGGTATTATTTAGACGAATGTAAATGCAATTATCTACATATTAAGTATTCTGATCTTATACATAGGCCCTAATTTTCCACATACATAGCTATAAGTTTGTTAAGTTCAGAAATCACTCAAAATATAGATGCCATTTAGAGTACTTATTAAAATTCCCGCCTAATACGTATCATTGTAACTACGTTTATAAGTCGCCAATCAGATATAAAAACCCGCGGAGAGTAAATAAAATTTTTTTCAATAGTATGTAATATACTTAAAAATACTTTAAACTAGTAACCAATCAGTAATTGTCAAAACACAACAGCAAAATATTTTTTCACCAGATAATAAATGCTCTTAATAGCTAATAAGTTTCTCTTAAGTTAATCTTTTGCCTTTTGTCATTCTCATTCGCTGTTAGTGCACTCATGCACATAACAAAACATAACACACATACAAATGTAAATTTCAGCTGCAAAAAATATAAACATATATATATATATATATATTTATAAGCAAATGAAATTTAACAAAAAATAAGTAAAAAAAAATGATATGTATTAGAAGTATCAACGTATATAATATTAGCACTGCACGAATATCAATATAATTATATTACAAATACCGCCGTTTGTTCAGGCAAAAAAAATATATATTTATGTATATTAAATATATGTGAGGTGTCATACACATCGTAGATCAAATAGAACTAGAGCAATAATAGTTTATAATAATAAAACAACTACGATCTAGGATGCGTTTGCTTTGCCTACCAAATCGGTAAACACATCAATTTTCTTGTTGAATGAATGTTAAGCAAAAATCAATATATATTTCTGATCTCCTCATTGTGATATTTGTTTAAACAAATATTATGCATTTTGTTTTCGTTTTTCGCAGACTACAGAGAAGAACAAAGCAATTTTAATTATATGCCAACAGCGCCATGGTTGATATTTACATAAATTGACATGCAAAGAAAACAAAAACAAAAAACTAATTTAATAATAATAAAATCATAAAGTAGGTAAGTTCTATGATTCCAACTATAATGACTGTTTCATATATCACGTTTTGTTCTTTTGTCCTTATTTTTGAATAAACGCCACATACAAATCTATCAGTATAGTAAGCTAATAGTGTAACTATTATCTGCACAGAAAAAAACAAAAAAAATATGTGAATAAAATATGAGAGAGAGAAAGAAGAGGATCTGAGTCTATATATACTCGAATATAGTGGACTTAAATAATTTGAATAGTTATAGGACGATATAACCGTACGTCCTTTGGATAAAAAGAATTAATGTCTTACTTTTTTAAGTTTCAAATTCATAAATATATATAATATATTAATATAATAATAATATTTATTAAGCTTAAGCTTCCGTTAATGCTTACAAAAGAAATTTATTACGCAGAATCTTTGGTTATCTTGTTTAAATGTTACTGAAACTATATATACATACTAACTTATAAATAAATATTTATTTATATATATATAAATATAAATATATATATACCGGCCTAGCCGGAGAGATTGCTAAATGAACTTATATCATAGTTGTTGTGGTTGTTTTTAGTATCCCGTATAGCCGCTCATATCTGTCGGCTTAATCCGGTCAAAAACGCTTAAATGGTGTGCTGCTGGATGTCCTACGTGATGGTGAGGATGATGCGAATGAGGATGTGGATGCGGGTGCGAATGCGCATGTGGAAAGCCAGTGTAATTAGCCTGCTGCCCATAGTGGGCAAATGGATAATTTGGGCTAGGCACATGCAGTGTAGGCGTACTCTGCACGCTGTAGGGGCCATATTCGGTTGCTGATGTACCGTGCTGTGGACCATAAGGCGGGGCGTACATTGGATTGACATTTACCGTTGGCATCGCATGGGCCATGTGCATATGTTCCATATACATTTGCGGATGTGAATGCGAATGTGGATGTGGGTGTGGATGTGGATGCATCGCTGGTTGACTTCCAGCAGCAGTTACCAACGCGGAGCTAATCACATGGCTAGCTTGTGGATGTGCGTAGCCAATCTGACTATGATTGGGGTAGTCGTTGTTGCTCTTGCTGGTATTGGTGTTGCTGCTAATGCTATCACTGCTGTTCGTTTGGCCCAAATGTGCATCAATATTTGTTGTAGCTGACGATGCGGCCAAACTGCTAACAGAATAGTTGCTAATCACATTGTTGTTCGATGTAGATTCCGTATGAACATTCTTCTGTTGCTGGTGTTGTTGGTGCTGCTGCTGTTGTTGTAGTCCCAATAAACGACTTTCGACAGCAGCAGCTGCCGCAGCTGCTGTTGCTGAGGATATAACATTGGTTTCATGCTCACTTATTGTTGGTATTTGATCAACCAGAGATTCTAGACCCGACAAACTCTTACGCGACATATCGGCGGAGGAAACTTTACCTAACGGCGTATTGCTAGTCAGTTGCGGACTTAAATTAATGTTATGATGAGAGCGGGGTGAGGATACCATATAAGATCGACTATCGCTGTGCTCATCATAGCGTTGCCAATGCTCAGCCGGATTTGGTTGATAGTTAAGTTGCGCTCGCGGTTGATAGTGACTCACGGGCAAGGATTGGGATTGATTGAGCTTTTGGGCGGATTGTTGCTGTTGCTGATGATTCAGCCACTGCTGATAATGCTCGGCTACAGGTGTCAAAGGCTCCATTTGCAATTTATCTGCCGCCCGGGTCAGTAGATTAGTGTCCTGGCCATCATTTTGCTCGCTTGGCGGCTCAAAGTCAACCCCAGTACACATATTTGGTGAGCTTGGCGGTGGTGTTTCCCCTAAATGAGGTTGATCTCTGATGACTGAGCCAACAGTAGCTTGCATATGGTGGTGATCTGTTTGCATAAGCTGCATATGCTGCTGTTGCTGGTCAACTTGACCGACTGGCGGGTAGCTACAATTAAGAGCTGGCGAAGCCATTGGCGAAGCAGATGCTGTATATAATATGTGTGATGGTGGCGGCGTATTATATAAACTAGGTGGCGCCTGATGGCTCTGACTCTGTGGCGATGCGGTATTATGCTCCATTGAAATCGAAATCATGCCTCCAGTTGATGTGTCAGTTGACGATTGTTGCTGTTGCTGCTGCTGCTGCTGTTGCTGCTGCTGTTGTTGCTGCTGCTGCTGTTGTTGCTGCTGCTGCTGTTGTTGCTGCTGCTGCTGCTGCTGCTGTTGCTGCTGCTGCTGCTGCTGCTGCTGCTGCTGCTGCTGCTGTTGCTGTTGCTGTTGCTGCTGTTGCTGTTGCTGTTGCTGCTGATGCAGCTGCTGCTGTTGCTGTTGATGATGATGATGATGATGTTGCTTCACATTTGTCAACATGTTCTCTAGGCTTGGCTTTAGTTTTTTGGGTCTGCCACGTTTTTTCTTAGCGGGTAACTCAATACCGCTGCCGTTGCTACTATTAGCGCTTGCTGCAATCATCGATAGATTCAAAATATTATTTAAATCGTGCTGAGCCGTTAGCTGCACTTTGCCCCCGTTTGTGGTATCCATTACGTCTTGGCCTTTAATTTTTTTGGGGCGACCACGTTTTTTCTTTTCAGGCAGCGATTGTGCCTGTTGATTCCCAAATACATGTAAGTAATTGTGCTCGTTGCTATTACGCATTGACTCCTCATTGCTGGCATAGGTAAAACCATCATGGGGATTCATATTGCTCAAACTTGGATTTGGGTTGTTACTGAAGTTCGACAACAACTGTTTGTCCAGAAGTTTATTCGCGCAATCTGTGATTGACTCATTATTATTATTAATGGTGCTGGGACTATTAATGACATTATCGACAAACATAAGACTAGATTGTTGATCCATATTGTTATTAGAACTATTATTATTATTGGACTTGGTTGGCGTTGGCAGGTTCTTAACGGACTCCTGCTGTTCGCAGCATTGCCTAATACGCTGCTCTGTGAATATGCATTCTGAGTCATCCATTTGCGGTATTTGACCGTTGAGAAAGTCCCGAAATTTTTTCAACGCTGCATAAAATGGCACTTTGTCCGCAGCACGAGGCAGCTGAGCGCATCGCGCCGAAGATGAAGGCATCACCCAAATATACTAGAATGCAGAAAAGAAAATAAGATAGATAATATTAAATTGATTGTTTAGAATTGTTAAATGAATAACTTTCATTTAGACTGAGAAATTAAACTATCATTGCGAAAAGCTGAAATAGTGATAGCTCTGTATGTAACAGGCAGAAGGAGGCGTGGCAGACCCCACAAAGTATATATATTCTTGATCAGGGCGACGAGCTGAGTCGATTTGACCCTGTCCGTCTGTCTGTCCGTCCGTATGTATGAACGCGTCGATTTCAGAAGATATGTGCTAAAACCTCAAATTTTTTTTAAATGTCCGTATATATCGCGCGCATATCGAGTTTATCACTAAAAAACGATAACTCATTCCGATATTTTTTATCGATTAAGAACCTTATCGAAAGCTTGTTATTTAACTATATCTTCTACACCTTAAGAGCTAGAGCTTCCAAATTTTAAATTTAGAATTGGGTATTTTATATCATTTCGGTTTTTGTTAAAATTTACCCCCACCCCTAAATCCAAGATTCGTGTTTCGTGGAGTATTACTTGTAGTTAGCACGCTTGAGCACCCAACTAAAAACTGCATGTTCTGTGTTTCGAATAAATACAAGTTGCAGCTAAATATGAGTTTCGTCGTTACTGTTGCTGGAGGTTTGGGAGAACAATAGGCGTGACAATTCCTGTTTATTCGAGTGGGCATTAGAAAAAATAAATGAAACTGATCTTAGTGTACCACAGCTTGATCATCTAAAAGAAAAAACTCGGATTTTCATCAGCTATATTAAAAAATATTTCGCAAAGTAAACCATTCAAGGTGTCTTTTGCAATCGATAATCATCAGTATGGATGATCAGCTGTTGTATACATCTGGAATGATATTGGGCAGACTAACACTGACCTACTCAGTCGCCGATATGCGGTTAAAGGGAAAATTATAAATTCAGAGTTGGAAAATACAGATTTCGATTCTTCTGACGAGTCTGATTTTGATGAGCTATTTGAAATTGTTTTTAGCGAACGAAGAAGAATAAAAATGTAATTACATTTGATATATAAAAAAAAAATTTTTAATTTCAATTGTTACTGGGCGAGGTGGTGAAGGCGTGGTCAAAAAAAAAATCGAAATTCTATACAAATATGTATTTGAAGATTCTTACTTGAAAATTAGACTTTATGCCAAAAATCTGACTTTTTGACAATAGTGCAATATTTCCACAGTTGGCAGCATGACGGAAGAGCAAACTTCTGCGGAAACTGCAACAGCGCCTGGATATGCTGAAGAGAACAGGGAAAATACCGACTCAAACTCTCCAGTGATGACCACAGCAGCGCTAACAACTATGAAGACTAAAACTGCAAGTACAATTACATCCTTTCCGATTCAATTGGAAGTAGCAGCAACATATTAAAGGAAACAACCAACCACTACAAGCGAATTAATGGCTATTCCAGGGCATCAGGATCAAAAGGAGGACATCTACCATTTGGAGGCTTTGGCTTCGGCAACAATGAAACGATTGACAACTTCCTCAACAAATGCAATCAGCTATACTAATGCAACAAATGATAACACCTATAGGCCGCGGAAGTTCTTCACTTAGCATGGGAGCCACCACCTAAGCAAAAGTCCAAGGTACAGGTTTATCTGGATGTCACACATTCTGGGCCCCGCAGAATGTTCAGGCACGAACATAAGGATTGGAAGCGTGATCATTTCGTCAAGAATACTAGCAATTATCATATTTGTATTTGTCTTGTATATTATTAAGATTTCCACAGACAGCAATTCTGGATGTTACGCACTTTGGCCCCCCGCAAAATGTTCAGGCATGAACATATGAATATTCGAAGAATATACAGACTGTATAAATAGACAAATGAAGACCAACCCTTGCAACCCCAGAGTCAGATTACGTAAGAGACGAGCGCTGAACCTAACAAACTCTGCGATAGGATAGGAATACACTCAGCAAAAGACGCACTAGATCTAAGGTCTGAGTATATAAATCCGAGCTCAGAAGAATAAAGATCAATACAAAACAAGTAAGGAAGCTCTAGTCGAGACTGCTCGACTACGAGATCCCCTGAACCCTACAAGCCACTGATATTTCAATAATAGTTAGCACACACACACACACACACACACACCTACGCATACAAACAAATACACGCACACACATATACAGGCGATTGCGCTTGGGTTGCGCTGCAGTGTTGGCAATATTATGAGAACTTACTTGTTGAATAATTTGATTTCTAGACGTACGATCGTTATGAAACTTTCAGAATGTAATCAATGTATGTGTATACCGAAGCACAAGTCTCTAGTATTTGATATAAGACTTTTACAAAGATGAGGGTGAGGGGGTGGATTTATGGGTGGGGGGTAAATTAAAAAAAAAAAGGTTTTTTATCGATAAAAATATCGGAATGAGTTATCGTTTTTTAATGATAAGCTCGATAAGCGCGCGATATATACGGACATTTTTTAAAAAAAGTTGAAGTCTCTAGCTCTTATATCTTCTGGATTCGACGCGTTCAAGCATACGGACAGACGGACGGACGGACAGGGGGGCCAAATCGACCCAGCTCGTCGCCCTGATCAAGAATATATGTACTTTGTGGGGTCTGCCACGGTTCCTTCTGCCTGTTACATACATTTTAACAAAACCATTATACCCTGATTTCCCATTTTCAATGGGTTCAGACGCGCCCTGGAATTGAACCCGAGACTTCCCTATCGAGCGCCTTTTATCACGACGCCACCCTACTGTTCGAATTTACAATGCACAGTGGGCCAGCGATCCGTTTTTTCGACGAAAATTCAATTTTTCCATGGAAAGTAAACCTATTTAAATTAAAAAACTTAAATAGTATATACTTTGACTAAGACGAATCAAAAGATTTTAATTGGTTTGATGCATTCGTGAAATTTTGCCAGCCCTTCAAAGTGAGCTGTTTGGTTGCATGCATGCAAAACTAAAAAGCGCTGGACAATTTTTGTCTACTTGTGAGCGTTCACATTTACATACAAAAAACTTGCTAAAATGCAATAGAAATATGCCCAGATTTAAGACAAGGCATACCAAATGGCTATTGTCCAAAATGGCTATAAGAGTAAGCTCATTGCTGTCTTCATCAAGACCGGTTGGACGCCCACCCGTTGAATATGTTAACGCCGGGCCTCGTCAGAAGAGAAAATTGGCAACCGATTTGGCTGTAACTCAAGGGCATAACACATCTCTCCTTGTGCACATCTCTCCGCCGCAGTTTCGGCCGGAAAATCGAGTGAGAAAGACAGCTCTTGTGTTAAAAAACTTCTTACTCAGAGTGACCCCAATAAGGCTAGAAAAAATCTTTTTACTCAGAAAAATTACTCGGTTTTAATAACGGAGGATGAAGCTTTAGCATATCTGCTTGAAAATTCATTGACTAAAAGCACTGGTCAAAGTCAATACAAAAACTTTCGTGAGCTCAGCATTTCCCGATCTTGCGAACTTTCTCCTGCTTACAAAATTTTTAATGTAAAATACTTATGGTATACTTATACTTTACTATTTGTACTTTGGTTATTAATATTAAGGTTAAGTTTTAAAAAAACTAATTAAAAAGTTGTTGAATTTAACGAGAGCTAGTATTATTAATTACCGTACAAGTATCAATAAGAGGAAACCTATCTCATATGGGCGGCTATGAATGTATGTGTGCACACGTATAGGAAAACTGTTGTAGCTGCTGCACGTGCGTTTGTTAATTGGCCAAATTTGTTATTTTTTAACGACGATTGATTTAACCGAATTTAATGAAACTTTCGGCATTTGATCTGCACATTCTATTGAATAATTGACAAATTTAAAAAAATTAAAAATCATTCAAAATTAGTTACAGTGACATCCGCGCTGTATATACGGTCATTTAAAAAAAAAATTAAGTCTAGCTCTTATATTTTCTGAAATCGACGCGTTCAAACATACGGACAGACGGATAGACGGACAGGGCTAAATCGACTCTGCTCGTCGCCCTGATTTAGAATATATATGCTTTGTGGGGTCTGCCACGCCTCCTTCTGCCTGTTACATACACTTTAACAAAAGCATTATACCCTGATTTCCCATAGGTTCCGGGTATAATAAACACCATCGAAGTCAAGTGTGTTCGTTCATTGTTTGTAATAAATTATCTCTTAAGGTTTCTCTAAAATCTGAGGTTAAACTGTTCATTTAAAAAGCGACTTACAATTTTTGTTCACTGTTCGTCGAAATAAAAAAAAAATGTTTTGGTTTTTTTGTTTTTTACTTAACATACGTACGAATGTCACATTCGACACTAGAGAATTGCCCATATGCACCAAATCTCTGGTAAATAAGATATATGGGTAAATACGATCTAGGCTACAAGATATAAATCTAAAAGACACCCTTAAAGGATAAATTAGATTCGAATATACTTACAGTATTGGTGCCTTCGACTCTATCAGGTTGCCGACCGAAGTGAAATTCCTTTTTTCCAGAGAAGACCTCAAATATCAATTTGCCATTGAAAACGGCGACCTTGGGTTGAAAGCGCTGCAGCTTCTCAAGCAAAATACGGCTACCCTCCTTAATTTCCTTGCGCGTTAGATCCGCAGAGCCTTTGGTAGCGCGTGCTACCATGTTCGTAAAACCGATGCCATGCTTAACTAACGTGTAGTCATCATCGGCACTCATTTGCTCTTGAGTCAGGCCCGATAAGTATAGGCATTTCCAGAAATGATTACCAGGGCCGGCATAATGATGACCCTTGTAAGCAGCGAACAGGCCGGGATTTATACCCACCTGGTAATTAAAAAGACCACAATTTAGTCGTACTCTATTTTAAATCATTTAAAAAATATTCCAGCACAACTGGACAGTACGAAATTTACAACTCACTATGACAATATCAAGATTATCACAAAGATGATCGGGTATGGTACGCTGAATTACTTCCGCCTCAGACATTCCATTAAATCGGTCGTGCTTCTTACGCTCTTTGGGCTTCATAGCCAGTATATCTTCTGAGCCAACACCTCCATTTCTGCTACCGCTAAATTGACGTAGAGTGTGCAAAGAAAATATTCAAGTGTGATAAAGCAAATAATATAGTCGAGTAAATCTATAAATAGTAACTTGGAGATATATGCGCAAATTTCAAGCTGTATACTAGATATTGGCAATCATTTATTTATATATTAGAGGCCCTGCCATATCAATACAAGTCCACCAAGAAAAATCCATTGGAGACCTAAGCTACTGTATACCAGCACGGCAACTATCAATGCACTATAGGAAAAAAGCCAGAAATTTTGGCATCAATTATAAAAATAGAGCTAGGAAGTTTAAATTTTACATACACCTTAAATAAACTAAGCTACAATTTCGAAATTATTTTTTACGATTGGACCACGCCTTCTCCCCGCCCACTTGTTACTTATGAATTTAATCATGAATGCTTTAGACATGATTTATACTAATATTTAACATACAGCTTAAAGCACATATTATTAGATACAAATTATTGAATTGAATCATAATATAATACAAAAATGTATGACAAACCAGTTTATGCCCTGTAAAATTATTTTAATAAAATGAAAAAAAACATTTTGGTTTTCATTTTTACCTATAATATATTTAGAAAATTATCATCAATAATCTTAATGTTTTTCATTTAATTCGATATTCAAATTGTTTAATTTTTATTTACCGCAGCATCAGAGCTCGCAAATGAGAGTTGATCGTTTTTTCGTATATGCTCTTCGTAACATAACCGAAAAGATTGTGCAGACACGATCCGCTCTGAGCGGCTCATAATGTTGAAGTGTATGTGTATACCGAAGCAACAGTCTCTAGTATTTGATATACGACTTTTACAAAGATGAGGGAAAGAGAGTGGATTTATAAATGCAAATGCAAATTGTATAAAATGCATCTTAATATACATTTTAAATTTGGAGACTCTAGCTTGAAAGATGTAGGAGATAAAATTTTTTAACTGATCTTCGATAAGGTTTTTTATCGATAAAAAAGTATCGGAATGAGTTATCGTTTTTTAGTGATAAACTCGATATGCGCGTGATATATACGGACATTTTAAAAAAAAGTTGAAGTCTCTAGCTCTTATATCTTCTGAAATCGACGCGTTCATACATACGGACGGACGGACGGACAGACAGACGGACAAGGCTAAATCAACTCAGCTCGTCGCCCTGATCAAGAATATATATACTTTGTGGGGTCTGCCACGCCTCCTTCTGCCTGTTACATACTTTTAACAAAACCATTATACCCTGATTTCCCATTTTCAATGGGTTCAGGGTATAAAAATTACAGGGTATTTTTTGATATGCCACGCCCCAATATTATTTGGGGAATCGATAGAGGAGGCTACTAGTAACCTAACTATCTAAGTTTGAAGCGTCTAGCTCTTATACTTTAGAAGATATAAACTTTTGCGGTTCGCCACGCTCCCTGAGGGCGGACATATATCCACCAAAATTTTTTGGTCTTGACAGGTATAGAATATATACAAAATTATAGGTCTCTAGCATCAATAGTGACCAAAATATAGCAGAACTTGAAAAGTCACTATATCTTCAGGTCCGATATGCCACGCCTCTAAAAGGCGAAAGCACATAAAATTTGAACGTTCTAGTTAAAAAACTCTAGGAGATACAGATTTATTCGATTTGCCACGCCCCCAATGGGCGGAGATATATCCGCCATAGCTGGTGATCTTGGGTGGTCGACGCGGATCTACGTACCAAATTTCAGCTTTCTAGCTCTTCAACTAACATGATTTCTGGCATATCGGAAAATGCATTTTCCGATTTGCCACGTCCTTATTGGGCGGTTCCGAAAAATTTTAACACTTTATAAATTGGAGAGTATATCTCCATATACTCGTGTATCGAGTATATGTTCCAAATTTCAAGTCTCTAGCTTCAATAGCGCCGAAATAGACTGCGTTCATGCGGACAGACGGACGGACAGCAAGACGGACATTGCACAAAACCAATATACTCATTTCACTTTCGTGAATGAGTATAAATATTGCATTCATGCCAAAATTTTCCTATAGTGACAATGGTTGACTATATTCTGAGTAAAATAGATGAAACAGTTTGAAACAGAAATAATCAAGGGACCAACAAACGTTAAAGCATCAACAAATAGATCTAATCCGGTCTTCGATATTAGAAGCCTTGCCAACAGTTTATATACAACTTGAGTTATTCATAACTGAAATGCTTTGGCGAATATATCACCTAATTCTTTCTTACTGATTGATGACAAAAATGTTCTTATGTTCTTATCTAAACAAGTACTCACCATGGGTGTGTAGCGCCTATTTGCATATCGTCTGCTTCGATTTTCTTTTTACGACCCCTTCTCTTTGGTTGAGATCCTGAGCCTGGCCTATCCTGTTGCAAGTCGCAATTGTTCGATTTATTGGAGTCTTGAGAGGATGTATCGCCAGCCCTTCTAATTTTCGTGCTATGAGAATCAGTATGCGGTTCGCAGTTGGGCGTCAGCGATTGCTGATGTTCCTTGATGTTGCTATATATGTCACTGGGCTTTTGGGCAACCGTGACAATATCAGGACAAGGTGCAGAACCTTGAACTGGTCCTACAGGTGAATAGCCTGAAGCATTAGATGCGATACCCGGTATATCGCTAGCTGCTGAATGACCAGCTGGTGACATAATGCTCATTTCTTCGGCCATAAAGCTGTAGGGATCAGCGCTAACACTTTGTGACATCGGTAGAGCTGACAAAGCACCTTGGGCAACTCGCACTTGCGGACTACTGCTAGATGTGTCAGTCGCTTGACTTTGATTATGATGCAAGTTCAAGCTTAAGTCTTCATGTTTACTTTGTGCAAGTAGCGGTGCCACATGTTGCATCTGATGCTGCGGGGTTACCGAGTGTGTGGACGAACTATGCGAATTGGGTGTTAAGACATCCCCAGCACTTGTCTCGTAGCCATCATCTTGATTTTCCGTTTTAGCATTGCTTGGAGACAGTGTTCTGAAAAAATATGAATTATGTTAGATTGCCTTGAGAAGTGGTAGAAAGTATATCTGGATTACCAACAGAATTTCATACGTTACTCACAACTTGTACCCTGAACAGGGATCCTCATGATATTCGTTGATCATAAGATCATGATATTGCTCCGGTATCTGTTGTTGTGTATTAGAAAGCGCATGCTGAATTGCTGATTGCCTTTGCATTGGGTCATGACAATCAATGTGATGCCCATGTTGCAGATGCTGTTGACCATGCTGCTGCTGTTGCTGCTGTGGGTGCTGATGCTGCTGTAGCTGCTGTTCCTGAATATTATGAGAATGATGAAGAGCAAACAATTGATCATGAGCATATTGCTGATGTATATAATTGACATAATGCAGCGATTGCTGATGCTCCAGGATATTTTCTTGATGTATGTTGTGCTGTTGCTGCGGATGATGCAGCTGTTGCTGCGGATGATGCAGCTGTTGTTGCAGTGAATGTGACTGTTGTTGCTGATGCGGATGTTGTTGCTGGGGCAGCATTTGCGCATACATGTTGCTCTGTAAATGAGTTTGCATATGTGAGTGATGCTGTTGATTGAAGCTCTGTTGTCGTTGCTCATGTTGCTCCAATGGCAGCAACTGCTCAAAATTTCCTGTGTTTCCAGCTGTTTCCTTTCCTATTTGCAAAAGTAGCTCGGCGGGATGATGTGGCTCTTGCTGTGAGCCAAACATGTTTGAGCCAGAGACTGAACCAGCGTCACCGCTAGAGACTGAGGCTTTATATTCGTCATGTGGTGCCCAAATTGTAGTTCGCCGTTCTGTATTTAAAATATCACCTGTTGTTTTTGTCGTTAATGTTATATTAGTAGGAATCCTTAAATTCACGTTGGAAGAAGAGTCTGTTTCACAACCATTGTTTTTATCAGTGGGCATTACTGGCATTGTGCTGCTGAATTGGACGTCAGTAGTAGTGGTATTAGTAGTATTGTTGTTTTTGTAGTGCAACTTGCCATGCTGAATCTGTTCGGAATTGAGTTGAGCTGGCACAACTAGTTCCACTCTGGTAACTAACGCCTGCTCCGGGGCAATGTACGTATTTGTGGCATATATTGGCTGAACTTGGCCCACATCGACAGAGGATGCTTTTTCATTTTCTCCCTCATCTAAGCTTTGGCTAACTTCTTGCTGACAAAAATTGGCCACATTTGCACCATTCCGCTGTTTGGCCGAATTTCTGGTTTTATCACATATTCCATGTGCTGCTTCTTCCTCTTCATCTATGTTCTCATTAATGTCATCATCACCATCATTGTTATCGTTATCACTGTCATCATCATCTTTCGCCTGTTGACAGTATAGATCTTTTTGATTACTTTCGCTTCTTGAATTATGCAGTTTCTTTCCATTATATTCCTTTTTTTCAATATTATTGGACTTATCGCTAATAAAAGTGGGACTGGTAGAATCGTCGCACTTTATAGCTGACGTTGTTGCTGCCTGATTCTCAGTGGTATCTATATCTGCCATTCCACTCGTGACTCTAGTAAGAGCTATTACCAGTGCTTGAACCAGTATATATTTCAACCCGATAACGAGTATTAATATCTTTAAGATATCTTTACTAGATAATATCCCTATCGTTATTCCTGATATTTTTATATTCAATGTAAAGGAACTACTTATCAGCGGGCTTATCTCTAGCGCACTATTTTTCACTTGCATCTCCCGTGTTGATTAGGCTTCATTAAAGAGGTTAAGTCTTCGTGTCTGAAATGCAAGCCGATACGATTTATTAGCTTATGATGAGAGTTGCTCCATAAGTCACGATTTAAGTACAGAGTCATTGAAGAAACAAATATATATTTAAAGAATCGAATCAGTAATAAATAAAACCAATAAACGAGAGTGGAAACCATTTCGTCACTGTCGATGCTTGAAATTTTGCATCTAGGTCTTTTTACTTAGTAAAAATCAAAATGTTATTAGCTACACTAGAAACTAAATGCTAACAGCTCGTTGTCCTGATGATATTACACTGTTTTTATACCCTGAACCCATTGAAAATGGGAAATCAGGGTATAATGATTTTGTTAAAATGTATGTAACAGGCAGAACGAGGCGTGGCACACCCCATAAAGTGAGCGGATCGAAAAAATTTAAACTCTTTATAAATCTGAGATATACACGAGTATGTGTTCTTTAGCTTCAATAACGAACCAAAAATTTACCACTATTAATTCAAGCACTACCTAATGTTATTTATTATAAAACAATAATTTTATTTATTTTTTTATTGTGTAACGTCGCCCTTTGCTTGTATTAGGCACTTCACCTGTTTTGGCATCGCTTTAAACAAATTTGCAGTTCTGTTGATAAATTGAGTCCCACAATGCTTGCAACTTGATTTTTATACCCTGAACCCATTGAAAATGGGAAATCAGGGTATAATGGTTTTGTTGAAATGTATGTAACAGGCAGAAGGAGGCGTGGCAGACCCCACAAAGTATATATATTCTTGATCAGGGCGACGAGCTGAGTTGATTTAGCCCTGTCCGTCTGTCTGTCTGTCCGTCCGTCCGTCCGTCCGTCCGTCCGTCCGTCCGTCCGTCCGTATGTATGAACGCGTCGATTTCAGAAGATATAAGAGCTAGAGACTTCAACTTTTTTTTTAAATGTCCGTATATATCACGCGCATATCGAGTTTATCACTAAAAAACGATAACTCATTCCGATACTTTTTTATCGATAAAAAACCTTATCGATGATCACTTAATTAATTATATCTCCTACATCTTTCAAGCTAGAGTCTCCAAATTTAAAATGTATATAAAGATGTATTTTATACAATTTCGGTTTTTGTTAAAATTTACCCCCCACCCCTAAATCCACCCCCTCACCCTCATCTTTGTAAAAGTCGTATATCAAATACTAGAGACTTGTGCTTCGGTATACACATACATTTTAACATTATGATTACGTTCTGAAAGTTTCATTACGATCGTACGTCTAGAAATTAAATTATTCAACAAATAAGTTCTCATTATATTGCCAATATTGCAGCGCAACCAAAGCGCAAACGCCTGTATATGCGTGTGTGTGTGAGTATGCGTGTGTTTATTTGTATGTGTATGTGTGTGCGTGTATTTGTTTGCATGCGTGTGTGTGTGTGTGTGTGTGTGTGTCTGCGTGTGCGTGTGTGTGTGCTAACTATTATTGAAATATCAGTTGCTTGTAGGGTTCAGGGGATCTCGTAGTCGAGCGGTCTCGACTAGAGCTTTCTTTCTTGTTATGTCAGAAATGTTTCTTTGTAGCTCATTTCGAAGCTTGCTTTTTAATGATGGTGGCTTATGACTCCAAATATTTTTAATTGAACTTAGTCAGACCTATTTGTTTGGCTGTGCGTCATGATGCTCCGTCTTGCTGAAAAGTTCTGATATTGATGGCCGTAAACTATTTTTTAAGATAATCTATTTTTCAGCAATAACCGACCCTGCAATGAAATACAGTTTTCCTAATCCTTTGGCAGACATATGTCCCCATACTATTGTGTTCACAGGAAACTTTACTCATTTAAGGCAGTGTTTATGTATCGCCGACATGAAAATCAAATTTAGCTTCATAGCTAAATCTGATGGTATCCCATTGAGTTTGATTCCATGACGTTGAATTTTTGACGAAGCGTAAGCAAATGTGTTTCCTAGCCTACGAATAAGATAAGTTATTGGGTTCGATGCATAGGTAATAACATAACATACTTCGCGTCAACTTTACTGGACAGCTTTGCCAATTTTCAACACTACACGGCATTTTGCGATATGCCATGCACCTAAAGAGGCGTTAAAATTATTTTTTGGTCATTGATAGAGGAGGTAACTAACAACGAAACTATCTATCTATCTATTCAAGCTCTTATACTTTGGGAGATATCAACTTTTGCGCCCCCTAAGGGCAGACATATATCCGCCAAAGCATTTTCGTCTTGGGAGGTCAGCCCGAGTATAAATACCAAATTTATTTTATAGAATCATAGCATTAGCTGACGTGCAAAATTTTAACATTCTAGCTTAAAAACTCTAGGAGATACAGTTTTAATCGATTTGCCACGCCGTCAATAGGCGTAGATATATCCGCCATAGCTCGTGATCTTGTTGGTCGATGCGGATCTACATTCCAAATTTCAGCTTTCTAGCCCTTCTGCGAATTTTAACACACACATAGCAGATATACACGAGTATGTGTTCCAAATTTCAAGTCTCTAGCTTCAATGCCGCCGAAAAAGATTGCGTTCTTATGGACAGACGGACGGACATTGCACAGAACCAATATACTAATTCATGAATAATTGACTTTCGTGAATGAGTAACGTTGCAATCTTAGCGACAGATTATGTAAGAGACGAGCGCTGAGTCTGGGTATATCAGAATAATAAAATTTAATACGAAGCTCAATCGTATTCGTTCAGTTATTTTCCCATTGAAAACGGCAAATCAGGGTATAATAGTTTAGTTAAATGTATGTAACATGCAGAAGGAGGCGTGGCTGACCCCACAAAATATATACATATATTATTGATCAGGGCGACGAGCTGAGTCCAACCCTGTCCGTCTGTCAGTATGTTTGAACGCGTCGATCTCAGAAGATATAAAAGCGAGAGACTTGAAATTTTGTTTTCCTAGGTCCGTGTATACCATGCGGATATCGAGTTTATCACTAGAGACATATGCTTTGGTAAATGCATGCGTATCCATGTTAAAATCATAATCTTAAAGTTTCATGAAGATAGATCACCCACAAAAAAGTTATACAACTATTAAGTTTCCATAGTAAGCCCACACTGCAGCCAATGCGGTTTATATGTGCGTGTGTATGCGTGTGTGTGTTTGGGTGGGTGTGCGAATTAGTATTTAAGTATCAGTTGCTTGTAGGCAAATAAATTAAGATGCATTTTATAGAATTTTGATTTTTGTTAATATTTGTATATACAAAAAAAAGTTACCGGATGATTTATCGAAAAAATAAGACACACTTTTACTGCGTATGGTATACACGAGCATGCACACAAAATTTCAGCTCTCTAGCTCTTATAACTTCTGAAATCTAGTCGTTCATACGGACGAACGGACAGATGGACAGGGCTATATCGACACAGCTGGTCGCCCTTATCAAAAATATATATACATTATGGGTTCTGCTATGATTTTCCATTTTCAATGGGTTCAGGGTATAAAAACACGCTGCTCGAATTATTAGGCTCATAGTACGCACTGCACCAATGTGTGTGCATATGTTGTTTTGGGTATGCAGGAAATAGGCAACAAATTTTATTTTAATATCAGTTCCTCGAAGGGATCAGGGAATCTCGAAGGGATCAGAGAATCTCATAGTCGAGCAGACTAGAGCTTTCACTTTTTTCCTTCTTTTCTTTTTATAAGAAATAACAAGTCGTTGATGAATGCCAGTTATCGATAGAATTCGCAAGAGTAGAATAATGTTTACTGTTTTAGAAATTGGATAGTTTCGAATGGTATACACATGTACATACATATACATATGTATATTAAGTCACATGCATGAAAGCGCACATGTGAAACACCATAAGTAATTCAAATGACAGTCAAATTTCTCTAAGCCTACTCCGCATGCTGTATTCTGTACATGCTTATGCATGTGAACACATACATACATATGTACATGTAGCTGCGCACTAGTACATACATGCAGATATGCACCCACATATACCTGATTATTTCTGTGTGTGTGGGTGTGTATTCATATTGTTGTAGTGCAGTTCAGTTCTACTCTGACTGTATTAGTTTTTTGTGTGCTTCCTGGACCTGGAGATAGATGTTGCTATTGCCAGCTTTTGCTACCAGTTCAGCCAAAATCCACCCCATATGGGTGGCACACAATATACATGTATAGTTGTAGTAGTTGCACAAACGTGCATGTATATAACATATTTACATATAACATATAACATATCATATAACATATAACATATAACATATAACATATAACATATAACATATAACATATAACATATAACATATAACATATAACATATAACATATAACATATAACATATAACGTAAAACATATAACATATTGCATATAGCAAATAACATAGAACATATAACATTAAACATTTAACATATAACATATAAGATAATACCTATATTCAGATGCACAAACGTGCGTGTATATAACATATATACATATAACATAACATGCTTGTCATTGTCGGAAGCCGAAATATATAAACATATGTATGTATGCGTGTATGTGTGAGCCTGATTGCATTCGTTTTGACGAACGAATTTTAAAAACGACGACTAAAATTGAGTCGGTCGATGAGAGCGAAAAGCACAGAAGCAACTGCATCACGGATAATACTAATACATAATCGAAGCACGAAAGAAACAGTTGCATCGAATGGTTGCGTACACTGACACAAGACTCCACGCTCATAAGATTGTAATATGTACGATACATATACATATACATATATATATATATATATTTATATATACATATTTACTTCTCTGGTTTTTATGCAATTCGTTGTAGATTCAATAAGGGCTTTAAGCAAAAATCGCTGTAATGTTTTCGTTAAATTGTTGAGTACCTGGCCCACTGTAGTATATTTGGCTCTCTCTTTTTTTGAACGTGTGTTGTTGGCGTCACCGACTGTATATGCACGCTTGTGTGTGTGTGTGGCCCTGTATGCGAATGCAACCCACAAAATGTCCAAAAGCAATCTAGCTTTATACAACATTTTGTAGATATACACATACATATATACCCACTTTCATAGATTTTAAACTATGTGCCGTAGATATATACGTACACTAGAGTATATTTGCATCTGTATGTGCACATGATGTATTCATATGTATGCACGGTTATGCGCTGAATTATGAAAACGGATTTAATTACATTTATATGTTACATTTATGTATGTATATTTATGTGTATGTGTATGTATATATAAATTTTCATGTATGCAGCATAATTTTTTAAATCAGTGTCTATAAGGATTCAAAGGATGTTGCTTAAATTCATATGTTCGTATTGTGTATTATATATGCATGTAGGTATGTAAACATGTTCGAAAACAATAGAAGTATGTTTTTATTGTGAATGTGAGAACCCAGTGTAATTAATTTTGCTACAGTCAGGTTACCTGTCCAAAAGATGCTTTAATGGCTATGAAAAGTATGTGGAACTCTATAAGCCCAACACTATAATTTATACATGTTTTAGAGGGAAACGATAGGTCTCGTTAGATAGAAGGATTATTGGATCCAATGTATCTGAAATATATATATAATATATAGGAACTCACTTGGAGCAACGACACAATTTGATTGATCTAAAATAAGAGTTTTTATTACAATGAAAAGATAATAGCACATGGTTACTAACCTAAAATAAGAGAATCAATAATTAAATGTGTGTGCTCCTATTTATTCAATGGAAACTTCAATTACTAATTATTAAAATTATTATATAATTATTATTATAAATTATTAGCAGCAATCAATTCAATATTATGGGAACAGTTTCACTAACATTTCATTAACATTGGAATTGAGGTCATACTCAAATTACCCAGCATCCTTACCTTCAAGTTAATGATACATACATATTTTACATTAGCGTTCGGTATTAAGATACTGTCTATAGATTTAAATACATCTAATGTTTTTGTGTTAGCGATATACAACTTCATGCATATAGCTTATATGTAGCTACATACGTACACACATTCATAAATGCGTTGTCTCTACTATTTCAAATACGCGTTTGTAAATATTGAGATAAGAATTTGGGACTCTAAAGATATAGAATATATAATTTTATACGATGAAAAAGTTCTTAATCGATAGTAAAGCAAAACAGTAATCGTTTTTATTTCCATTTCTAATTTTTAGGATCTAATTAAGATACAATATGGATAATGTATACATACTCGAAACTGAAAATCGTTTACATATAAATCTACAAATAGATTGCATAGACTATGTATCTTCAACTAGAGCTTTGCGAATTTGTACAGTCAGTACGGATAAAACTTCTAATTTGTAAATAGCTGAGGATAAGTCCTCTAGAACTGTGGAAACGAGTACAAAAGGAATTATTAGTTAAATTTAAATGAATCGTTTATGATGAAAAGTTTATGATGGAAATTAGCTAATAAAGTTTCGCAGCTTATTTTAGTTTCTGAGAAAAGGCTAAAAGAGTATGCAAACATATTGATTACCGATACATTTTAACTTTGCTTTTGCAAATAATAATGTTCGTACATCATGTTTGCCGGTTGTTTTCAAAAAAATGCATATAAAGATAATAACATAACCATTAGATAATGTTTACTCGTGTGTAAACCAAAAATACTCAAAGATTACAAAAATAGAGTCTCTACCGGGCTGTTGCCTGTACATTTTTTGTTTTTAAATAATATATATATATATATATATATATATATATATATATATATATATATATATATATATATATATATATATATATATTATTATTATTTTTGTGGTTTCGACACCAAAGACAGATGCTTCAGCAGCTATTGGCTGGAAAAATGTCGGAAAACCTATACCAAAAATACAAATACCAATGGCTATGCATACACACACACTGCTGCACGTACATATGTGCATACCTATATGCCTGCATACTTATACATGTATTTTATTCTAGTCCACAGACAGTAGGCAGGCATGCATCTTACGTCTGTGTGTGAGTTTGCGTCTATATGGGTTTGTGCATATGTACTGCATTGCTGTTTTATTCACACCACACATGAGAATATGTAAATCTTCATTCATTGTGAATATGCACACACATGCAATCATATATGTGTACATATATACATACGATATATATATATATCGTATATCGTATCCTAAATTTGCCTCGATTTTTGATACACTTAATTTGTGATATTATACATATGCATACACAGATGTACACAGTTTTCCGCACACACATACCCTGAGCTGTTGTCTGTATGTATTTCTTATCCGATATATTAAAGATAATTACACAACAGAATATTCTCAAATCACACACATGCATTTTTGGCTTATTTGCTTTTGGTATATTTTACACAGAGCTTTAAATAGATGTTTGTAAATTGTAATATGATTTACCAAACTTGACTTATTGTATGTGCAAGAGCCGCGCACCGAACGACCGACTTAACAGCAATGCCGCAAATATAAATACACACATAGTATGTATCTAGATAAATACATACATATGTATCTTCGTTCATATATGTATATGTATAAGCACTGAATATGTATAAGCACTACGTTAAATATATAAAACAGAGTTGCGCGGCAAACAACCGTACAGATGAACTGTGTATTCTCATTTACCGTTTATTATCATTTTAATCTGAACTAGGAATTATATTTGGGAAGGTAACAGAATGTTAATACAGCGTGAAATATCGTTTTGGTCGATTTCTTTATATAAATACCAAAAATACTAAATAACATACATCTAAGTATTTTAATTCACTGTTAACAAACTGCGATTGCACTGTGAACGAAGTCATTTATTTTCTAAACATTATTTTGTAAAATTCTTTTCTATATAAAAATACCGTAATATACTAAACTACATACATCCACTAACTAGAGAGTCTCTGGTTAGTGATACATCTAAGTGTTTGGACTTACACATAACCAGAAAACACTCTCTGGTTAGTGCCGTCATTCATTTGCACATATATTTACACATGTATGTACATATTTATTCATACTTACACATGACATTTCCCACTTTGTTGATTGCTGTTTCGTTTATCATTCGAATATTCATTCCGCTCATTAGAGCGCACTGTTATACAACTTTTATGAAGTGCATATTTTTTTTTTTTTTTTTATAAAATATTAAGAAATTAAAAAATAAAAAATTAATGAATATATTATAGAAAGTACAATATTTTTTAAAACAGGGGTTTCCATTGGCGAGCAGTACGTACTAGACTAAAAGTTATAACATAAGAACTTGGGTCTTACAGGTTTTTTTTTTCAACAGTTAGTTCTACCACTAATCATATGGTTAGTGGTTCTACTATGGATTAGTTGAATGTGGTATATTTAATTATATATATATATATATATATATATATATATATATATCCGTAACTACGATTTTCGTTTTAATCACAATCATATATAATTCATATAAAAAAAAAAAAAAAAAAAAAAAAATATATATATATATATATATATATATATATATATATATATTTTTTTTTTTTTTTTTTTTTTTTTTTTTATATGAATTATATATGATTGTGATTAAAACGAAAATCGTAGTTACGGAATCGCAATTTTATCAGTATGTCGTGGGTTTCGCAGAAATTAATCGAATGTTTCATACATGTTTCATACAATACATTGCAGAAACTTAAAACTTGATTTGAATTTTATGTTGTCTTTAAAATTAAACTAATATTACATTAGCCTAATGACAATAGAGTTTAATATAATATAATATTGAAAATACTCGATTAATTCAGCACATGTCCTGCAATCCGATTATATCATGAAAAAGTTAGATCGAATTAAAATATTTGTATCAATATCGGTATGGAAACGTCTCACGTGTCATCTCGAACAGAGCATCTTCATCAAACTGTGTGTGCGTGTATGGATGTACGTCAAATAAAAAAAGTAATTATAATTTACATTCTTTAGTAATTTAGTCTAAGTTCTAATTATGGGACGCAGTGCATTCAAAAAACAAACTATCAAAATTTTATAGGTTGTGTGAATACATGTGTTTGAGCAAGGAATGTTTGTGTACATTAAATTCGTGCTGCATTTAAAATTGAGATTATTGAATATTTAAGCTGTGAACAAAAATAAGGGTAAAATTATTTAACTGCTAAGTTCAACATTACATAAACTTGATGGACACAGGAATGGTACATACCAAGCCCAGTACACTCACATACATATATAGTGTACGTTTGTATATGCTTATATGCAAGTGAGCATATGTATGTATGTATGTATGCTGAGCGTTCAAGGTTTTTGCAAGACTAGTTCATTGAAGTTTACATGCTTGTTTATGAAAGTGTGTATACAGGCATGAAATATACAGGTGCATAAATACATATGTATATAATTGTATGTATTGGTTTTCCAAAAATGTCGAACGTACTAAATGTCTTACAATATATATATACATACATACATATATAGTAGTAGTTAATGTTTATGTATTGTTCAGTTGGTAGAGTGCAGACCGCAATTCGCTTGTAAGAAATTGGTAAATCAGTTAACGGAAATCGAATTTGAAATCACCAAAACTGTATACTCAACGCTATACTCGAACGTATTTCACAATGTCTGATCTTGGAAGCGGCGATGACGGCATGTCAGGATCAAGTAAGTTTCATTCTGTTCCGAAATGATCTTGTTCGTTTACACTATTCAAACGCTGAACTTTTTCATTAAGATTTTTGAATCGATGTTTAGCTTAATTCGTGTATTCAAATACTAAACATATATATGTACATACATATGTAAATATAATTTTTCAGAATATAATGCGAGCAATATGGAAGGCTCTTCAAGTAGAAATGATTTTGAATCGGGAAAAGGTAGGACATGAAAAAGCACACATTTATGAATCGAATTTTTCACTTATATACATATTATTTACTAATAATACATTCTCCCTCAGCTAGCAGTGCTGTAGAGCAGGAATTGGCAACAAAAATGCTTCAAATCCAATCGAAGCGATTTTACTTGGATGTTAAACAAAATCGTCGGGGACGCTTTATAAAGGTGGCTGAGGTATATATATCATTATGAATTCATATAACAGCTTAAGATGGACTGTATGTGCAATGCAAAATGCAATTCCATTTTAGACATCAAGGAATGATTAAGATGTTCAGGGTATTTCGTAGTCATGAACTAAACTAGAACACTCTCACTAAATACTAAAATACTAATTTATTTTTTTTTTTTTTTTTGTTTTTAGATAGGAGCAGATGGCAGACGAAGTCAAATATATTTAGCTCTGTCCACAGCAGCTGAGTTTCGTGATCATCTATCATCTTTTAGTGATTATTATGCATCTCTAGGTAGGATATTATTAAAGACTATTAACATTTTGTTTAGTGACATATCTTTGAGCTTAAAATCAAATCAAGTTAATCGAAACGCAGGGCCACCAAACACAGACAATTTACCGGAGGATGGCAAATTGAAATCAGAGATGATGATCAAGGACAATCGAAGATATTATTTGGACTTGAAGGAAAATGCACGAGGGAGATTTTTAAGAGTAAGTATGAAATTTTACCTTATGTTAATGTGTTATGATACAAATGGGCGTAATAGGAGTAGTTTGTGACTTCCTTAATACGAATGTGGAGCTATTTCTTATACCTTGGGCCCATTTTCAATGGGGAAATCTGGAGCGATTAGCCGAGTCGATTAGCCCTGCCCGTCTGTCTGTTTGTTCGGCAGTCTGGCCGTATGTTTGAACTCGTCAATCTCTCGCGATATATTATTTTCTATTAAAAATCTTATCGAAAGTTAGTTACATAATTATATCTCCTACACCCTTAGAGGTAGTCTGCAAATTTTAAATGTAGATGTAAATTTATTACAAAAAAAACTTGGATTTTTGTTAAAATTTACCCTAAACCCTCATATCCACCTCCTCCCCTTTCAATTTATAAAAGGCATATTTAAAATACTAATGTTTGTTTCATTTGCTGTTTCTTGTGTAAGCAGAAAATAAGTTATGTAATAATTATTGAAATATTAGTTGCTCAAAGAGTTCAGACTAAAACTTACTTGTTTGTTATAATCTACCCTCCACCCCCAAATCCACAACCTTACCCATATATTTGTACGAGACGCATTTCATATACTAGAGATTCGAGCCTAGCCATATGCACACTGCAGCCCTGAACCCTTTAAAAAGGAACTCACGATATATTAATTTTGTGCTGCAATTTTGCATGTGAGCTAACATTATGATTCTGAAAATACCGCCGAAAAATTATCCGCTCACTAGGTGGGGCAAACCGCAAAAGCTAATATCTAATACAGTTTAAGAGCTAGAAGCTTGAGTAACTAGTAATATCCTCTATCGACAACCCATACTCCTCTTTAGATGCGTGGTATATCAAATAATTCCTTGTAATTTTCACATTTTTAGAGCGTAAGCATATTAAAATTTTGTTACCTGTGCCTTGCATTTACTGTTACTTCGTTCTAAGAACTGACCAAATATGAAAATCGTGGAAAATCGGGAAAACTGCATTTTCTATAGTATTAGAGCTAAACTTAGCTGCTGATGGGATGTGGATTGATTTTTATACCCTGAAATGTATGTAACAGGCAGAAGGAGGCGTAGCAGACCCCACGAAATATATTCCTAATCAGGGCGACGAGCTGAGTCGATATAACCCTGTTCGTCTATCCGTTTGTTTTAACGCGTCGATCTCAGAAGATATTAGAGATACATTTGAACATTGACTAAGTTCTGAAATTAGAAATTAAATTATTCAACAAATAAATTCGTATAATATTGCCAGCACTGCAGCGCAGCCCAAGCGCAGTTAGTAGAGCGCGTTCTAATACTTGCATGTGTATGTGTTCAGGGTATCTCCTAATCGAGCAGTCTCGACTAAGCCTTCTTACTTGTTCTACCCTGAGCTCATTGAAAATGGGAAATCATGGTTATGTTAAAATTTATGTAACAGGCAGAAGGAGGCGTGGCAGACCTCACAAAGTATATATATTCTTGATCAGAGCGATGAGCTGAGTAGATTTGGCCCTGTCCGTCTGTCCGTATGCTTGAACGCGTCGATCTCAGAAGATATAAGAGCTAAATACTTGAACCTTTTTTAGATTGTCTGTATATACAGCGCGGATATCGAGTTTATCTCTAAAAGGCGATATGTCATCCCGGTATTTTGTTTATGAAATTTAAAATTTTGGTTAATATGCATTTTATTCGATTTCGATTTTTGTTAAAATTAACCCCCCGTTTCCAGCAGTGCGCGCAGATTGCTTAGAATAGCAAATTCAGAGTATCTCCTAGTCGAGAAATCTCGACATGAGCCTTCTTACATCGAGAAACGGCGGATGTAATGTTATACTAGAAAAATATGTATAATTTTTGACTATTTTGCTTGCTGCTTCTAAGATACATGTATAAATAATAATAATAATTATATAAAAACTTTTATAATTTAGGTTTCGCAAACAATAACAAGAGGTGGACCCAGATCTCAAATCGCATTGCCAGCTCAGGGCATGATTGAGTTTCGCGACGCGTTAACTGATTTGCTAGAAGAATTTGGAGCTAATGATACAGGGTAAAGTATTTCTAAACCTATTTAATTATCTCTGGAAAAAAACAAGTAGACTGCTCGACTAGGAGATATCCTGAATCCTGCAAGCAGATATTCTAATTATTCTGCACCACTTTTTATACACTAAACCCATTGAAAATGGGAAATCAAGGTATAATGGTTTTGTTAAAATGTATGTAACAGGCGGAAAAAGGCGAGGCAGACCCCACAAAGTATATACATATATTCTTGATCAGGGCGACGAGCTGAGTCCATTTGGCCCTGTCCGTCTGTCCGTATGTTTGAGCACGTCGATTTCAGAAGATATAAGAGCTAGAGACTTAAAATTGTTTTTAAAATGTAAAAACATAGCGCGCGTATATCGAGTTTATCACTAAAAATCGATAACTTATCCCGTTATTTTGTTATCGATAAAAAAGTTGATAAAAAATCAGTTAAAAAATTATATCCCCCACATCCAAATTTTAAGTACTAGAGACTTGTGCTTTGGAATGCAAATACATTTGAGCATTATGATAACGTTCTGAAAGTTTCCTTAAGATTGTACGTCCAGAAATAAAATTATTCAATATATAAGTTCTTATAATATTTCCAACATTGCAACGCAACCCATTCGCCTGTGTATGTGAATGTGTTTGTGCGAACTAGTATGGAAATATCATTTGCTCGAAGGGTTCAAGGATTTCGTAGTCGAGCAGTCTCGACTAGAGCTTTCTTACTTGTTTAGAGTCATACATATGTACATACATACATAAAACACACATGCATCCATATGCACGCATAAGCCCGTGCTCTGCTAACTGCGCTGTTAGTAGCGACTGCGCTTGAGCTGCAAAGTGGGCAATATTATGAGAATTTATTAGTTGAATGCTTTCTTTTGTGGTAGGTCTATATTCATGAAACTTTCAGGACAATTATTGTATAAACACAGTTAATCAGAAGTCTCTAGATCTAGCGGTATTCAAATTATGCCACCAACCACAGAACACAGACCGGACACACAACAAAACATCCCTCTATCAGTGTTGCCGTTTTGGCTAATTTTCGCTTATTTTCAAGTGCGATTACGGAATAAATTTGGGAATTGCGGATAGCGGAAAATCTGGCTTATTTAAGAATAAAGAAATAAGCTAGCTTCTGTTGCGCTTAAAATACATTCGCTACCTTGGTCTAAAGCTGCAGTAGAAAGTGAAAAAAAAAAATTTGATGAATATATACTCGCTACATTAAATAAGGTAAAGCCAAAAAAGTGACAGTCTCATTAGAACAGAAACTAATAATTTTTAAATTTTAGTTCCGGATTGGGCCGACACAAGAAATTATTATTTATTAATTATTTTAAATTTCTCAAAGCTGCCTCAAATCGATTGAAGCTAACCAACATTTAAATATTGAGCCCAAAGAGGATGTCGACAATTTAATGGCAGACTTGTTATAATTATAAACATTCATTTTAAAACAAATGTATATAAAAGTTAAAAGTTTATTATTAGTTATTTTCGTTATGTTTTTCACGAATATGATTTTTTTTTTTTTTTCGGTAATCTAAATATATATAAAAGAGCGTTGTGAAAAGTTTTCCAGCACTTATAACTCGAGATCTGCTGGACCAATTTTCATGGTTTTTGATTTGTTGGATTTGTCTCCGCTACGAGTAGGATGTAGATCTTAAAAATACTGAAAAAATTTGACGAATACTTGAAAAACGCTGTTTTTTCCCTAAAGATTCAAATTTCTATTGATACTCAGTAGGCTTGATAACAGTGACAGTTTTCGGTCCTGCTCTCATATTATACAATAGTATAGAAGTAAATAAACAAATGTAGTCAGTCAGTCTACGGCACAGCTTCAGGCGAACCTAACTATTTATAAAAAAAAGCACATTTGATAAAAATAATACACGTGCATATAGAAGCTAAATATCTCGAAAGTTCAGGTATTTGTTTGTCTTAAACATAAATTTGTGTAAATTATTTATATTTATATTTCTCGATTGTTTTATGTGGTTTTGTGCGAGAGCAAATTCAGTATTACTATTAATAAAAATGCCGCGTCCTAGAAGATCTAATCTTTCCCGGCGGACCCATGATGCAATTAGGCAACGGAATATCGCGAGTCAATTATCTGACGAAGAACGAGAAATCGCCCGCGAGAGGCGCCGCGTTAGTACCCAGCAAAGAAGGGCCTTAATTCGTGCTTCTCAAAGAGAGTCAGCCCGTGAAACGGCAATAAGAAATGGTTCAAAGCATCAAATCTGTGGCGATATGTAACCAAACTTCAACTGTCTGTAAATATGAGAATTGCATTGTTGAACGATCTATCTGCTGATGATTTCTCGAAGCAATTGCTGAATATCGGTAATGGCCGTATTCCTGTTGACGAATCGAGTGGCTTGATTTCATTTCCTCAAAATTTTTGCAATTTCGTCTCATTAAAAGATGAGCTTATCAACAAAGTATTTCCGAATATCATTGCTCTCCACAAAAATACTAAATGGTTAAGTGAGCGAGCAATTTTGGCGGCTAAAAATAAAGATGTGGATGACCTTAATCTTATAATTCAAAATAAAATCGTTGGTACTCTGTATTCATTCAAATCTATCGGCTTTGTGAAAAACGAAGAAGAAGCAACTAATTATCCAACTGAATTTTTGAACTCCTTGGATGTGCCTGGTTTACCACCGCACAATTTACAACTGAAGGTTGGCTCGGTAGTTATCATGCTTGGAAATTTAAACCAACCAAAACTGTGCAATGGAACGCGTTTGGTGATAAGAAAACTGATGAGCAATGTGATTCACGCGTCGATACTCAAAGGAAAATTTAAAGATGAAGTTGTTATTCCTAGGATTCCGATGATACCAACAGATATGCCCTTTGAGTTTAAACGAATTCAATTCCCGATTCGTCTTGCCTTCACCATGACGATCAATCTTTGACTATTTGTGGCCTCAATCTAGAAAATGCGTGTTTTTCTCATGGTCAATTGTACGTGGCATGCTCACGTGTTAGCAAACCATCCCCATTATTTGTTCCTGCACCTGACCAAAAAACAAAGAATGTCGTTTACCACAACGTGCTTGAATGAAAATCCGATTAATAAATTAATCAGAGTATATCCCAACCTAAACAACATAGCTTTCAACAATTGTTTACCTAGAAATAATGGATAGGGCAATGCAACGTTTGCCGGGCCAGCTAGTAACAATATAAAAAAAAAAAAAAAAAACGTTCTAATATGTTAGCTCATTTTTCAGCTATTTGTTTCTGGGATTCAGCTGGTTCTTGCCAATTTTTTTCCCTAATTCAGCTGGTTTCGCTCGGGGAAAAACGGCAACACAGAGGGCGTATGGGATGCGAAGCTAACAATTTGGCACGTTGCAAAAGCATTTTCATTAAGAGCACCAACGCTTTCATACCCTTCCCCCAAATAACGAAAACGCAAATATTTTGTACGAGCTTGGCAAACGGTTTGATAAGTTCGGTATACTCTTCATACAGAAGGGAAGGCATGGGTTGCTGCGAAGAATTTTCAATTTACGTGAGCTGCTGCTTCCCAGTGGAGGAAATGTCCATTATTTTGTCCATTACTCATGGATTACTTGTCGCCTGTGTGCATGAAAATATCGATTACAAGCTGCCTTACTTTTTTAAGGAATGACCGCTTTTTCTCCCGGGTGCATGAAATTGTTTTTCGTAATTTCGTAATGCAGACAGTAATGAGGTGACGAAGTTTCCTTCGGCTCTTCATTACCCATACGTATACTTTTTAAATATTGTAATGTAGAAATTCCGCAATCTGAAGAAAACGCCTTATACATTTTCAAAACCGCTTATGGGTTAGCAATTTGCGTACATTACAACATAATATACCTGCAACCCATTTTCCCACTCTATAATTTGGCCTACTTCTTTACAAATGTAATTGCATAAATAATTGAATACTAATGGAAATATAGAAACGATTCAGTAATGTACTATTTTTTATTTAAATTTATAAGAATAATTTATTTTGTAATATTACGTATTTATTTATATAATTATTTGTGGTTTTTTATCAAATTTCTGCTTTGCAAGCCGACCCTTGTGAACTCGAAAGCAGTTCCTGTCGACCCATTGGTTTTAATAGCATCTGTTAAATAAACATTTTTTTTGTCATTAAAAATTATATTAAGATAATTTATACATACCAGACAGAGCATCGTTCGTATATCTGAACTGCTTTCACTAATATAATGCAACAAGCCAATTTATAATATATATTATATATTTATAACTTACTGTAGAATACCTTCCCTTTAAATTCACGTCCGCACGACTCAACAAAATTAGAAAAGTGAGTCGTCACGGCGGATAAAACGAAAACAAAAATCATCACACATATGCAATTTTGGACTTGTATTTACACTCATTAACACTATACACACAAAAGGAATAGACATAGACCAAAAAAACAAAGACCAAACGAAAAAAGGCACGCATTCCATGCAACAAACGTTAAAATTCAAAACGAAATTCGTCGAAAAATTCACGACGCAACGAAAAACGAAAATCGTTTGATGATTAGCGGGGAAGGGGCATACAAAAACGAAGTTGACAAGAGCTCGATTCTGTCGTATGAGTAGCACTTTTTATTTTGTACATTACAAATGCGCTGAAAAAAATTTCCATAGGTAATGCATTACTTTTTTCTCGTATGTAATGCATTATTTCAAGAAACCTCATTCAGGTCGTTGCCACTGGGTTGTGCTCACATGTATACATATATATACACATTTGAGAGAGCAGAGAGCATCGAGAGAGAGAGGGAGAGAGAGCAAGGGAAACTTTTAGCATAGAGGGATCTTTTTTTCAAGAGTCGACCAAATCGGTCGAGCGCATGAAGAGAAATGATTTTGTGTTCCCAATGGGGACTTCTCATATTTTCGTAGCACAAACTTAAAAGTGAGAAGTTGAGCAAATACGAACGGCCAGGAAACTAATGCTCGAAAATATGTGTGCAAAACGCTTTACACTAGGTATCCGATCCGATGTGTTCTCTGGTTAGGGGTACTATTAACTATAGAACACATAGACCGGACAAGTAGTGTAAAACTTTTTGCACAGCGGGATCTTTTGTTCAACAGTCGATCTCGGCCGAGCGCAAGATGTACTTTCGTATATTTTCGTAACCCAAATCTAAAAGTGATTCATGTCTCTAGCTCTTCTGAGATCTCGGGGTTCCTGATTAAAAATGTATATACTTTATGGGTTCTGCCAAGCTTCCTTCTGTGTGTTACATACATTTCAGCACAACCATTATTCTCCGATTTCCCATTTACAATGAGTCATACTAGTACAGAAAGGTTGGAGTATCAGTTCTGGGCAGGGTATCTCCTAGTCAGGCAGTCTCGATTAGAGCAGCCTTGTTCTTATCTACATCTTGCACTACATCTTAAGTCACCAACTTTATAAGATAAGTTACGCTTAAAAATTATGTAAAATTGTCGATTATTATCGATATGAAAAATCAGAAGAAATGTGATTATGTTATAAGCCATAAAAATAACATTATCGCATTTAAGAGTGTCAGTCAAGAGTGCTGACGGCGATAAACTTTTTTTCTGCCTGACTATTAATTTTGATGATCTATCAATAGTGATGACATATATCTTAAATTAATACGGAAAGTAAAAACCTCTTGGTAACATTTGCAGATTTAAAGGTGATTTACCCGAAGAGCGGCATATGAAAGTGGACAACAAGAACTTTTACTTTGATATAGGACAAAATAATCGAGGTGTTTACATGCGAATAAGTGAGGTAAAAAAGTTTTGAAATGCTCGTACCAATTGTTCCTATCAACCATACTCTATACTAAACGTTTAAAATTTTTTTAAGGTGAAGAATAATTTTCGTACTTCTATAACTATACCTGAAAAGTGTTGGCTACGATTTCGCGATATTTTCAACGATTATTGCGATAAAATAAAAAAGTCTCCTGATACTAATACTGCCGACAACATTGTACCATCAACAGCTAACAGTCTTAAATAATGTGCAATAATGAATTAAAAACTAATATATAGTTATCCAACAAGAGATGTACACACTAAACATAAATTTAAAACGTTTTATTTTTTTAAATTATCGTCTGCGTATCGAGCAATACAACTGGATAGTGACGGATGGACAGTAGAGGAGATGAGTAGAGAAAGGATAATGGATAATGGACAGCATCAATCAATATGGATAATGGAGAATCGAGTTTTGCAAATCGTGGATAGTGAAAAATAGATAGAAAATGGAGAAGGTAGTGTGGACAGTATAGCGGAATGCGGATCAGACAAAATAGAAAAGGAATAGCGATGAAAAGTGGAGTGGAGAATGACTAACGGATAATGTAGAATACGGTGGAAGCTGGAAAAGTTATTGATGTAGAGATAAAATATTTAATGTGGATCCATCTCCCCCACTCCACAAAACAACAAAATTAATCATGGCCTGACGGATATGTAAATAGTTTTTATGTATTATGCCAGCTACTAAAAATAAACCCAAAAACATGTGATCTTTTTTCTGTCAAAATATCATCTCTTGATATGAAATGTAAACAATGGCTCGAAGAAATATATATGTAGAGAAAATATTATTATATAAATAGAAATGTAGCATTTAGAAAGATTCACACTATATATTAGAAAATGTTTATTGTTTATTAGTTGCTTTAATTATCGGTTGATGGTTATAAGGCAATAGCAAATGCGTATTATAAAGAAAGACCATTTTCCCACCTCCCTCATTTTAAAAGAAAATGAAATTGAATTAACGTATGCCAATCTGCACATTTAGTTTTGTAAATGTAAACTGAAGAAACAAATGCTCTCTCAAACATATTTTAGATACTATATACTAACGGAATATATGTTGATATTAAAGACATTTTCTACTTGAAGAGTGACACAAGAGCGCAAGAGGTTGAAAGATTAGATCTTGGGTCGTGACGATAGCGCTCACGATCACTATTATTTTTCCATTTGGAAAACCTACCGCTAAAGGTCTATTCAAATACCTGATTCGCACTCAGAAAATCAGAAATCTGTGGATAGTACTTCACTATAAAGTAGTTGTACATAATATGCTTGGAATTTTTAATGCTGCTAGCCAAGGAAAATTCAAATTATTTTCTGTTCAGCCTAATTGTTTCCTTTTTATGTCCTGAAGCCATTTAAAATGAGAAATCAGGGTATAATTGTTTTGAAAGTATCGTCGTACACCCCATAAAGTATAATATTCTTGATCAGGGCAAGTTGCTGCGTCGATATAGCCATCAGTCTTAGAATATATAAGATGATATATATACTTTTGTATGCATATCCTTGTATACCATACGCAATACGAGTTTATTATATTTTTTCGATAACTCACCCGATTTCTTATTTATTGAGAATAATCGATCATACATTTCGTTTTTTTTTTTAACATAATTTGAATACTTTTACACCTAGAAACTTGATGAATACACCAATTTTGTAATTCAAAGATTTTGATTGGAAATAAATTCTCATAATAATGTTCACACTGCAGCAGCAAAGTCGCTGCTAACTGCGCGTGCTTATGCGTGCGGATGCATGTGTATGTACAAATATGTGCATATATGGGCATAAAAGAAGTGCAGAATTAAAGATTAGAAGAAGAAGAACAGAAGATTAGAATATCAGATTGAAGGGCTTAGGATATATCCTAGTCGAGCAGCCTCGACTAGGGCACTTTTACTTTTTTTTTTTTCTTATACATTAAATATATATTTATATATATTGAATCAAATAGATATACATACATACGTCTGATTGTATACATTTTTAGAATATTTATTTAGATCTATTATGTTGCTTATTTTAATTGCTTAGTCTGTGAATATTGACCAATTAAAAATTCATCTACTATGTTAAATACAGCGAAAATAGAAAAAGACAGCTTGTTGATCTATATATGTATATTTAGAAAGCTATTCAAATATCAACCTAAATATAAAAATGTTAAAATTGTTAAAGCTTCTAGAGAAATATGTTATGTAAAATTAAACAAACAAGTCTTAAAATTAAAGAACTTAAAAAAAGTTTATAAAACAAAAGTTTCAATGTGATCACGTAGTATAAAACAAAACCAAACAAAAAACTTATTAGGTGATAAAATAAAAGGAATGCATAGCAAAATATATATGTGTGTATGTTTAATTGAAAGAAATAATTATAAATACGCATATGTCAAAAAAAGAAATATTAAAACCTAATGTTATTTAAAATAAAATTTTTGCCTATTCAATGGATATACTAAACATAAAATATGATACAAATGAGTATAAAAATATAAATTATATATATATAATATGCCCTCAGATACCAAAAACACGATATGAGCGACATTTAAGTATGAAAAAATAAAATATTCGTTTTTATAATAGTAAATTAATCTTCAATGTTATTTGGCATATTCAGATATTAAGAGATTTTCTGAAAAACTTCATGATAAAAATAGTTAAAATAAAACAAAAATGAAATAAAAGATCTGGTCATGCAATACAAATATTAATATATACATATAATTTATGTTTTAATCAACTACTACTACTAAAAGGCTAAATGACATAGATTATTATCGGCTTTCTCCATCTCGCGACTGTATTCACAAACACACATTGAAATTCATTTATTACATTAGATATCAACTTTTGAACTACAAAGCCAAACCGATAGAGTATTAACACAACACGTCGATGACTAATACCAATTTTTATTTTCATTCACGAAAGTGAAATGAGGATACTGGTTTTGCACAATGTCCGTCTTGCTGTCCGTCTGAACGGAAACTAGAATGGTATGGAATACATACGTGGCAAATCGGAAAATGCCAGAAATCATATTAGTTGAAGAGCCAGAAAGCAGAAATTCGGAATGTAGATTTGGATATACATATGTCTGCTCACAGGAGCAAACCGCAAAAGTTTATATCTCCTAAAGTATAAGAGCTAGAAGCATCAAATGTTGGTAGTTAAGTTACTAGTAACCTCACCTATCGTGGCAAATCGAGAAGATGATCTACAGTATTAGAGCAAAACTTAGCTACTAAATTGATGATGGAGTGTGAATGAGTATTCCGTAGTCGGTATAGCCCGACTGCAACGTTCTTACTTGTTATTGTTATGTTATACAACGATTAGATACGCTGTTACCTATTTTGTATTTCTTAGTACGACTTTGGATCAAACTAAATTTAATCTGAAAAAATCTATGGTATCCCAAAAAGTTTAAGAAAACATTACATTACCGTGTGTTTATTAAACTTGTTTGCTTTAAATTTTTCTTGTAGAGTATATATATTTATTTGAAACTATTAACTAGTACGCAGTAAAAACAGTTATCGATCGATTTCGCCAAAAACCACATCCAAGGTTCCAATAATAGCAACCACATCGGCTAACATATGCTGCTTACCAATTTTCTCTAGGGCTGCCAAATGGGCAAATCCTGGTGCTTTAATCTTGCAGCGATATGGACGGCTTGAGCCATCTGATATCAGGTAGACACCAAATTCACCCTTTGGGGCTTCGATTGCCGTATAGGTTGCCCCTGGTGGCACCTGATATCCTTGGGTGAATAGCTTAAAATGATGAATTAAGGCCTCCATGGATGTTTTCATTTCGCTGCGAGATGGTGGTGTTACCTTCGCATCATCGGTCTTCACCTCTCCACGTGGCATTTGATTAAGACATTGATCGATGATGCGCAAGGATTGACGCATTTCTTCAATACGACACAAATACCGATCATAACAATCTCCTTTGGTTCCGATCGGGACATCGAAATCAACAAGATGATAGGCATCGTAGGGCTGTTGCTTGCGCAAATCCCATTTGATGCCAGAGCCGCGCAACATTACGCCGCTAAATCCATAGTTAAGCGCCTCTTCGGCCGAAACAATTCCAATATCTTCAGTACGTTGCACCCAGATCCGATTTGTGCTCAGAACATCCTCAACTTCATCCAAACGCTCACCAAACTTTGATGCGAACTCATATATATCATCCAGAAGACCTAATGGCATGTCCTTTAAAGCAAATCGACCAATTATCTAATTTATATATACATATAGCGATTAAATAATATTACTAATGAAACTCCACCGGGACGTATGTAGGCTGCATGCATACGTGCTCCCGAAACGCGCTCATAGAATTCCATTAACTTCTCACGCTCTTCAAATAGCCAAAAAAATGGAGTCAGTGCACCCACATCTAATGCATGAGTGCCAACAGCCATTATATGATTGAGAATTCGAGTTATTTCAGCGAAAAGAGCTGAAAACAAATAAAATAAATTAAATACAGGGAATAGAAGATAACTGGACATCTACAGAAAATAATTTATGAGCGAAGCGGAGTTGTCACTCTACCCTTATTAGTTAAGAATAGAGAGGCAAGGACTGTTCCTCTCCCATAACTACTTGCACACGACTACCTACTTCTTATATACTTGGCGCGCAGTGGCACGTCAATGTTTAGAAGTTTCTCCACAGCTAGCGAGTAGCACTGTTCGTTGCACATCATCGAAACATAGTCCAAGCGATCAAAGTATGGTAGTGCCTGAGTGTAGGTCTTATACTCGATTAACTTCTCGGTACCACGATGTAGAAGGCCAATGTGGGGATCAGCGCGCATTACAGTCTAACAGGTAACAACGAAACCAAAAAACAAAACAAAAATAGAGAAATACATTGGACGAATTTGCAGGCATTAACCTCGCCATCCAGTTCTAGCACCAGTCTCAAGACACCGTGAGCAGCCGGGTGTTGAGGTCCAAAATTTAACGTCAGATTGCGCACTGATTTCTCAACAGGCACCACTTTGCCTGTAACACACACAAAATTTGGATATATGTACATATATGTATATGGAAAGCATAGCATAAAACGTACTGTTCCATGGAGGAACCTTCCAAAGGGAGGTCACTTCATCGGGATACATAACTGCGCCGCTAAATTGTTTCATGAATTCAGGATCTGGATACCATTTTGCAGCGCCGCGATATTGGTTCGAGCTGGTCGAAGAATATAAGTAGAAAAGTTTATAATCCTTTTTTTTTTCAGATAGAAAGGTTATGTAAGTAATGTACTTCACCTCAAGCTGTTACCGCCACCTACTGCTGCTGACGTTAGTGCAATAGACGGTGTTTTAAACAGTTGTGTTCCAACTCCTAGCGCACGTTTTAAACTCAGTGACAACATTTTTAATGTCTTAAAATAAAGTCGACTATTTCTTTTTTGTCAAACACTGAGCTATAAAACCAGTGGAAGGCCAAACAGCTGTTGCGTTGTAAGTATGTGGTGGCGCATCTTAAATTGATATACATATATCGATAATTTTATAGGCACGTATGATTCTTCGATATAATACCACTAAGCAGAGAATATTTGTTGCCTGCTTAGTGGTGTGGTGATACTATGTATGCTAAAGTTCGATAGAACTGGTACATTTAGTCCAGTTTTCTTGAAAATATTTATTAATATCACTGACCAGAGATAATATTTAACAAAAACCGAAATTGTATAAAATACGTCTTAATATATATTTAAAATTTGTACGCTCTAGCTATAATGATAAAGATATAATTTTTTAACTGACTTTCGATAAGGTTTTTTATCTATAAAAAAATATCGGAATGAGCTATCGTTTTTTAGTGATAAGCTCGATATGCGCGCGATATATACGGACATTTAAAAAAAAAGTTGAAGTCTCTAGCTCTTATATCTTCTGAGATCGACGCGTTCATACATACAGACAGACGGACGGACAGGGACAAATCGACTCAGCTAGTCGTGCTGATCAAGAATATATATACTTTGTGGGGTCTGCCGCGCCTCCTTCTGCCTGTTACATACATTTCAACAAAACCATTATACCCTGATTTCCCATTTTCAATGGGTTCAGGGTATAAAAAGCGGCAGATGAATCCAACTGAAGTTCCCTCCATCGGAAACCTTCAGCATTCCCGCTATGTCAATAGAGTCAGAAAGACCATTCAGCAAGGCGGGACAAATTATTTCAGATAGGCGAACACGACTAAAAAAAAAATATTAACATTCTTTTATTTTCAAACCTTAACTATTTGATCAAATAAGCCATATATTTCTTATAATCAAAAAAAAATTTTTGTCGGGCTACTTTTTTGACGGGGCAATCGATACAGTCGATGCTACTATCTGTCTGGCTACTAACTGTCACTGTCACTGCTCGAGCCTCAAGAGACTCAGCCGAGCAAAAACAAAGTTGACCAGTCTCTTATGCATACAGTGGCTCACACCTTATTTCGTGCAGCAGCATAGTAGAACTTTGAAACCGTATTCCCGCTAAACCAGTAAAGATATCCAAAAAATTTAAATGAGGTTTTATTTATTGGTTATTCATTATGTATTAACACTTTCAATTATTTTTATATTATAATTAATAAGTTTTAAAACTAAAGAAAACTAAAAAAACAGCCCTTTTCCATGTCACAGCTTATTTCGTGCACTTCACTTTCAATGACTTTATTGTCCAAAAATTCTCAAATTAGGATAATTTTTTAACTCATTTTTGTTTAATCACCTCTTTGAATAGTGATTCCGTCGAGTTTACTCATTTTCGGGTGATTCCGCTGGAGATTTTTGGCCAATCCTCCAACACGGCCGTTTTGAGGTAATTTTTATTGAATATTGACCATTTCCGAATGGCCACGCCCAATTTTGCCCCCAAATTTTCTATAACGTTCAGGTATGACCACTGGGCCAGCGGATTTACCACATTTGGACTGTTCCAGATCAACCAGGACTAGTCAATACCCGGTTTATTGTTTTGGTCATTTGTCTGATGCAATCGGGATCGCCCTTCTAGACCCAGTTCTTCTGCATTTTGGAGCAAATTCTTCTTCAAAAAGGATAGGTACATGTTATTGTTCATATTACCATCAATGAAAACTAAGTATCCAACTCCCAAACCCGACCTGCAGGCCCAACCATGCAACAGCCACTGCCATAGCTCATATTTGATTTTAGGTGCTGATCTTTGAGCTCAGTATGTGCTTAGCGGCAATCATATTGGACCCATCCGACGCAAATATATTAAATTTCGACTCATGTGCATATATATGGGTCGGATTGGAAGCAATCTGCCTGGCGCCCACCAAATACTGAGCTCCAAGATCAGCACCTAAAACCAAATATGATCTATGGAAGTGGCTGTTGCATGGTTTGGCCTGCAAGTCGGGTTTGGGAGTTGGATACTTAGTTTTCATTGATGGTAATATGAACAATAACATGTACCTATCCTTTTTGAAGAAGAATTTGCTCCAAAATGCAGAAGAACTGGGTCTAGAAGGGCGATCCCGATTGCATCAGACAAATGACCAAAACAATAAACCGGGTATTGACTAGTCCTGGTTGATCTGGAACAGTCCAAATGTGGTAAATCCGCTGGCCCAGTGGTCATACCTGAACGTTATAGAAAATTTGGGGGCAAAATTGGGCGTGGCCATTCGGAAATGGTCAATATTCAATAAAAATGACCTCAAAACGGCCGTGTTGGAGGATTGGCCAAAAATCTCCAGCGGAATCACCCGAAAATGAGTAAACTCGACGGAATCACTATTCAAAGAGGTGATTAAACAAAAATGAGTTAAAAAATTATCCTAATTTGAGAATTTTTGGACAATAAAGTCATTGAAAGTGAAGTGCACGAAATAAGCTGTGACATGGAAAAGGGCTGTTTTTTTAGTTTTCTTTAGTTTTAAAACTTATTAATTATAATATAAAAATAATTGAAAGTGTTAATACATAATGAATAACCAATAAATAAAACCTCATTTAAATTTTTTGGATATCTTTACTGGTTTAGCGGGAATACGGTTTCAAAGTTCTACTATGCTGCTGCACGAAATAAGGTGTGAGCCACTGTATATTTTCGGCGGTGAAAGACTTTGTTCCACATGTCTCGTCTATGTGTTCTTTGGAAGTGCTATATCTCAGCTCTCCGCGATCGAGACATTTGATGATTCAAAATAATCACCAAATATCGATGGCGTTCTATATCGACTTAGTCAGAAAAATATATCGAATGTAAAATATATCGCTATTTTATTATAGGAAAATTGTTCTGTTTAAAAATGTGGTTCATTTACAGAAGCGAAATACCCGCAAACACAATTAAAGTTCAATCTTATTAATATTAATCTTATTAATATTCAGTTCGTTCGATAAATGAATGACATTTATTTATTTGATAAAGTTATTTTATTTAATAATTATTAAAATAATAATTATTAAAATATAAATTCAGTATTTTGCAATATTTTTTCAAGACAGATAATTCATAAAATAAAAGTGTAACTAAAAAATAATTGTAAAAATTCATTTTAGATACAGATACATTTTTCAGATACTACCACACTGTCAGTTTCGTATTTTTTTACACCTAATATATAGCTCTTTAAGTACTGTATATTAGATATTTACATACGAACTTAGAAAATAATATAAAATAAAATGCTGTGGATAAGGATACGACAGTTTAGCATGTGTTAAAAAACAAATGGAAAACGCGATGCTGAAAAGTAAAATCAAATTCGGAAATGTATATGTATATAAAACACTTGGCATTCTGTCTGTTTTCGTGTGTGAGTGTAAGTGGTTATTTGCATATTAAATGAAAGAGTCAGAATACTAAATTGTTTAATTCGTTATGCATCCGGCGACAAGAACAAAATTTTTGATTCTGATGCAACATTTCACATGCTTCCTTTATGAGTTAAATCGTGTTTTAAGTCACAAAAAGGTTATTCGTTTATTGTATTGGTAATGGTTTGTGTATGTATACAAGAAAATGGTCGGATTCAATGTTTATGTATTTGAGTTTCCTTCGAAAGGCAGTCACAGAGCGATATACATATATATATACATATAGAATGAGAGAGAGAGAGAGCGCGCGAGAGATATACAAGGGAGGAAGCAGAGAGAAATATATGTAGCTTCTGAAATTGGGAAAGCGGGAGAGCAGAACCATAAGTTTTTTATTTAGTGCAATATTATTTTTTCTTTCAAAACAAGCGTAAAAATATTTTTTTTTAGTACATGTAAATAACATTAGTATATGCATGTACATTTGTATCTCTGTATGTATGAGACATTAGCATATGCCATTTCCTAAATTTTGTATTATAAAATGGGCGAATATTATATACATATGTATGTATGTGCTTACTTTTGTACATTACAATTTCAGCCTGTATACAAATTTAGCATTGGTCGGCATTCAAGGTACTAAAAGTGCATTTAAAAAAAACACCATTCAAGGTACTAAAAGTGAATTAAAAAAACACCATATGTATGTACATACAAAAACGATGTAAATATGTATTTTTTAATTTTAATTCACTTGAAGAAAGAGTCGAACATACATATGTACATAGATATGTACATGCACCTACTGTTACTGCTACTGATACTGTTACTATTTTAGTGTTACTGTTACTACTTACTGTTGAAGTGAACCCGCTTCGTACACACGTACATACATATATCAAATGAACAGGCATTATACATAATGGCAAACACGCATCCTTACGTTTACTGATCAGATCTTACTTCGTAATTTCCAGAAACATGGGATTTTGGCGTCGGCGTTGGCGTCGGACACAATTTTAAAAGCAAGCAAAGACGGAAATTTGGTACAAATGTCCAATGTAGTATAAGAAATAGATACAGAAAGAGTTAAAGAGTACCCAATTCGAAGGTGATACAAATTTAATAAGGAAGACATTTGCAATACAAGACACTTATTATATGTATAACAGTATAAATGACTATTGTACCGCCGTCGACTAGAAGAATGGGACTAATTGTCAACTGGAATCCGTTGACCGAAATTGCTGGAAAAGAGCAAGATCAGCTGTTCCCAAAGAAAAGTGGGCTGACGGCCAACTGGAAGTCGTTAACAAGAACCGTTGGAACACTAAACATAGAGCAGTTGATGTCCGAGTCAAATGCGAATGCGAGTGATAAGGATGCAGCAACAGATGCTTTGGCCGTACGTATTAATTGCATTAAGAATGGATTGACGGAGCATAATATGAATTATGATAAATGGTTGGCAAAGTCAATTACAATGAGTCAGCAGCAACAACAGCAGCAGGAGGTTAGTCACAGAACAATAACTCCGCCGTCGACCATTGACAAAAAATATATGCCAAAAGCTCGTAAGCGAAATCAACCAACGACCACGCTTTTAAAGCCACCGACAATGCATCGAAAGACCAAAAGTAAAAGCAAGAGCGACAAAAAACCAATCCTTGCCAATCCAATAACATCCACAACAAAAACAGCAAAGATTTGTGCTAGCCAACAACAAGAAGAACAACAGCGTATTAAGCATTTTAATGCAACGCAGATAAAGAGCCATCCATTCCCGCAACTTCCGCAGTCTTCGGCGACGGAAGAGATCGCTGCTGTACGAGACCCCGGCGAGAGCAGTACGGGGGGTAATAACATAAGCAATAAGAAGAAATACCATTCCGGGCGCTACAAAATATTAGTTCCATTGCCCAGTCTGGGTGCCACGTCCCTTGCCACGCTATTGACCATAATTTGCATAGAAACTGTCCTACTGTCTACAATGTCTAGCTGCGCTAAAACATTCTATATGCATTGGAATACATCGAACAGCATGTAAGTGCTTATATATATATATATACATATATATGTATTTATCATATATCATTTGAAATCAAGTTTCTAGCAATATATTTATGTATACAATATTGGTAATCGATTCTCAAATTTAGAGCTGATTTAAATTATTCATAAGATCGGATGTACATATGTATTCATGGGTATATGTATGCCGCCGTCCAGCATCGAGCAGAGTATATTCAACGCTCGAGTAGTTTTGCAAACATGCATGCACCTACATTAGGATGGAAACGATAGCGAACGCACTTAAGGGCTAGTGCTCACAAATGAAATGCGCACGCACACACTTATATGCACAAAGCGCTTGCATATAAATATATTTATGTATGTCCATACTGTACGCTCAGGACAGCCAAGTATCAGGTCATCTAGAATGTTCATTTATCCCATTGGGATACGTAGGCGGCGAAAATACAGAGTTGTTTGTGTTTTGAATTTTTGTAAGCTGAGATTGCGCTAGGCGTGCGATACGTTCAACTATTTTGTATATATTTAGAGCGGTATCCATCAAGGATTGAGGCTGTTTAATCTATGAGCTCTATGTTTTTCTAGCATTGTGATAAAAAATTATTGGGATCGGCAACTATAGTCTAATATATAGAACTGCTTAGAGAATTATTTGATATATTTGTATAGGATATAAGATAATTATTGAAACATTTATATGTATTTGTCGTAACATTAATTAAGCACCCCTGATGCATACATATGTATATAGGTGTGTGCTTTTAGTTCGAGTATGTGCGTTGCTGTAGCCCTAGTCATACTCGCACATTTATGCGATTGAGTGTGTGTCGGCAAAGCGAACATATGAAATATGCGTACTTTATCATTAGGGGTGATTTTTGATTTACAAAGCTCTACAATCAAATAGAAGCAAAGAAAAAAAATAAACAAAGAACAGCTCGGAACTTGGAACATGGAAGTTGGAAGTTGGAAGGGAGCGAGAGGAAACCAAGGAAACGCTCGTAGGGGGCAAGAGGCAGACATAAGACATAAGTGCGTGCTGCGTGTTGAACACACAGCACTTGATGGTAGCATGGGCGAATGCGGGAGTACGGGAAGGCATAAAAACGGTCGCAGGTAGGGGTGGTGGGACGCCCTTGTGGTTTGGACTGCAGGCCCGAGCACAAGCTTCAAGACCTTCTGAGCCTTTTTTTTTTTTTTGAATGCATCCAGCACTCTCTTTTAGCCACCACCAGCTTTACGTCGCACATTTCTAAATAAATAAATAAGGCGTTTGTTGTTCTCCGTCTGATGAGGGCACATGCGTAATATTTGTACCCTGGCAGAGGGGCAGGTTAACTTGTTGGTGATGTTGCTGTTGCCAGTGCTGGTGGTGTAGTTCTGACACATACTTCTTCTTGACCGCGCACAATGAATAGGAATAAATCCTCGACGTGAGGATACCCTGCATATATGTATATAGTGTGTGTACCAATGGGTGGGTCAGTAAGAAGAATATCTTTCTGGGGTTGCCTCTATTTAATTCTCTACTGTCAGGCATTATGCATCGGTAGGTGAGAGCTAGTTACTTGATTATGATCATCGTGATGAAACATCAGTTGCTCGAAGGTTGCTCTTTCTTTCTTGTTTAAAACCAATTATCTGCGAGTGATATACACGAATCTATATATTTCATCTCTTATAGCTTCTGAAATCCACAGGGTATAAATATATTCCAGAATATAAATTAGGCATACTCTGAGAATGGAGTGGATATAAACGTATCGTTTATTTTCGCAAATATGTATATAACTCTAACAAAATATATTTTCTGAACTTTACAGATTTCGGATTGATAATACAGATCATATTATTGACGTTAACAAAGGCAATTTAGCATTCGAGTTCGATCAGGTACACATAATATGTCCAGTGTATGAGCCCGGGGCATTCGATAATGAAACAGAAAAGTACATTATATACAATGTGTCCAAAGTGGAGTACGAAACATGTCGCATAACGAACGCCGATCCGCGAGTAATAGCTATATGTGATAAGCCTCAGAAATTAATGTTTTTTACAATAACTTTCCGGCCATTTACACCGCAGCCAGGTGGCTTAGAGTTCCTACCTGGAAATGACTATTATTTCATTTGTAAGTAACCTGCATGAAATATATGTTTGTCTTTATCTGTTTATTTTAAACGCCAAAACCTATTCGAATTTGGCTAAAACTTGATCTGTAAATTAGTTTACTATGTAACACATATTAGAAAATATATTAGGTGCTATTTAAATAACAGATGCAAGTATAATAATATTATAATATAATCATAATATTCTACGTCAGAATATAACCCCTGAGTTGATATGTGCTATCTCGCTTGCTGATTTTTGTTATCATATCTTGAGGAGGAATACGCGAATTTGTGGATTTGCCACACGAGTTCTTGAATAAATTATATTATACTCAATGGTCTCAATTAATGTCTATATGTATATGTCGTAAGTAGTTAAAAGCCCAAGATCATTTCTCATAAGCTTGCTAAAAATAAAACTATATTAGACTAATCACAGGGCATAAGAGATAAACTCAAATAGCAGTCGAAAACGCATGATCTAGGGTTGTCGAATATATTTAAAATATCGTATATGTATTATATTTTAAGTTTTGAAAAAATATCAATATGATGTTTCGTACCCAACGCAAATATATCAAAAATATCGCAAAAATTATCGTTATTTGCGGAAAAAATATTTTTTGTGGAAAAATATATCGATAGATTGATATTTTGATGTACATATCGTCGCATTCCCGCGAAATTATCATATGTTAATTTTGCGCGAATTTAAGATTTTAATGCAGAACGGTTAGAATACGTCTGTCTCACATACTTGCAAAAATTACAAATAAATTCGTTCTAGCTTCAGAGAAAACAAATTTCAATTTCCTAGCATTTTTATGTGCGTGTAAAATTATCGTATGTCCATACGCTTAAGTGTAATTAACTACTTTAAACGGGAATTTCTTCTTCGTTTTCTTTTGTGAGGTTATTCTTTGGTGCTTTAATATTCTTTGATTAGGCAGATAGGAAATGATGCTGCGCAAGCTCAAATTAGTGATACGTTAAGTTTTAGTGCACCAATTCGAAAGCATAAGTGTGAAACTATTATGTAATTGCTTTAGTAGTGAAAAATACGGCAAAAGAGTAATGAAATATGCTTAGCTCTTGTATTGTATTTGCTTATTCTAGATGGTAATAAAAAGATAACGTCAAGTCTGAGCCTTTATTGCGATAGTTGCGTTGGCCAAAATAAAACAAGCAAGAACGCTGTAAAAATTACAGGGTATTTTATGATATGCCACGCTCCTAAAGAAGCGTAACAAAGCTCTTAAGGAAATCGATAGAAGAGGTTACTAGTAACTAAAATATCCAAATTTGAAATCTAGCTCATATAGTATAGGAGATATAAACTTTTGTGGTTTGGCAACATATATTTGTCGAAACTTTTTGGTCTTGGATGGTTAGCCCAAGTATAATTTGAGGTCTCTAGCATCAATAGTGTCCAAAGTAAAGCAGAATAATAATTATACCCTGAACCCATTGAAAATTGGAAACCAGGGTATAATGGTTTTGTTAAAAGTATGTAACAGGCAGAAGGAGGCGTGGCAGACCCCACAAAGTATATATATTCTTGATCAGGGCGACGAGCTGAGTTGATTTAGCCCTGTCCGTCTGACCGTTCGTCCGTCCGTATGTGTGAACGCGTCGATCTCAGAAGATATAAGAGCTAGAGACTTGAAATTTTTTTTCCTAGGTTCCAAATTTTAAATGTGGACTTATGTGTATTTTATATAATTTCGATTTCACTTTTGAAAAAGGCGTATTTCAAGTACTAGAGACTTCTGCTTTGGAATTTACATACATCTGAACATTATAATTAAGTTCTGAAAGTTTCATTAAGATCGTACGTCCAGAAATTAAAAAAAAATTCAACAAATATATTCGTATTATATTGCCCGCACTGCAGCGCAGCCTAAGCGCAGTCGCTGCTTACTGCGCAGTTAGCAGAGCGCGTTCTAACACGTGCGTGTGTATGTATGTGTGCCTAAACGAAGTGTAGAGTGAGTTGAATATCAGATTGGAGGGTTCAGGGTATCTCCTAGTCGAGCAGTCTCGACTAGAGTTTTCTTTTTTTTTTCATTAATCATTATAGAATCATAACATGTGCAAGTTTTTCTAGCTTTTAAACTCTAGGAGATAAAGTTTTCACTTTCACTTTCATGAATGAGTATAAGCATGGCTTTGCTTGCTGGTTTAGCACATTTTTTATTTGCTTGTACTTCAACAACCCTAGTATGATTCACTGTAGCCTTCAAGGACCTTATATTCCAATATTTCCTCGCTTCTTTTCCGACACATGTGCACACACATAGGCATGTGACTTGGCAAATCCTTTGTTGAAGAAAACCTCTTAAGGATGGATTTTTTGAAACCAACTTTCAGAATGTGTGTATTTGCCAAGAATCATATCTCTAGTACTTAAAAGTCTATCTTTATAGTCTGAACCCATTTTCAATGCGAAATCAAGTTTTGTTATAAGTATGTAATATGCAGAATGAGGCGTGGACTGTCTAGACGGACAGACGCTCGTCCGTCCGTCCATATGTATGAGCGCGTTAATTTCAGAAGATATGAGTGCTAGAGACTTAAATTTTATTTCCTATTTAATTATATCTCCTACACCTTTAGAGCTACAATCTCCTAATTTGAAATGTATACTGTATATGTATTTTATAGAATTTCATCCCTAAATATGTTAAAGGAGTATTTCAAGTACTAAAGAATTGTGCTTTGGCAGATGCACGCGTGTCAAAGCTACAATCACGATCTGAAAAGTTATTTGACTGTGTTTCTTGTGGAAGCAGAAGAGCAGAAAAAATAAAAGAAAAACGAATAATTTATTGAAATATCAATTGCTCGAAGGGTTTAGGGGATCTAGTAGCCGAGTAGTATCGACTAGAGCTTTCTTACTTATTTTTAGAATATTATATATGAATTACATTGAGCTAGTTGTTGCTAATTGATTTTGTTTGGATCTATATTTTCAAATTGCAGCGACTTCATCAAAGGACGACTTATACCGTCGCATAGGGGGACGCTGTTCCACAAATAACATGAAAGTTGTGTTTAAAGTGTGCTGTGCGCCTGAAGAGAAGAACAAAACAACGGAGACAACAACCCTGTTGGGGAATGTGCCAGCTGTGGACAGTGGTGGAATGGGCAATATACACAAAGGCGCCGATAATGCGGCTGTTAATATTGATCTGAATCGAAATATGAATAGTCCGAATGGAATTAATACAATTGGCATAGACGTTAGCAGCGGATCAGCAGCTGGTGGCGGTGATCAAATGCAGCCCGTCAATGGCGCTGGCACTTCGATCAATACAAACATTGATCAGTTCAACCGCATACCCATTAAACCGAACTTAATAGCCGGAGGAGTTGGATCTGTAGGGGAAGGAGTAGGTGTGGGATCTGGCATAATGTTTTCACCTGGCCATGGCAGCATAAATATGCTGCCACCTGGCCGAGGCGGCATTCACACGCCATACCCTAACCATCATCATATACAGACTGGCATACGAATTAATAATGTTCCAACGCAACAGAATAATCAGCATCCGCATTATAAAGGCAATCTGAATAATATGAACAATAATGGTAAGGGCGAAACTACACATCAGTTCAACATACAAGAGGAAGTTGGCAAAACAGATATGCATTACCTGTCGCCGGTTGTTGTTGACACAAATCACAGTAACATAGTTCAGAGCACGATCAATTGGCCAATTAATAACTGGCCCATTAGCTCGGGTGTGGACACGAACAGAACAACAACATCAAACAGCAGAATAAAAAATTTCAATATAAACTCAAATTCAAATCCTAACTCAACTAACATACTTAACAATAACAATATTAACCATAATAGGAAACAATTCTTCCATCCGAAGCATACCACAAATATCAAAATTAAAACAAATTCAGGCAGCCAAAATACAGATATTAGCAATTATACACAATCATCCCACAGTCCGACAGACCTTTTTAATAATAAGACGAAAAGTAAGTAGAATACATAAGAAATGCATTCGCATATGCATATGCCATTAACTACCTGTGTCACGCCTGTCTAACATTAACGGCACCACTACCACCTACTCCATACCTGTCCCGGCCACTGTATATAGAGGGGAGATGAAAGATCGATGATAATAATGTTTTCTACAACGCTACTTCTTGCTGCTGTCTGTTTGTCCGTCTGAACATAACTCATTTCGATGCGATTCAAGCTATTGACATTCTACTTTTGGAGAAATTTTATTCCCTGGCACTTAAGTAAAGCCTTTGAATTAAACTGAAACACTGATAATACGAGGATATAAATATATATATATATATATATATATATATATATATATATATATATATATATATATATATATATATATATATATATATATATATATGCGCTGTGCCTGACCCGACCAATGCCAACCAACTTCCTATGTATGCGTAAGATTATGAGTACTTATTTGAATTACTTGGCAATATTAATTAACTATATTAATTAAAATCTAAGAATTTAAACTATTAAGAATTTGGTAAACTAAAGCGTTTCTCACATTCCAGATGATCATCAAAATTATGACAAGCATCCAAACGAAGTAGTGAAAAACGAAGAGCTGACCTACAACAGTGGATCGGGTCGTCGCCTCATCTATGTCTATTTGTGGAGGTGGAGTTGGCTTTCGCTCGCCGGTATATTCTACACTTTTCATTATTTATTTTGGAAGCTTAACAACGCAATGGATCGTAGTATCGAAACACTAGGTATATATCGGTGAAGATTCATTTTATAACATCAGACTTCCGGCTATCATATTATTAGGGAGTACTCTATATAAACATAGCTATACATTCTTATATATTTCTAATATAAGATCGATTGAAGAATCTACTAACAGATAGATAGAGAGAAAGAGAGGGGATAAACAATTGATGAAAAGAAGGAGAAAGGTGAAAATAGAATAAATACGTTTAAAAATGAAGATATTTCAAGCGAATTAAAACATAGTTTATAGCGATTTAAATATATATTATTGAACCTAACAAGTAAATAATGAGAATACCGATAGCAGATTTGGAGTATATAGATTAGGTTTGCCTTGGCATCTGAAGATTGTATTGTTCGCGTCAAACTCAAAAGTATTTCCCAACAAAAATTAACAGCTCTTGTCTTGAATACAATTAATACAAAACAAATTTTACATATAAATACAAGTTTCCATTTTAGTTTTATCAGTTCTAAATATTGTTGATTGTTTGGTTAAATTTCATGCTGTAAATATATATATATATATATTTTTTTTTTAATATTTATTTTGTAATTTTTCTGTATAGTTTTTATGTTTAATTTGCCTTGTTCGTGACTGTTAAACAAAAAAATATTCAAAACCATGTATATCAATTCAAATCGGGCTAAAGGAGCTATACTTATCACACTATCAGTATAATCATAACTTAAGTATACACTAAAGTAAACTAATTCTCTGCATCCTCCTGGCAAGTCAAAAAATACTCGACAATCGAGCGCCCTTTCTTTTTATTTAAGTGTGTGTAATCTTTTATAATTTTCTTTGTTGGATTTGAAGTTTTTCAAATGAAATCTGTGAATTCAGTCAACGATTATCCGCTTTCGAAGTCGAAAGGCAAACTTACATTATATATAAATATACTTCTCGTACAATAGCTGCCTAGTACGACAGTTCTGACTGAAAATAAAAAATTATAAGTGATATGCTCTATGTATATATATATATATATATATATATATATATATATAAAGCATACGTTTATATTTAAGGAGAAGATTAAAACTCGTGTAGGAAATTAGAAAATAGGTAACTAAGGCCAATGGCAAACAGAGATATACACGATAATATGAAACATGTACTTGTTATATCAGAAAGAAATTTTCGTATTGCATTTACATTTACAGTAATTATTCGTATATTAAGTATTTCGAATATGGGAAAGGTGAAATTCAAAGAACTCTCAACTGTAAGTTTTTAGGTTCTTATCCTTTTTTGTTTTTGTTTTTGTTTTACTTTTTAGTTTTAATTTTGAAATTTTAAATGAAAAGATGCAGTACATACATATATATATATATATATATATATATATATATATATATATATATATATATATATATATATATATATATATATATATATATATATATATATAGAACTTACATACAAAATTTTATATAAAAAGAAAATAAAAAAAAAAAAACATTTGTATGAAGAATGAGAGGCGAACAGAAAAGTTTAGGTGAAACGTTATAGTAATTGTATATTTAATAAAAAAGAGAAAGAAAAAACAATGAGAATTTGTAATTCATGTATTGATGCAGCCATTTGCTTCACATTCAGAACATGAAAATTATTTACATACCACATAAGTAGTATTCATATAAATACATTAAAGAAACCAACGAGTTGGATCGTTTCGGTGTTATATATACATATATATGTATGAATATATATATTCTGATTCAAAACATCACAGCCAAATAGAGCGAGCGTTCTTTGACTTTATTGTATTATTCAAATCATACAGAATAATTTCACACACAAATACGCACGCGCACAGCATTTAATTGTAAAACAGTCCGTCACAAACTTGTATTTCTTATATGGCAGTCGGAGAACCCTTTGTACCCACCCTTTAATGATAGTAAACGCTCTCGTTTTAAGCATAATGCAGCAACTTACGAATAATCCGAATTTATAACATCCGAATTAGAATCCGAAAGCAGTCACAAAACCAAGATCAATGCCCCAGGTTTAAATAATTTATATTTAAATACTTTTCAATGCAAACTCTCTTAAAAATAGACAACAGAGAAGTGTAGATACAATAGTATTTATCCGCTCTTACAGTTTGAGATGATTAGGATTACGCTTACAATACAATACAATTTACAATACGATTCCATAAAACTCCATACAATACATTACAATAAAATACACTACATTACAATACAATACACTACATTACAATACGCTACAATACAATACACTACATTTCAATACACTGCATTATAATACAACACACTACAATACAGTACAACACAATACAATTATATACATACATCTCAACTTAAAATCATGTCAGCCTTAGGAACCGCTTTCATTTCGTTTCACTGCCACAGGTAAAAAAGTAGCCAAGTATTTTGAGGTCTAATGTTATCTATGCTCGTGAGTTGAATTGGTGTTGTACAGCTCTTCAGATTTTAGACTCGGATTTGGAGCTGTTATCTTTCGAACATCATCAGCCAATTCGACTTTATAAGTATATTAATACAAATATCATTCGATGATTATTTGTGTACTTCGGATACTTCAACATGCGAATTAAAATATACTTTAGTTAATCTGCATATGATTTTTTTATTTGTCAATTAGGGGCCAATTAAAACCAGTTTATTAATTGCAGATATATTTTGATGTTTCCACTTTCTCACGTCTGCCCCACTATGCAGAATATACTTATGCTTATGCATACATATAAGTTAGACACGGTCACAAACACTGAATTAATTGCAGACTCAGGACTAGTGTTGCCCTTAAAGGTATGCAATCGACGCAGACTCCTGCACAGCTATCTATACATATGCAATCGTATGAACAGTACCACTTAGAAATCTCCTGCTGGCCCTTATAACTACTCTATAATTATTTGCAGTCACAGATAAACAACACGCACACACACACACACGCATATTCACTTGATAAATAGCCCTCATAAATATGCTATATAAAAGTTGCATAACATTTAACTCACAGATGTTGATACATACATATGTAATGCCGAAAGCGATCGAAAGGGGAAAATGATATAATTCAACCATAGCTGAATATAATTGTATGTATATGCACATATACATGAAAAGGAGATAATATAAAAAGAACAGAAGAAACAAAATAAAAACTCAGTTGGAATAGCGAAGGCAGACTAAAGTGTAGTTTTTAACTGTAGAACAGAAAATTTATATCTACTTAAATAATATCATTTAAGAGGTCAAATTCAAAACGAGAAACCGAAACTACATACATTTATGTGTACTATTAGATGGAGGTGACTACGGATACGAATACGAATATGAATACGAACAAAGACAAGCCGAAAAAACGAAGAAGAGTGGAGAAGTGAAACATGTATCAATGCAAATAAAAAAAGAAAAATGTAAAATTACGACTTGTCTTTTTCTGGCTAGAAATGTATGGGTAGTGTTCCTGACCCACTCTGCGCTTTGTACATGGAGTATTGGAGCTATGGATGCTGACGTCTGTGCATTCTTCCGGGCATTGGGCTATAAGGTGATGAAATGGATAACTTTTAAGACCCTTTAGGAAAAATTCGTACACAGCAGTAGTCGTTCCTCCCTATATTGAAGAGATCTGCGGGGCTTGGCGGAGCAGCCTTCCACGAGCTTTATGAAGATGGGTAGACGTCGGCATAATCGTAAGCAACCCTGTTCCAGATAAGGATATGGCGATTCAAAAAGTCGCTGAACTGACTGGCACCGGGAGCATGCCAACTCCATTATTAAACGCAAACGCTAGGCGCTGCATACCATTTGTCAATTGGCCAAATATATTGCTTAATACCTTATGTGTAAATCTCTCTTGCATTACCTATATTTTTAGGTTACCTTCAATTTAAGGAACAGCAAACAATTTTAAATTAAAACCAAGTCGTTCGAAATATAGGCTTGTACATGAAACTAAATGCAATTATTTAGAAGCTCTTTTGGACAGCAATTTCCAAAATCTGCCATGCAAGTTACTATATGACTATAATGCTCAAACTCTGGTGTATGTTATGCACTTCTGAAACTAGAGATTTGAAATATTATATACTAGCTAACCCGGCGAATTTCGTACCGCCTCACAGTCAAAGAATGTCGTGCTACCTTTTAGCTGAACAATATTAATATAGATAGAAATATAACAGTATTTTATTATGATGAATGGATGATAAAAACACAGTCTGATTAATTTATTAACCGGAATTTCATTCAAGCACCTTGTGGTAAACAACGTTCTTTGTATTACCGAACCAGCCTTCAGTTGTAATTTTTACGATGGTAAACCAGGCACATCCAAGGAGTTCAAAAATCCAGCTGGACATTTAGGGGCTTCTTATTCGTTTGTTAGATAGATTTGAATTAATTCAGAGTACCTACGATTTGATTTTGAATTAAAAAATTGAGGTCATCTACATACATCTTTATTTTTAGCTGCCGAAATTGCTCGCTCACTTAATCATGTAGTATTTTTGTGGTTAGCAGTTATATCCGAAAATATTTTGTTGATAAGCTCATCGAAATTGCAAAAATTTGGAGGAAATGAAATAAAACTGCTCAATTCGTCAACAGGAACACGGCCATTACCGATATTCAGCAATTGCTTCGATAGATCGTTCAACAATGCAACTCTCATATTTACAGACAGTTGAAATTCGTTTACATATCGCCACAGATTTTATGCTTTGAGGCAAGCGTTTGATTCATCGGCAGCAGCAGATCTTGGAATTACTGGTATTGTTTGTCGGAAATCGCCAGATAATAAAATCCTTGAACCACAAAAACATCTCGAGTTATTGCGCAGATCTTTTAATGTTCGGTCTAGTGCTTTAAATGCACGTTTGTGCGCCATTGTGCATTCGTCCCATATGATAAATTTTGATGCTACTAAAACTTTAGCCATTGCGGAGTATTTCGAAATGTTACATGTCGGTTGTTCTGTAGTTTGAAGATTTAATGGGAATTTTAAGGCATCCGTCTAACAATGTGGCCGCTATTCCACAAGCAATTGCTACCGAAATTTCGGATCTCGCTCGTACACGTACATACGTATTCAGCAATGGTACATTCGTTTGAACTGGTTGGATTAGTTATCATGGTATTTGTTCCACAGGTCACGTGGGCTCGATGGGAATAAATCTACATATTATTTAATAAATAATTTACACAAATTAATGTCTAAAGCAAACAAATATCTCAGTACCTACGCCACATAAACTGGTAACTACACACACAGTATGTATTCACATTAACGTATTAATAAAATTTGCATGAATAATTGTTTTACGTGAGAGCATGACCGTAAGCTGCCAATGGTATCAAGCCTACTGAGAAAATTCTAAATGACAATGCAAAGACAACTCCGAAATTAAAGAACTTTTAGGGATAGCGCATTTTCCAAGTATTCGTCAATTTTAGATATGTATATTGAGCTATTCGGGGCGGAGACAAATCCAACAAATCAAAAACCATGAAAATTGGTCCTGCAGATCTCGAGTTATAAAACTTGTAACCAACACGACTTTGTTTTATATATGTATATGTATATAGATTTGTACACTAACCAGAGATTTGTACCAACCCAATTCAACAAATTATGTTAGAGGAACGGAACTAGTTCCTGTTCCGGTACCATTCGTTTGGTTTACCTCCATAAAAGTTGACAATCCTGAAACGAATTGGGGTCAGAAACGTCAACTCTCAATCTGGCAGTAGCAGCAGCAGCATCCACACAAACAAGAAAAAGCAATCCTCTCTGCGAGTTTGTTTAACTCTTGTTCAACTATAAATAAACAGCAATGTTCAAGTGCTTTGGCAATTTGTGAATTAATAACTATACGCTTACTGTATACGTATGTTGATTAGTTAATACAACAACAAAACTTGAGTCTAAGGGTGTGCGCGTTGGGTGGTTGATTGGTTGGGGGGTTGGATCGCCTTTAGTCGAGTGAAGAAAAAGTGCATTCATAATTGAAGCTGTATACAAGGTCACGTGTATTTTTTCCTCGAGTTGCATAAAAGAGCTTTTCTGTATTTAAATTTTAGGATGTGATGCATCTACAATGTACAATTATAAGCAGAATATCTGCTAGTTCATCATTCTTGTAAATATACAGTCGAGTCTCGATAATTCGAAATGGCGGGTTTTTAAAAATCAAAATCACGTCCTTCAACAATTTTAGCTTATTATAAAAAAGAATACACATTCATTACAATATTATTTAGATGCAGTTTATTAAATTTAAAATTTACTCTTCACCCTTATATGTGTGTGTGTGTGTGTGTGTGTGTGTGTGTGTGTGTGTGTGTGTGTGTGTGTGTGTGTGTGTGTGTGTGTGTGTGTGTGTGTGTGTGTGTGTGTGTGTGTGTGTGTGTGTGTGTGTGTGTGTGTGTGTGTGTGTGTGTGTAAAATTTCGAGGCCACATAAAGACGCCATCATTATATATATAAATATACTAGACACCTAAAAATTCTTAATTTTTAATGTTATTTTTAACTGTATATTAATTAATAATTTCAATTCAGAGTGATCTAGGGTCGAGTATCCGACATTCTGACATCACGTCTCTAGCACGGTAACGAGGCTCAGCCATGTCATGGGAGAGCATCGCATCGAAAGATCTGCTCAGGTATATATAATGTCTATTTATCAATGCTATCATAACATACATTATCATGTATTATTCTCCACTTCCGCAGCATACCACAAAGTCACAAATTGTCAGCAACACATTTACTCGCGTCACCTGATGGATCACGATATTTGCTGAATAATTCCAATGGTCTGTAAATTAAAATAAGAAAAAATAAAATATATAAATTGGTATATACACCATGCATTATATATCTATATATGTATATATTTATATATATTGAATAGATCTGTGCCAATTTGATGAGAACTATTCAAGAATTGCCGGCTACGGCTCTAGCCCCGATGCTAATGTGGAGGGCCGTTCATTGTGGGTGCGACACGGCTTATCTCGTCCAGGCCAGGTTAATAACATACTTGGTTGCTTTTGGGCATGCCAAAGAAGTCTTCGGCAGTACATAGCGAGACGGAAGGTACGTATGTATATACTATGTACTTGTAGCCTTTTTATTCTCTCTTGTAGCCTATTCTCTCGCACATGGACCGTGGGTGACTTTCAATAAATTCTCGTTTTCGTGTCCTTTCACAGATTGAACGCGGCCTACGATTATATGAGCAGCATAATCAAACAGCTGCTGTTCGCACCTGGCGTAGCGCTTTGAAGGGTACTTGTCGTCGAGAGGATTGTTTTCAGCTGTTGGGTTATTTGTATCAGGCGCACATGGATTGGGGCAAGTATCGGGATGCGATTGACTTTGGGCATCAGCAGCTGGGCATATCCGAAGAGCTGGACTCACCAAATATGAGAGCCGAAACATATTTAAATTTGAGTCGCGCTCACGCCAGCTTAGGTGGCCTTGAGCGAGCTTTGGCATATGCGCGACACTCGCTCTACAACGAGTCTGGCACGAAATGCCGCAGCGGTCTGGTTCATCTGACTGTGGCAAGGGTCTATCTGGAAATGGGTGGATTCTCCAGGGCCTTGGAGGGCTTGCAGGGTGCGCATAAGATCGCAACGGCTATTGGCGACCCATCTCTGGAATTGCAAGTGTATGTAGCGCTTTCTGAGCTATTCAGTCGATTGCAGGATAACGACAAGAGTGCGACCTATGCATCTAAGGCATACGACTTATCAAGGTCCCTACAGCTAGGCGATCTCAACTCTTGCCATCACAGGGCCGCTTTACTGCGTATGGCAGCCTCGCTGCGTAAGCAGGGTGATTTAGGAGATGCTCACGACTATTGCATGGTAAGCTATCTACTCTCTCTCTTTCTTATATATATGTATATATATATATATATATATATATATGGTAAGCTATCTACTCTCTCTCTTTCTTATATATATATATATGCAGGAAGCAACTAGATTGTCATTGATTTCTGGTGATCAGGCCACATACACACGCAGTATAAGAGTGATGGGCGACATTTACCGCAAGAAGATGGATATCGAAGTACGTATATCACTTGTATTATCTATATGTATGTAAATAAGAAATACATATAGCTTTGAGACTGCACGAAATAAGATCAGTTGTTTTCGGCACAGTGAAATTTCTGCTGTCAGACCGCCTATTGCTCAAACCTTTAGAAAATATAAATGCTCGATAGAAACGTTATTATTTCAGCCAAAAGGATTAGAAGGATTTAGCTTTTGTGTGTCAAAAAAATACAAAGCTACCAGGTCTTCAATTATATATCGTACAACTTTGAAAATAGAATGGCCTAATTTTGTAACTGCAACTTTGCAAAAAAAAAAAAAAAAAACAAGTAAGAAAGCTCTAGTCGAGACTGCTCGACTTTCAGACCGTAATCATGATGTATAAATGCATGTGAAGCTCAAGTCTCTAGTATTTGATATACGACTTCTACAAAGATGAGGGTGAGGGTATGCGCGCGATATATACGGACATTTAAAAAAAAAAGTTGAAGTCTCTAGGTCTAATATCTTCTGAGATCGACGCGTTCATACATACGGACAGACAGACAGACAGACGGGCAGGGCCAAATCGACTCAGCTCGTCGTGCTGATCATGAATATATATACTTTGTGGGGTCTGCCACGCCTCCTTCTGGCTGTTACATACATTTCAACAAAACCATTATACCCTGATTTCCCATTTTCAATGGGTTCAGGGTATATCAAGTAAGAAGGCTCTAGTCGAGACTTGTCGACTAGGAGATACCCTGAACACTCCAATCTGATACTCGAATTATTCTGTACTTCTTTTATGTAAATATACATACATGCACATGCACGTGTAAAAACGAGCTCTGCTAACTGCGCAGTAAGCAGTGACTGCGCATGGGCTGCGCTGCAGTGTAGGCAATATTTTGAGAATTTATTGGTTGAGTACTTTCATTTCTAGACATATGTTCAATCCTATTGAAACTTTCAGAACGTAATCATAATGTTCAAATGTATGTACATTCCAAAGGACAAGTCTCTAGTATTTGAAATGCTTTTTTTTACAAATTGGGGGCGAAGGGGGCGTGGTATCCAAAATCTGTAAATTACAAAATGTTTGTATTCATCATGTGTATATACACAGTAAATCTGAAGCTTTCAGGTCTAAAAGTGTTCAAATGAGGCTGAAAAAAAAATCGGTTGATTTATCGAAAAAATAAAGCAAACTCGTACTGCGTATGGTATACACGACTATGCATGCCAAATTTCAGCTCTCTAGCTTTTGTATCTTCTGAGATCGACGCACTCATACATACGGACGGAGAGGGCTATATCGACTCAGCTCGTCGTCCTGATCAAGAACATATATACTTTGTGGGGTCTGCGATAATTCCTTCTTTTAGCTTTGACATTGCAAGTCCAAACAGAGGGGTGGCGTCATGGTAGAAGGCGCGGCGCTCGATCGCAAGGTCTCGGGTTCAAACCCGGGGCGAGTTGTAGTTTTCTTTTAATTGCTTCAAAAATCTAAATTGAAATTTTAACCATACTATATGTACATTTTTATTAGTTTGGTTGTTCTTGCACATTCTTAAAGTCACATCAGCAGTTAGTTTGGCTAAGATTTGCTAGATGGCGCTGCAGCAGTGAATCTAGAGTTTTCTTACTTGTTTTTATTGGCGTCGAAAATCAAAGGTTTCTTGCGTGGAGTTCAGGCATTGTACCCCTTCTTATGGAGCACATTTCGCATAGTTTGCGGATGCACGCTAACTCATGAGGCTAGAAATATATCCTCCTGTATTTTTGGCGCATATGTTTTTGGATTCTTGTTTATTGTGGCTAGGATTTGGCGTTTATCTCTGACACTCGATTTTTTAGGACCGCCTGATCTTGGCTGAACTTCAAGTGTTGCCGTTTTTCCGTAGGATATTATTATATTTTGCATACTGGAAGGGGATCGCCAAATCGTTCGGCCAATTCATCTTACTCCTTTCCCTTCTAAGTAGAGATTTTTTATTATTTGACGCGTTTCTAAAGGGATTTGCTTTCCGCAACCTATATTGACCAATTACTCTCGCAAAAAGTTAAATTGTAATTCATAATAACGTATATATGTATGTGACTCGAAGAAAAGATAAGTAGAAAATTTATCGTTTGAAATGTTAAAATTGACCTAACTGTAAAATGCTCAGACGAAAAACTTTTTTGGCCTGCATTTGGGTAGTTTAACCCTTTTTTGGTGTATAAAAAGGTCACACATGAAGCAAACAAATTTTGTTTTGCCTATTTCATAAATAAATACCTCTTTTGTATGTAAACTAATCTTAATTCATTTATTGTCATATATGTAAGTTAAAGGGTTATTCGTCTCATCAAAAGATGAGCTTATCAAAAAAATATTTTCGGATATAACTGCTAACCACAAAAATACTACATGGTTAAGTGAGCGAGCAATTTTGGCAGCTAAAAATAAAGATGTAGATGACCTCAATTTTATAATTTAAAATCAATTGTAGGTACTCTGTATTCATTCAAATCTATCTACTGTGTAACAAACGAAGAAGAAGCCACTAATTATCCAATGCTGCGTTTCCCGAAGGGTTCAGGGAATTTTTTACTCGAGCTGTCTCAACTAGAGCATTATTACCAGTTGTAAATGATAAATCGATTTAATCGTCTATAATTTTAAGAGAGCCTTTCGACAGTACGAGCAAGCAATGGGCACATCGGCTAGCTTAGGCGATCGGATGGGCCAGATGGAGGCGATGGATGGTGCTGCCCGATGTCTGGAAACTCTACGCCTACAGAGTAAGATCTGCAATTGCAGGCCTTTAGAGTTCAACACACGGCTTCTGGAAGTTGCCAGCTCCATTGGAGCGAAGGTAGATGTGCAACATATAAAAAAATCCAAAAATAATTTTCGATCTTTTCAGCTATTAGTACGAAAAATTCGAAGTCGCTTGGCCCTTATATATAGGGCCCTAGGCGATGAGGATCAGTGCAATACTCATCTACGATTAGCCGATCAGACCGACACGGCGCTCGGCCTTAATTGTGGTGCATGTGGAGAGGTGTTTGGTATGCATCCGGCTAGCCTAGAAGCACTACCATGTGCTCACATACTCCATACAAGGTATAAATTAATGGGTAATACAAAACTACCGTAGCTATAGCCTGAACTCCAACTCAATAGGCGGGCGGATGGAGGACGAGCGGATCAAGTATTCTTTGTCCTTATCCGTTCGATATTCTTATAGGGAAATCGCCGGCAGCATGTCAGATCAAGCTATGTTTTCAAGTTCATGTTTTCTTCTTCTATTGTTAGATGTGCTCAAGAAATCTTTCGACGACGTGATAAAAGTCTGTCGAACCGATCGTGTCCTGCTTGCAATAAATTGTTAAGCTCCCGTCTACAGCTCTACGGTCATAATGAAAGCGCGACTGAAAGCGAGAACTGCAATGAAGATAGCGCCCGAACCGTGGCGGTAAACGCACATGGCCTGAATCTCGATGGATTTCTCAATACGCTAAGCTCCGACACGTTGCTGCCAACAATGCATACGTTACCACCTCGATCGATTAATAACGACACAGCTGTCTTTTGCAATGGCTTAAAGAATCGTTCCGTTCCGAGCATAGAGAATACAGCTTTGCTCCTAACAACGAATGTTTCGCCAAGCGCCATCTATCGCAGCAATCTGTCTTTGGCTTCTCTCAGCATGCGCGCTTCAAGTCTGACGATCGACAGTGGCCGAAATGCGACATCTTCTGTTTAATTTTTCCAACTGTAAACGAGTACGGAAAAGTGTAAGGTGTGATTAGAAAGCTGACTTTGCCGCTCTACAATCGGTTAATAATGAATGGTACACAGAATCATTCGTTAACATTAGCATGTACATATATGTCTGTTCAAGAAGTCAAAAAGTCTGTTCTTTAGACAGTCCAAGAGAATAATTTGTATAGTTTAATATGTGAATACAAAAGCAAGTTGTTTATATTATTGTTCCAATAATCATTTCCGTATCGCAGTGATCATCGAAAAGAATCGATACGCCTTGGCTTTCGAATTAAAATAAAATTTTCGTGATGATTCGATATCTGCCTAATAGCACTAACCATGGCACTAGGGTTAGCGCTACCAGAAGCTACCCCAAGCCCTAGGCAGTTTCTTGTAAATATCGAACGAATATCGACAGAAATTTCTTCAGCAATAAGATCGATCGAGCAAAGCTAACATAAGATGTTGCAGATAAAAGGATATCACGCTGAGCTAATTCAAAGATCATGAGATCTAAGATATGAATATGAATTATATCTGGAATGTAGAGGAACTAAGCTCTCTAAATCCCAGATAAGCATTCTCTCCAAGTAGCAACATCAACTTGAGTACCTAGATCAAGGAAACCAGGGAAGAGAGAGATGAATAAAGTGCTGCAATTCCATTAACAGCTCGCAAACGTTAAAAATATAAAATAAACCATATTATTTCAAAAAAAGAAAAAGAAATTCGGAATCAATATAACCACAGCAAATAAAATCGGAGAAGTCTGAACTTTCCAATTTTAAAATCGACTTCGAGCTTACTGGCGACCTGTGGGAAAACATTCGGACTATTTGAAGTAAAATAAAAGCGTAGCGAAATTATCCAACTAGTATATAATTGAAATATGTAACTTCCAGTTGAAAACCGGTTTAATCTGCACAAGATATATATTTTCACATTTTAAAAAACTATCCATGTCAAGAAATCGATACAGTATTCAATTGGTAATTTGAAAGATTTTAACATTCATTTAAATGGTATAAAAATGCACAACTAAATAACAAAGTGATTATTATAGTTAGCACAGATTTCAGATATATATATATATATATATATATATATATATATAATGTCAATCATTGATCAAATCAATTTTACTTGCTGTAAAGTAATTGTTAAACCTGTTAAATATATATTATATTAACATAAAATCCCTTTAAAACAGATATATATATATATATATATATATATATATGTATATATATATATATATATACATATTTATATATCTATATATATATATATATATATATATATATATATATATATATATATATATATATATATATACATATATGCGCCGCCCACGCGCAGTCGCTGCTCGGAAAATGCTTTTCCGATATACCAGAAATCATATCGACCATCCAAGATCACTAAGTATAGCGGATATATCTACGCCCATTGGGAACGTGGTTAATCGGATAAAACTATAATTTCTATGTTATGATTCTATAAAGATTAATAAAAAACAAGTAAGAAGGCTCTAGTCGAGACTGCTCGACTAGGAGATACCCTGAACCCTCTATTCTGCACTTTTATGTACACACACATACACATGCATCCACACGCATACATAAGCCCGCGCTCTGCTAACTGTGCAGTAAGCAGCGACTGCGCTTGGGCTGCGTTGCAGTGTGGGCAATAATATGAGAATTTAATTGGTGAATAACTTCGTTTGTAAACATACGATCTTAATGAAATTTTCAGGGCGTAATTATATGGATAAAATGTGTGTACATTCCAAAGCACAAGTCTCTAGTAGTTGAAATACGTTTTTTACAAATTGGGGGCGAAGGGGGCGTGGTATCCAAAATCTGTTGATTACAAAATGTTTGTATTCATCATACGTATATACACAGTAAATCTGAAGTTTCCACGTCTAATAGCATTCCAATGAGGCTCAAAAAACAAAATCAATTTTTCGATTATTCTCGATAAAAAAGTTATCGGATGAGTTATCGAAAAAATAAAGCAAACTCTTACTGCGTATGGTATACACGAGTATGCACACAAAATTTCAGCTCTCTAGCTCTTATATCTTCTGAGATCTCGGCGTTCATACGGACAGACGGACGGACGGACAGACGGACAGGGCTATATCAACTCAGCTCGTCATGCTGATCAAGAATATATATATTTTATGGGGTCTGCGATGATTCCTTCTGCCTGTTACATACTTTTTCACAAATACATTATACCCTGATTTCCCATTTTCGATGGGTTCAGGGTATAATTACATGTCTACGCCCACTAGGAGCTTGACAAATCGGACCTGAAGATATAGTGATTTTTCAAATTCTGCTATGTTTTGGGTAGTATTTATGCTAGGAACCTGAAATCTGAGATATACATACATACACCAAAAATTTTCGACGGATATATATCCGCGTGCCAAACCGCAAAAGCTTATATCTCCTAAACTATAATGGCTTCAAATTTGGATACTTTAGTTACTAGTAACCTCCTCTATCGTTTATTTTAATTTAATATATATTCCGATTTTTATACAATTTCGGTTTTTAATATTTTTTGGATACCGGATTCAAATTCAGTAAACTTCCCTGTGCAGGTCAGATGCCAGAAAAGCTAATTATGAATGATTTTTTTTTTAATATGTCAATTATCAAAAGAATATGTAGATCATATGCTGAAAGTTTCATTTGATTCCGCGCAGCAGCTACAACTATTTTCCTATATGAGTGCACCCATATGTACATTCAAACTTATTCTAGCGTATTCTTAGAATCACATTGCTGTTGTTGTGCTAGAGTTCTCAGCAGTTAGTTTAGTTTAGATTTGCTAGATGGCGCTGCATCAGTGAATCTATTTCAGTTTTGCCATCATCATTTTCACAAGCGCAGTGGCGTTGTGACTAGCTTTATGGCGCTAGATCGAGAGGTCTCGGGTTCGAATCCAGGGCACACCGCATTGACGTTTACTTTATTTATTGTTTAACAATATTTATATGGCTAATTAAATTTTTTTTCAATTTTTTTTTTTATATTTTTAAATACATCAAAATATTAACCACATTAAATGTGCGTTTTTATTAGTTTGGTTCAGGGTAGTATCTAGTCGAGCAATCTCGACTAGAGTTTTCTCACTTGTTGTCCTTTTGTTTTGGATTGTGCTGCAAATGTTTCTTAAAAGACCTGCGTAAACCCTTGTCGAGCAGTTCGTCTAGGACTAATACCCCGTTTTAAGCGAGAAGGACGCTTTATGTATTTCTCGCAGAACGTAGTTTTCAAATGGGAACTAGAACAGATAATTTTCGACGAGCTTCGAACATACTCGTATGGCAGCCAGGGTTGTCCTAAAAGCCATTTTCGCAAGATGTCTTGCTTGCTGAGGTCCTAGAATGCTACAGCCGTCATCCCAAGTGAAAACCGTTGGAAAATTATACAATTTTGTCTTAGTCTAATCATTTTATTTTACCAAGTTCCATCCTTCTATTCTTCTGACATCGATGCCTATCGCCGAGGTGTCAGGTCTACGGATTACTATCGAAAGTCTCTAGATAAGCAAGGTAGCCTTGTTTTGCTAATCCCATCCCACCGCACGGTAAAGGTTGGCAGCATCGGAATTCCCGAAATGAAGACTTCTTCGTATATCGTATATATAAAGAAATATATATGTATATGTAAACAATAATAAATATTTTGTTAAATTATATTATGGAAACATCAATTAATAAACGCACAGTGTCCAATATTATAAATTTATTGTGCCTCTGATTGGGATTGGATAAAAAATTATCAATTTGAATCGGGATGAGTTGTCGTAAGGAAGATACGGGATGAGTTGTCGTAAGGAAGATACGGAAATGGCTGCCTCGGCTCAGCTCGCTCCCGCATCGAGAAGTCGGAATTCGACACAAAACCTTATGGACTGAATTCCATTTGCGCAGTGCTTTGGGTATACGAAGATTTAGAATGAAAGATGCCGAGCGCTGTCGAACTGAAGCAGCATTTATTATTGAATATCTTGAGTGCGCAAGCGTTATAGGCTGAGAGTTGCCATATATTACACAACACCGAAACATATACATATATGTACTCTAACAAGATTACTTGAGCAGAAGCTTAATAAAATTATGAGCAAACTTTTAATTTTATATTGAGCTTAGGAGGAAGCAGTGTATGTAGCCTTGCTTTGTGAGGTAGCTTAAGGCGTTGCCACATTTTGCAATTAAGCTGACAGCCGTTGCATATACTGATTACACAAACGCATAAACATATACATATATATTATGGGAACTTATACGATTAATTTATACGATTAGGAAATTCAATTTTTAAGCTTTAGTATCATGCATTTAGTTTTATCTCGCTTTTAAGTTTATTTATGGTATTTATTTACTTGTATGGTAACTCCGTGTCGGAAACGACTAAGGGGTGGTTGAGTTGGTGCTTTTTCCAATGCATAGTAACTGCAAGGGTAACGGTAGGTGGGTCGGTCTCTTTCCTTCTCTCCCATGTATGCCCTTAGATATGGAACATAGAGAGCATATGGAATGTGTTTGCTTCAGTTCAGTTTTGAATTGGGTATATTCTGCGTGAGGCCCAAAACCTTGCAGAGCGCGTGCTTTCAGTCGTACAAAATACTTGTATATATATATATATATATATATATATATATATATATATATATATATATATATATATATATATATATATATATATATATATATATATATATATATATATATATATATATATATATATATATATATGTAGATAAATGATTATTGGAACTGGGAGCGCAACTCTCTTTGAGAAAAGTACATCTATATATATATATATACATACATTTTTTAAATTATATATACATATATGTGCAATTTCGCCCTCAGTTACAAAAATCATTTGCCGCGAACTTCGTGGCTTAGCGATAAAAATACATAAATATGTATATATAATATATAATATATAATATATAATATATAATATATAATATATAATATATAATATATAATATATAATATATAAAATATAATATATAATATATAATATATATTATATAATATATAATATTTATATTATAATAAACATGTATATAGATGTGGCAGTTGTATACATATATTCTTGATACTTCATAAGAAGTATGTGCTCTGCTAAAATGTAGTCAAGACCCGGTAAACAATGTGTTTTAAGGTAACAAAACTATAAACCAAAAAAAAAAAGTGAAAATAAACAAATTTTTGTTAAGCTGTGAAAACAACCCCAAGAGCCCCTTTCGACATGCTAATATATACATACATATAAAGCATAAGCACTTGTACTTTTACGCATACGTAGGCACAGACATACATACACTCATAGGTACATGCATGTAATATTGTAAGTACATATGTATGCATTATGGAAAACTAGTAAAAAAAAAGTAAAGTTTGTAAAGGTATCGTTTATATACATATATATATATATATATATATATATATATATATATATATATATATATATATATATATATATATTGTAATTCACACATTCAGCCACAAAGCTATTGAGAGAGAGACAGCGAGAGAGTATCACACATATAAAAATAGTTTAAGCATACATGTATGTGTGTTTTGTTTTATCAACCCTTAAGGCTTTAACGACGATGGCAGCAGAACCCAAACGAAAAAAAAAAAAACAAAACGAATTCAGGTACTAACAACAAATAAAAAAGGAACCCATATAATATATAATTAATAAAATTGGCTATAACTCTAAAATACCATTTTAACTTTAAACATATAGTTTAACGTGCACATCAGTTATTAAGATCATTCGTATTCGGAATTAAATCGAACCGATTTTATGATATGTGACTGTAAAGTGAAAATGTATAAAAGTTGTGCAATCAATCACTATATTCATATATATATATGTATGTATATACATATATTTATATTTATGCCTTTATGTTTCTAATATTATGAAAAAAAGCTATATTACAAACATAAATGCATACAAATAAAATTTACGAAACTTTAAAAATAACATGTAAGATGGTTCCAGTCAAGACTGCTGGAATAGGACATACCCTGAACCCCCTAAGCTGATATTCTAATCATTCTGCACTTCTTTTATGCTTACATACATACAACGACTGCTGTTGGCTGCGCTGCAGTGTGGGCAATATTTTGAGAATTTATTAGTTGAATAATTTCTCTTGTAGTAAGACTATGTTTATGAAGCTTTCCGAACGTGATCATAATATTCAAACCCGAAGCACTAGTCTCTAGTATTTTAAATAGGTTTTTTACAAAGGGACAAAGTATTAAAAATCTGTGAATTACAAAATCTTTGTATTCATCAAATTTATATAAGCAGAAAATCGGAAGTCTCTTGGTTTAATAGTATTTTTATTAGGATGAGATCTCGGCATTTATATATATAGCTCGTCGCCCTGATCAAGAATATGTATATGTACTTTATACTGCCGGCTTTCTTCTGGCTGTTACATTGTTTTTCACAAAAACATTATACTCTGATTTCCCATTTTCAATGGGTTCAGGGGAGGAAGGAATCAAAGTAAATACATTTTTATACTTATTTACGAAAGTGAAATGAGTATATTGGTTTTGTGCAATGTCCGTTTTGTCCGTTCGTCTGTCCGTATGAACGCAGTTCATTTCGGCGCTATTGAAGCTAGAAATTTGAAATGAGGAACATATATACATATATACGTGCATATTTTATAAATAAAGCCCTCTCCGTCCGTCTGTATGAGTGCGTCGATCTCAGAAGATACAAAAGCTAGAGAGCTGAAATTTGGCATGCATAGTCGTGTATACCATACGCAGTGCGAGCTTTATTTTTCGATAAATCATCCGATAACTTTTTATCGAGAATAATCGAAAAATTGAGTTTGTTTATTCAGCCTCATTTGAACATTATTAAGCCTGGAAACTTCAGATTTACTGTGTATATACATATGATGAATACAAACATTTTGTAGCATTTGTAAAAAACGCATTTCAAGTACTAGAGACTTCTGCTTTGGAATGTTCATACATTAGAACATTATGATTACGTCCTGAAAGTTTTATTAAGGTTGTACGTCTATAAATTAAATTATTCAACAAATAATTTCATAATATTGCCCGAACTGCAGCGCAGCCTAAGCGCAGTCGCTGCTTACTGCGCAGTTAGCAGAGCTAGTTTTTATACGTGCATGTGTATGTAGATATGTATATGTGTGTGCATAAAAGAAGTATTGTAGGGTATCTCCTAATCGAGCAGTCTCGACTAGAGCCTTATTACTTGTTATACCCTGAACCCATTGAAAATGGGAAATCAGGGTATAATGGCTTTGTTAAAATGTATGTAACAGGCAGAAGGAGGCGTGGCAGACCCCACAAAGTATATATATTCTGGATCAGGGCGACGAGCTGAGTCGATTAAGCCCTGTCCGTCTGTCTGTCCGTCCGTCCGTCTGTCTGTCCGTATGTTTGAACAGAAGATATAAGAGCTAGAGACTTCAACTTTTTTTTTTAATGACCGTATATACAGCGCGCATATCGAGTTTATCACTAAAAAACGATAACTCATTCCGATACTTTTTTATCAATGAAAAACCCTATCGAAGATCACTTAAAAAATTATATCTCCTACATCTTTCAAGCTAGAGTCTCCAAATTTAAAAAGTATTTCAAGATGCATTTTATACAATTTCGGTTTTTGTTAAAATTTACCCCCCATCCCTAAATCCACCCCCTCACCCTCATCTTTGTAAAAGTCGTATATCAAATACTAGAAACTTGTGCTTCGGCATACACATGCATATAAACATTATGATTACGTTCTGAAAGTTCATTACGATCGTACGTCTAGAAATTTAATTATTCAACAAATAAGTTCTCATTATATTGCCAACATTGCAGCGCAACCCAAGCGCAATCGCCTGTATATGTTTTTTTTTTTTTTTTTTTTTTTTTTTGTATATTCGTTTATTAACAGTTTTAATAATACAAGGTGCTATTTGCGTGGTGGCTAGGATAGTGCGCGATGCTTGCGGGACGGCCGTAAAGCATTGCTTCGCAAGCACTGTGCGCTACCTTAGCCTGGGACAGCTCGACTTCTCATTCGCTCGACTCTGCGGAGCTCCATCATCACTGTGGCCGCGAAGGTGCTTGTTAGTTCCCAAGCTTCCTCCGATTCCAGCATGGTGTTGACAATGTTGTCCGCTCTGATGGAGCGGCCCACTGCCTCTTCCAGACGACGCCTCTCCTCCAGGAACCATCCACATTCGAAAAGAATGTGGTTGGCGTCTTCCACGTGCCCTTGCTCGCACCAGGGGCACTCGTCAGATTCCTCGTGGCCGAAGCGCTTCAAATAGCTCCGAAAGCATCCATGTCCCGAGAGGATCTGCGTAAGGTAGAAGTTTACCTCGCCGTGCTTGCGGTTAACCCATGGTCCATGCTATTCCACTTTCTTTGCCATCGTGCTGTTCGCCCTGATAGCGTTGGGTCGCGCAGGCGCGTGCGAATTTCGCTCCACGGCTTCGGCGACCAAGTACTCCAGTGGTACCATACCAGCTATGACGAGCGCCGCGTCATCGGAGATAGTCCTGAAAGCGCAGCTGACTCTGATTGCGCTCAGTCTGTAGATCGCGCAAATGCCCCGGGTGTAGCTCGGCGTTGCCATCGCTCTTGCCCATATGGGCGCAGCATAGAGGATGACGGACCTAATGACGCTCATTAGAAGAAGACGTCGTTGCTGTTTAGGTCCCCGCGTGTTAAGCATAATTCTTGAGAGAGCTCTACAAGAATCAGCTGCCTTTTTTTGCACATACTCTAAGTGCTCGCGGAAAGTTAATCTTGTGTCTATCATGACACCAAGATACTTTATCGCCCTCTTTGACGCAATGGTGACGCTGCCGATCTTTATATTGGCAGTTTCCACTCTTTTGCGACTGCTGACTAGGACAACTTCAGTTTTGTGTGCCGCTAGCTCGAGCCCAGCTCCAGTCAACCAGCTTCGTATGCGATTGATACTTTCGCTGCACATATCCTCTGTATCTTTGAGCTCCTTTCCTATGGCTACGACAGCTACATCATCAGCAAAGCCAATGGTGTGCGCGCCTGTTGGTAGTTCCAAGCGCAGTACGCCGTCGTACATGATATTCCATAGGAGAGGCCCCAGCACTGAGCCTTGGGGTACTCCAGCTGACACTGTTGAGTTTGGGGACCCTCACTCGTATTGTATACCAGTGTTCTTCCTCTGAAGTAACTCTTTATTGTTTCTTTAAGATATTTGGGGATATTATATTGTGACAGCGCATTCAGTATCATATCCCAACTAGCTGTATTGAAGGCATTCTTTACGTCCAGGGTCGCAATAATGCAGTATTGCTTCGTCCCATGCTTCCATCTTGTGCCATGGATGGCGGAGGTGGCCAGACCAACAAATTTTTAGGGTGCAAGGCGAGGGCTAGCTTTAGCGCACGATTTGGGATCCCGTCCGGCCCTGGAGCAGTGTTGGTTCTAAGACCCCGGAGAGTTAATATAATCTCTTCCTCTGTGACTAAAACAATTTCAGTGCTCAATGAGCCCTGATCAGCAGACTCGGACCGAGGGGCGTGAATGGAGCTTAAACTTTCTCGAAAGAGCGTTTCCACAATCGATTTAAGCTCCAGACGATCCGTAGGCTGCACCTGTCTACCTGCGTATAGTCTTTTAACTACTATCTTATATGCCCTGCCCTAAGGGTCATATTCGGCTGAGTCCCACAACTCTAAAAAACATTCTCTTTTGCTTGCCCGTCTTCAACTGTCTTCTAGCTACCTGGTAAGCTAATTGTTTCTCTAAAAACGTAGACCTACCGCGATCCCGTTGGTAGCTTCTTCTCGCCTGGATGCATTTGCGACGAATGTCACCTATTTGTGCATTCCACCAATACGTAGGCTCTTGTTGTCGCGTGAACTGCTTGCGGCGTAGCATACTGCTATTGCAGGCACTCTGTATTTGGGCTACCATTTGGCATGCTCTGGCCTCAGCATTACCAATTGTGCCCAGAGACTGAATGGCCTCAGAAAAGACCGCGGGATCAAAAGTATCTAGCCGATACGACTCCCTCCACAAGGGTGACGCCCTGGCAGGTGGCTCACCTATTGTGAATAGAAGTGCCGTATGATCGCTGCCCGTATAGCTATCGCAATGGCTCCATGTTGCTCCCCGAAAGAGGGATGAAGTGTAAAAAGTAATGTCGATAACAGATCCGTACCCCGCCCGACTGAAGGTGTACTCGTGCCCAGTGTTGAGCAGTGCAACATCTAGTGTTGCGTATCCAGTAGGATACGACCTCTGGCATTTGTTGTGAGGCTACCCCATTCTAGCGCCCAGGAGTTAAAATCTCCAGCTATAATGGCCTTCCGACCCCTAGCATCCTCGGCAAGCTCGTCGAGCACCGTCGTGAATTCACTGAGCTGCATGCTGGGGGCCAGATAGCAACTGTAAAGCTATAAGTTGCCATATCGGCCGCGTGCGAACCCATTGAATGACTTAACATTCGAAAGTACGTTCGTTGAGTTGTCGCATACCCACAACGCAGCTTTGCCATTAACGTCAGTTGACCATGTCCTAGGGCAGCTGGTTATACAGTGGTGGGGCTCACTGAGAAAAGCTACGTCTATACATTTTTCCCTAACGGTCTGCTCAAGAAGGTCTTGGGCAGCAATACAATGATTTAGGTTAAGCTGCAAGAACCTTAACATTTCATTTTACGAGCAGCTTCACGGTAAGATGGGCACTTGATGTGTGTGTGTGTGTGTGCTAATTATTATTGAAGTATCAGTTGCTTGGTTCAGGGGATCTCGTTGTCGAGCAGTCTTGACTAGAGCTTTCTTACTTGTTTTATATATTAACAATGTTAACTCAGATCCTCCAATGTTACTACTTCATTGTTTTTAATGACCTCAGTTTAGGCTATTGTTATTCTTATTGCAGTTGAGACACTAAGCTGGTAGCTAAAATCAGGAACCGGGCTCAAAAGTTTCTGTTACCTAAGCTACTCTCGTTGGGAAAAGAGATATACGAGGAATGGAATCCATGAACGATATAATTGATTCGCAAGCGTTCAGCCACCAGCAATTGATCGTGGAAACAACTGAGTTCATAGGAGAGGTTGGGCAGGAGAGAACACAAAAACTGAATCAGACGCCGACTGGTGAGTCAGATGCATTGAACGGAATGAAGTACGTAAAGTCGCCGACACTGCAGACGTTGATCGCAAGCACAGACAGTGTTGGCCGGATACATGACGGTGATGAGGACAATGCAGATGAACTGGAGGACGGCGAGGAAGGGGCGGAGCACAGTTCATCTGTGGTCATGGTAATCGACGAACTGGGCAGCGGCAGCACTTTGCAGACAACGTATCAATTAGTGCCTGAACAACTGCAACTACAGGATGGGCCCAGGGCTCTATCCTTACTGCCCATGCACCATGCAGATGAGCCACCCGTTAGTCCAGTTGAATTCGATGGCTCTGATGACATAAGTTTGGATGGCCTATCAACGCAAATCATAGCCGTTAAGCAGGAGCACAAACTGGTCATAGTGCAACGGGATCCGGATACCAATAGGATCATTAATCGACGCACCAGTCCTCACCTTGGCCTTAATATGTCGCATGTGAATGTTATTGATGAATTGTCCTCAGATGGCATCGAGGAAGTTACTTTAAATCAGCACCATCAACAGCTGCTTGATGAACAGCAGCATCATCATCAACATCACCAGCACAACCTTCAGCAGCAGCAGCAACACCAGCATCATCAACAGAATCTCTTACAATACGGACAGCGTCTGGTTACTACATCCGAAATAATTCATCATCATCATCAGCAGCAGCAGCATCAACAGCAACGTCAGTTAGCATCGGGTCAAGGATCTCATAGAGAATCGCTTTCAGTAATTGTTCAGACTCACGATGACGATGATGATGACATTGATGACGATGATGAGGAGGTTGATGAACACGTTTCGGCTAGTCAATCGCTTAGTCCGCCACTGACCGTCGAGCATAGCACCTACCAAACATTGACTTCAGTCAACAATCATCGCATATCAGAGCCGAGTTTCAGTCCGACATCATATGCTACGCTAACACCAATTCAGCCGCTGCCCCCAATTTCGACAATGTCCGATAAATTCGCCTATGCAGGTGGACATATCAACTCAGGCAACGGGAATAGCAACAACAACAATGCAACAATTCGATCGAATAATAATAATAATAGCAGCAATAGCAATTCAGATCAAACGTTTACCAACAGCTTGCCCTTGCCGATTGAGGCGACACATCAGGGCTCGTTGTCAAATTTGAACCTAAGTGGGTTGGTCTCGGACGTGCAGTCTTCATATTCAAACTCGTACGATAAATTGCCTTCACTGATATCACCTACGCCTCACACCTACGCCAGCTCGCCGTCACAAGGACTCTCTGGCTTGGTTAATACATGCGATCTGCAAAGTCACAGCTCGACGGTGTCCTCCCCAGTGAATGGCTCTCCTGCTGGTGGTCATCTGCAGTTGCATAAGGCATCGACGGCATCCATAGGAGTGACTATACAAAAGCAGGTGATTTGCCTCTCGCCAACAACAGCTACTAGCATAGCTGATTATGAAGCATCATATCGTCCTAGCCAACAGCCTGACCAAGAGATACTCATGTCTAGAGCCGATACGACAGATCGCAACGCTCAGTTAAGGCTCCAGCATAGTCCAACACTCAGCTCCCCTTCGGTTTCAGCAGCCTCCGTTGTCTCCATGTCTTTACACTCGCCGGCCTCTGTAGTAACGCTGCCCCACATTAATGGATCGGTCAACAATTTAAGTGCAGACTTGCCAGTCGTTGTCAACATGTCACCAACACCGACCACAGTGGGTGGCAATGATAGCTCGATCGACGAGCTGGTCCAGCAACAGCTTAAGAGTCAGCACAACAGCAGCAACGCGGATTGCCATGTGAAGAATGATGTTCTCAACAGTCTCGATATCTGCAACATAAATCAACAGCAACATCAGCAAAATGGCTTCAATTCAGATCAAGCGCAGCCGCTACAACACCAGCAGCAACAGAAGTTGTCTCCGAAGTTGGGTGGAGTTGCCGCTAATCCAGTATCACGCTCGACAGCTGCTGCTCCGAATGACATGGAAGAGATAAATACCAAAGAGTTGGCTCAGCGCATTTCTGCAGAGCTCAAGCGCTATAGCATACCTCAGGCAATATTTGCCCAACGGGTGCTATGTCGTTCACAGGGCACTCTGTCCGATCTGTTGCGCAATCCAAAGCCCTGGTCGAAACTGAAATCGGGTCGTGAAACCTTTCGACGCATGTTCAAATGGCTGCAGGAGCCAGAATTTCAGCGGATGTCTGCACTACGAATGGCTGCTGCTCAAATACCCCAGCGACCATCAGCAGGAGCTGGAACTGGATCCGGTAACGCCAACATCATATTCGCATCAACAACGCCGCCTGGCTCGGGCTCGACAATCGTTTCAGGAACGAGCTCAGTTGCAGTAACGCCATCGACCACTTTGCATACCAACGAAAGTTCAGGGACGACGCATGGATCAAGCACTGCAACAAATGGTAAGTAAAGCCTAAAATAACTCAGGCCTGGTAAATAGAGCTAACGTCTCAATTTGATTTTCTCGATCAATCAATCAGCTTGGAAAACATCCATCGGTAATTCCCCCAAGTCAGATTGATATCAATTTTTATACCCTGAACCCATTGAAAATGGGAAACTAGGGTATAATGGTTTTGTTAAAAGTATGTAATAGGCAGAAGGAGTGGCAGACCCCACAAAGTATATATATTCTTGATCAAGGCGAGTCGATTTGGCCCTGTCCGTCTGCCTGTCCGTCCGTCTGTCCGTATGTATTGACGCGTCGATCTCAGAAGAGCTAGAGACTTCAATTTTGTTTTTTAATGCCAGAATATACAGCGCGCCTATCGAGTTTATTACTAAAAAACGATAACTCATTCCGATATTTTTATCGATAAAAACCCACATCTTTAGAGCTAGAGTCTCCAAATTTAAAATGTATGTATATTAAGATGCATTTTATACAATTTCGATTTTTGCTAAAATTTACCCACCAGTATATCCATCTTGTACATTCTTGAACAGGGCGACGAGCTGAGTTGGTTCGGCCCATATGTATGAACGCGTCTATCTCAGAAGATATAAGAGCTAGAGGTTTGGTTTTATTTTTGTTATATGTCCGTATATATAGCGCGGATATCGAGCTTATCTCCAGAAATGCGATAATTCATCCCATTATTTTTGGTCGCCAAAATTTAAATGTTAATTCCTATGTACTTTATAGAATTTCCATTTTTGATAATCGAAACTCGCTCTACTTTTCACTTTACTCAAAACTAATAATAATAATTTAATATACATATGTATGTATGTATGTAATCATTTTCGGCGTTAAGGGGAAAAAATGCATCCATTATGGACATTGTGAAGATTCAGATCATTGGGCTTAACGTAAAGTGCCTGGCGCTAATCTGTCAATTTTGCAACTCTCTTTCAGCAATGCTAAGCAGTTCGGGTCTTGTCTCCAGCTGTCGTCGCAAAGAGGAGCCGCATATAGAGCAAATGCCGCAACCGAAAAAGCCCCGTTTAGTTTTTACAGATCTGCAGCGACGGACACTACAAGCAATTTTTAAGGTAAGTATGCGGGGCTTTACGATGAGGTGGCACGAAGCATATCATGAACTGATCTGAAATTTGTGGGGCTTATTCAGGAAACAAAGAGGCCGTCAAAGGAGATGCAAGTTACGATTGCACGCCAGCTTGGATTGGAGCCAACGACAGTGGGCAACTTTTTTATGAATGCGCGAAGACGCTCAATGGACAAATGGCGCGACGACGATAATAAGAATTCACAACATTCGCATAGTAGACAGCACCAGCACCAACAGCAACACGAGCACCAGTACCAAAACCAGCAAGATCAACAGCCTCAGCACCAGCAGCAGGAGGAGGAAGAAGAGCGAATTAGTGGACACTATGGCAACCTGCACACGACAGCAATGTCACCTTTGGGCAATTTCGAGGATAATGGTGAAATGGACTTGGAGTTAGAGCACCACGACTTCTTAGTTGATGATCATGATGATGATGAGCACGAGCAGCACGATGACATATTGTGACATAACGGAGAATGTCTAGACGAAGAGCTAACACCAAATTCCTGTAAGCTTGACGCCTATGTCGATTCAAAGGACCATTTCAAATTCAACAAAAAGAAGAACATACAGCAGCAGGATCACCACAAGAAGAAACGCAACTTTGCCAATGCTAAATGTGATAAAAATAGCGGCATCGACTTGAATCGAAATTTGCACACATTAAGAGCTGAGTGGTCAATTGATAGTTTAGGTGCTATCGATTGCGTTGAGTATTTCAATAAGTCGATAGAAGTGGATGACAATTTGCTAGCCGGCATCAATTCAGTCAAACGCTTGACAGTTCGTTTGGGTACGAAATGTAAATGAGTTCTTAGTTCACTAAGCAAACAAAAAGAAAGAAAGAAAGAGAGATGGCGGGAGCTCTTCCATAGGCAAAATTTATTTATTTTTCTTTCTTAAACCGTTTTGTTAAAGTTTGTACAAAGCCCCAAAACATCCTCAGAATAACCTATTCAATAAGACATACGCTAAATTTTACAAAAGATTTTTAGGTCATTCTTTTGGGATTTTTAGATGTCATTTTAGGTGTTTAGTTCAGTTAGTTTAGTTTAGTTTCTGTTTGAAAAAAAAAGCCGTTAACATTTAATTTCTCTTACTTGTTTGTGATATGTTTAGTCTTGGTTTTGTTTTGTTTTGTTTTTTAGTTCCTGCTCAGGCTCCTCTTCAAAATTAAACCTTTATTAATAATCTTGATCAGAATCCGAGTTGATAAAACGGTGTTCATTCATCCATAGGTGCGCGTCTCTGTATGTCCGTTTGTCCAAATCCATCACAATCTCTGCAATTTTCAAGTCTGAGGCTCTTGAATATTGGCAATATATATGTATATTAACAGACGGCCGGAATTTCGACAAAACCAAAATACTCATTTTCATTACGTGGGCGGCTATAAAAATTAAACTGCGTGGTATATACACATCATGTACATGTACTCACATCTCGATGTGATATTCATACATATGCTGACAACTATTCGACAAGCTATTCCACATAGTGGGCAGTGAAATAGCAGTTCTGCGGTAGGTTGAGGGTGTACTTCAGCTCTAACCATAGAACAAGCACTCTCGACTGGAACTGACTTAATTAATGTATTAGGTTTTTATATTCTTATACCCTAAACCCATTGAAAATGGGAAATCAGGGTATAGTGGTTTTGTTAAAATATATATAACAGAAAGAAGGAGGCGTGGCAGGCACCACAACGTACATATGTATTTTTGATCAGGGCGACGAGCTGAGTCGATTTAGCCCTTTCCGTCTGTCTGTCTGTCCGCCTGTCTGTATGTTTAATGTTGATCTCAGAAGATATAAGAGCTAGAGACTTCAAACTTTTTTTTAAATGTCCGTATATTCAGTGCGCATATTAAGTTTATCACCAAAAATCGTTAACCCTTTATTTTGTTATCGACTAAAAACCTTATCGAAAGCTAGTTTTTTAATTATATCGCCTACACCCTTTGAAGTGGAGTCGCCAATTTTTAAATGTAAACACATAAGTAATTTATATAATTTCGACTTTTTTTGTAAATTACCCCCAATTCTATATCCACCACCTCACCATCACCTTTGTAAATGGCATATTTCAAGTACTAGAGCCTTGTGCTTTGGCACATACACGCACTTTAATGTTATTATCACGATCTGATCATGGGCATAGTCCATTAACTAGAAAAGTTATCAAGCAATTAGGTTTCCACATTAAGCCCACACTACAGCCAATGCGTGTTAATGCTTGCATCCTTATGTTTTTCTGTGTACCAGAAAGCAGAAAGACGCGAAGAATTATTGTGAAATATCAATTCTTCGAAGGGTTCAGGGGATTTCGAAGTCGAGAATGTTTTTAAATATAATAAATTTGTGTATGTACATACATACGTATGTATATATATATATATACATATATTCAGTGGAATCCGAACATAACGACTCCGCTTATAGTGTACACAAATATAGTACAAACATAACTGAATATATGTACATATGTATGCACGTATGTATGTATGTACATACATATATATATATATATATTTTTTTGTTGTTTTTTTTTTTTTTTGTAACATCATTGAGTATTCATATATGTATATACATACATATTTATTAATATACATGATTTTCCGTTAGTACCTGATTATGAAATTCCGCTAATTTTCGAGCACTTTTTTTTCTATTAAAACTGTCTTAATTTCCTAGCTAACCTAAGTGGGAGATGATGCGGAAATAAACTTACTTTCGAGATCATCAACATAGTATATGTATGTGTATGTACATACATATATACACATTTATACATACATATGTAAATTTTCTGAGCCGAGTGATGCAAACTTTGTATGAAAAAGTCTAGTCAAATTTATAAAATGAATAAGGTACAACTACAAATCCAAATACAATATTAAAGTATATATTTATACATATGTATGTATGTATATGTATGTATGTATGTATGTAAAAAATGTAAATATTTTAATGTAAAGACATTAATCGAAATTGTAAGTATATACATACATACATACATATGTTTATGTAAATTTATAGAAATGTACATATATAAATGAAGACCCACACAAACACACTCAGTTACCAAATGTGAGTGTTTTTTATTTTGCACTCTGAAGCAACACGGAAGATACATACATACATACAAGTAGCACGAATGACTTTATATATATATGTACATATGTATGTATGTATATGTATATACATATGTACATAAATACATACATACATAGTATACACCTATAATGGTGTACATAAATACATATGTATATACATATGTACATATATGCATATGATAGCATACATACATACATATGTATGGTATGTATTATTTAATGCATCTTATTGTTTAATAGTTATTGAAACACATGAACACGCTGCGAATACTCAGAAGAACTTTGCTAGTCAATTTAGTCTAAAATATCACCAATCTAAAAATAAATAAAAAATGAAAAAAAAAAAAAAAAAAACAAATCCAAAAACAAAAAATGTAAACGGAACATAAAAAAAAAACATTAAATTAAAATGAGAAACAACATACATATACATACATATATTAGAAATGCATTACGTACATACAATTACGTGAATCCATTTAAAGTTAAAAGTAACTTATACATACATAAAAAAGCTAAATGCAATAAATAAATCAAATAAATTATGATGAGGACAATGACAATTAAGATTTATGTATGTACATGCATACATACATATGCATGTATGTATGTACATATGTATGTACACGGCCTCGTGTATTTGGTGACGGTATGAAGATTCTACGAATACAGTGGCTCACAGCTTATTTCGTGCAGCGGTGTAAAAAATTTGTAATTTTAAAGCCGTATTCCCGCTAAACCAGTTAAGATATAAAAAAAAATTATATGAGTCAGTCGCTTATTATTTATTAAACTAAAGAAAATTAAAATAACTGGCTTCTTCCATTTCACAGATTATTTCGTGCATTTCACTTTCAATAACTTTATTGACCGAAATATTTGGTATGACCTCCTTTTAGTTTAATCACCTCTTTTTATTAACTTTTGAATGACATCGCTGAAGATTCTTTGCCAGTAGAGCGTTCTGAAGTCACTTTTATTTTGTCCAACCTAAAACCAAGTATTAAACATGGCGGTGGCAGTGTCATGGGTTGGGTCTGCATGGCGGTTTCGGGAGTTGGAAACTTAATGACCCGAAACATAAATCGGGTATTGTCCAGACCTGGTTGATCGGGAACAGTCCACTTGTGGCCCTTAGGAAAATTCAATATCCAATAAAAATAACCGTTTAAAAGAGATGAATAAACTAAAAGGAGGTCATACCAAATACTTATTTATAAATTTTCAAAGCGATGAATTCGTTGAAAGAAAAGTGCACCAAATAAGCTGCAACATAGAAGAATCCATTTATTTTAGTTTTCTTTAATTTTAAACATTGTTTCTTAGAATATAAAAATAATTAAGTGCTTTAATACATAATGAATGACTGATAAATAAGACCTCATTTACATTTCTTGGGTATCTTTACTGGTTTACAGCTGACTTAATTCTGATTTTAATTCTAATTCGGGTGTATGCGATCCGGTCTCTAAATATTAGGATTACCGGTTCCCTTCATTAATTGATTATTGCGATACATACAAGAAAATAATGATGAATTACTTAATTTCGACTCACATATGTACATATGTATGTATGTATATATGTACAAGTTCAAATACAGACAATTATCGAAATTTTGAAAAACTATGCATCTATAGTCACGACCTATCGTACTCTTGTATCGCATGAAGTTATATTTTTGTATTAATATTGACTCTTTTAAAGTTACCTGTGCTCACTCGCTACATATAAAATACTCAAATAGAAAATACTCGTTCCTTTTGGTAAAATACGTATAGCAGTCGCATCGTAGCGCGATACCCGACTATACAATAATACTTTTTAGTATTTTCGAACACAGATTGTATATTTTATATATGTATGTAGCAGGAGCGTGCCAAGTGGCTGGGCGAGTTGTATTTACAAATTAAAAATCACAATTCTTTTCGACAAGCAATAATTGTTTGTATGTAACTAGAGTGATAAAAACTGCGCGAAATTACTGAGCAGAATTAGAGCGTCGTTTTCACAACTAAAACGATTTTTCTTAGCTAATTGTGTCATTTTTGTGCGTGTGTTGTAGGTATATATGAGTCCGTTTTGTGTGTATACAGAATTTTCTGTTGTTTTGTTTGAGTGCAAGCGTTTATATACACAAGCGCACATGAGTCAATGTGTTAATGCGTGTGTGTGAGTGTGCCCATACAATTTGGCTTAATCAAAAAAAAAAAAAAAAAAAACTGGAAGCGCATAATGAATGAAGTGCATTGAAATGAACTCTGGGAGCTCAAAAATAAGGCTCATATCTCAGAGCCCACTGTTAGTATAGACATTTCATAAAATAAATAGTTAGAAAACGGAATCTATAGACATTCGGAAGCTGAACACAAATTGTGGTGTTCTATGTTGGCTTATTGAGAATGCTGTCCACAATAACAGGAGGCGCCAGCCAATCAACATCAGCAGCAACAACAAACACTGATGAAGCGACAAAAAACCTTGTTCAGATTGAAGCTTTAAAAGCTGTCAAAGTAAAAGCCGAGCCTTATTCAACAATATCGCCAGGTGGGCTAAAATAAAATATTCTATATATTTTTATTTGTCATCATTTATTTACGCAGAGAACGCAAATAATCAAACGAATCAAACCATGTCAGATGAGGCGGATACATCTACCAAAAATAATTGCAGCACAAATAATAACAGCAGCAGCAACAATAATAATAATAATAATAATAATAATAATAATAATAATAATAATAATAATAATAATAATAATAATAATAATAATAACATTAATAGTAATACTAATAATAATAATAATAGTACCAGTAAAAACACAATTAATAATAATGCCAGCAGCAGCTTGTCGGATTCAGCTAGACAAACTAATGGAAATTCGCCACAGTCGACTCAAAATCCAAATAATGGCAGCGATCAGTCAAATACGAAGAGCACCAGCAACAGCAGCAGCAGCAACATTGCACAAATGCTAAACTCGTCAGCCGAAAGTGAACAGCCGCAGCTGGACGACCTGCCAATGAAGAAGAAGAACAGCACCAGTAATAACAGCACCAGCAGCAGTAGCAGCACCAGTACCAGTACCACCATCAGCGGTAGCAGTATCAAGGAGGAGGATTGTGGTAAATAATGTGTATTGGTCTAAGCTATTACATTTAACAGTTTCATAGGGTATGCTCGGCTTGCGTGAAACCAATGGAAGCATGCAGATACCAAATGGAATTATGCAATCTTTTGCGAAGCACACAAGTCGGGTGTAACTCGGGGCAGACGTGAGGACCTATATCAGACTGGGAGGAGAAAAAAGTAGAGCATTGAACGAGGAATATTTACATAGTCTCTGTTAGGGTAGTAAGTCAGCAAACATGAAGGTACAGTTTCGGAACTTCTGTTTTTAAATAGCCATATATGTGCTTTCGCTATAGTCCGCTATAGCCTTTGGCCTAATAATTAAAAGATCGGCACCATAATGTATCTTTATCTGGTACAGTGCGTGATGCGGATAAAGTCATGTGACTAATTTCTGTTATGAAACTCTTATTCAAGCACACATTACCGAATAGACATTCCTAGGTAGCTTTCGAGAAAATTTAGTAATAGTCAAATGTGTGATAAGTACGTTTATATAGAGGGATAATGAAATAATGAGGTCTTGATCTGCGTTTTTTATACCCTGAACCCATTGAAAATGGGAAATCAGGGTATAATGTTTTTGTGAAAAAGTATGTAACAGGCAGAAGGAATCATCGCAGACCCCATAAAGTATATATATTCTTGATCAGCATGACGAGCTGAGTTGATATAGCCCTGTCCGTCTGTCCGTCCGTCCGTCCGTCCGTATGAACGCCGAGATCTCAGAAGATATAAGAGCTAGAGAGCTGTAATTTTGTGTGCATACTCGTGTATACCATACGCAGTACGAGTTTGCTTTATTTTTTCGATAACTCATCCAATAACTTTTTTATCAAGAATAATCGAAAAATTTATTTTGTTTTTTGAGCCTCATTGGAATACTATTAGACGTGGAGACTTCAGATTTACTGTGTATATAAGTATGATGAATACAAACATTTTGTAATCAACAGATTTTGGATACCACGCCCCCTTCGCCCAAAATTTGTAAGAAACGTATTTTAAGTACTAGAGACTTGTGCTTTGGAATGTACACATATTTTGACCATATAATTACGCCCTGAAAATTTCATTAAGATCGTATGTTTACAAACGAAGTTATTCACCAAGTAAATTCTCATAATATTGCCCACACTGCAGCGCAGCCTAAGCGCAGTCGCAGTACGAGATCCCCTGAACCCTATAAGCAACTGATATTTCAATAATAACTAGCACACACACACACACACACACACACACACACACACACACACACACACACACACACACACACACACACACACACACACACACACACACACACACACACACACACATATATATATATATATATATATATATATATATATATATATATATATATATATATATATATATATATATATATATATATATATATATACAGGCGATTGCGCTTGGGTTGCGCTGCTGTGCAATATAATGAGAACTTATTTGTTATATAATTTAATTTCTAGACGTACGATCGTAATGAAACTTTCAGAACGTAATCATAATGTTTATATGCATATGTATACCGAAGCACAAGTTTCTAGTATTTGATATACGACTTTTACAAAGATGATAGTGAGGGAGTGGATTTAGGGGTGTGGGGTAAATTTTAACAAAAAACGAAATTGTATAAAATGCATCTTGATATACATTTTAAATTTGGAGACTCTAGCTTGAAAGATGTAGGAGATAAGGTTTTTCATCGATAAAAAACTATCGAATGAGTTATCGTTTTTAGTGATAAACTCGATATGCGCGTGATATATACGGACATTTTAAAAAAAAGTTGAAGAGTCTAGCTCTTAATCTTCTGAAATCGACGCGTTCAAACATACGGACAGACGGACGGACGGACAGACAGACGGACAGGGCTAAATCGACTCAGCTCGTCGCCCTGATTAAGAATATATATACTTACTGGGGTCTGCCACGCCTTCTTCTGCCTGTTACATACATTTCAACAAAACCATTATACCCTGATTTCCCATTTTCAATGGGTTCAGAGTATAATGAGAAAAATTTCAGTCGACATTGAAAATAGTAGTGTATGCCTGAACGAGAAGGGCTTTCCTTCAAGTACTATTGCCGAAAATCCTGGTATCAGCCAATCGCTGCTCTAGGAGACCAAATGTGACTCCGAAAACTCGAGTCAAAGGTTGCAAAAAACTTTTGTCGGACCCTGATGACCGGAAATGAAGAAAAACAAGCTGTTAGCACAAAAAAAAAAAAAAAAAAAAAAAAAAAACGAATCTGCATTGTTCGAAAAGAGTGTGAATGCGCGTTTGAAATTTGCAAGGGATTGATTAATATATGTGCGTGTCCCGAAAAAAAAAATGGGTTTTCAACAAAATCAATGCAAAATCTTCTGCAAAAATTGTTAAGAAATGGATTGGAAAGCAAAATATTAAGCTAATGGATTGGCCAGCACAGAGTCCCGACCTCAATGCTGTTGAAAATCTGTGGTCAATAGTGAAAAGACGGCTAGGAAAGTATGCTGTAGAAAGATATTGTTCAAAGTTGGATTCAGAGCATGTCAAAAAGAGTCAGTAAAGCTATTGCCAATAAGGGTTTTTTCATTAATTTATTTAATTCACTTCGTGAATGAGTATAAAAAAAGGTTTGACTTGCTTGTATAGCTTACTTTTTTTTTCAAAGTTGTGAAACATTCACTCATTTTTGCTCAATACTGTATGATAGGATATTTATTAACTATGTAAGGTATGCTAAGTACTAACATATTCTTCCTACTCATAAAGCTAAGCTAAAGCCATCGAATCAAGTGAATACACCTGCTAATTCAACATTGGATAAATCAAATCAAAATAGTCAAAGCAACTCAACAGTTACCAACAGTAGCAATACAAAAGCAGCAACAACAATAGTAACAGCTGTTGCTTCTGCTGCAAGTTCAACGACAACTGTTAAGGAGGAGCCGACAGATCTCTTGCTGAGCAATTGCTTGGTGAATATGAAGAAGGAAGATCATTTCTCGCCAAGCATGTCGCCAGTGGGATTTGGATCGATTGGTGCAACAGATCGATCTGTTACTCCTGGTGAGTTCACAAAAATAACCTAAAAGCCTGAATTAAACTGTATCAATACTCTAGTTAAAATAGAGCTAAGTGAGAAGCCGCCATCTGTAATGGGGCTAAGCACTGACAATGATCTTGTCAACTGTAATACGTTGGATGCTGATCGTATGGGTGATATAAATTCCACGAGCTCTAATCTAAATGCTAATCCAACTGCAACTGGACCTGGACTTGGCGAATCTCTTGGCCTTGGCACCAACGTTTCGCCGATTGCTGGAGGAGCTGGTACAGGAGTCGCCGGTAGCGGTGGTAGTTGTGGTGGTGGTGCATCATCCAATTTTATGAGCAATAACAATAGCGTCGGCAACTGCTTAGAATATATGCAACAGCAGAATCATATATTTGTCTTCTCGACTCAACTAGCTAATAATGGGGCAGAATCTGTGTTGAGCGGGCAATTTCAAACGATCATCGCCTACCATTGCACACAGCCGGCGACAAAGAGTTTTCTTGAAGACTTTTTTATGAAGAATCCAATGAAAATGAACAAGCTGCAACGACAGAACTCGTTAGGCCTCAACATTGGCAACATGTCCGGAACAGGTGGACCAAATTGGCTCAATTCAAATACAAATTCCAACAATCCAAGTTCGAATCCAAATTTAACCAAAATGCTGCAGCCGCAGCAGCAGAAATCGAAGATTCATTTTAATAGCCAAGCCGATAAGCGAAACAACTTTGGTGATTCAACAGGAACAGCCGAATCACTTGTCAACGAAAGCGAATTGATGTGCTGGGAGGCAGGAAATGGAAATCGCGGCACACTAGACCCAGATTCGCAAGCTCTGAAACTATTGGAAGGTGTCGACAGTGTTCTGGGCAAATGCAGCAGCACAGACCTAAGCACGGATAGCAATATAATTTCATTGCAGGGTGTTAAAGTGCCAGACGAAAACTTGACACCGCAGCAGCGACAGCATCGAGAGGAGCAATTGGCTAAATTGAAAAAAATGAATCAATTCCTGTTCCCAGAGAATGAGAGCGGACCTACAAGCAGCCATTTGAACAAGCTGCCAAATGAGGCGGCAATAGGAAATTTAATGATGAACATTGCACCGACAGGCGCTGCATCGAATGCACAAATGCGACAAATGCAATTGCAAATGCAAGCGGCTACAGCGGCTACACAGCAGCAACAAAAATCGGAGCACATGTCACAGCTGGGCGAGGATGTGCTGATGCCATTGCCATCTGATGTTATTGGAGATATTGGAGCTGTTATAACTTGCAATAGTGGGCAGAAGAACAACTTGCCGGTAGCAAATGCAGCAGCTGCGGCGACAGCAGCGTCAGGCGTCGGAGGTGGAGCAGGAGCGGGCCCTGCCACAGCTGTTGGTATGAATGTTAACATGAATGTTAACATGCAATGTTCAAATAATCCTAACTTATTGGCAAATTCACCAGAACTGATAAGTGGATTTGGTAATACAAATTGCGTTATGGGCATGGGAGTTGGCGACAAAGTAGAAGGCGGTTTGTCTCCCATGGAGTGGAACAAATTACAACAGCAGTTTTTCGAAGAACGCTTGAAAGTGGGCAAAGCAGCCTGTCGGCCGACGGGCATGTCTGGACCTGGCTCCGGTCCTACTCCCCAGTCAACGATTACGGCATCGAGTACTAGTAGTACACCAAATGCTGTCATTCGAAATAATGTACAAGGACCACCACCGCCATATCATCCCACACAACGTTCGGCATCAGTGCCTATTGCCACGCAATCTCCAAATCCATCCAGTCCCAATAATCTCTCCCTGCCATCGCCACGCACAGTAGGTGCCCTTGGATTACCATCGAATTCACCTAGCATGGAACTAAACAGCACAACCAATTCATCAACAAGTGGCCCTGTTGGGGGTACAGCAAATATAGGTCCCATAGCACCATCGAAGAACTGTTTTCCGACTGACTCCGGTTCGCCTCCAAGTCGACATCGAAATGCTGGCAACAATTCATCAAGCGTCAATGCTTGTGTGAATGTGATGAATCACCATCTAAATAGTAATCCCGGTACGCCTCTTTCCCACCTTTCGCCCAAGGATCTAGAATCGTTCAACACAACTGGTAATTGAATTTTAAAAGGTGTTAGGTAGCTTAGGCGATTACGTGTAATTCAAGAGTTCCACAAGATTCGGCAAAAAAAAAAAAAAAAAAAGATTGATTAAAACTATAGAAATTTTATTTGGATGAAATATGAAAATTGCTCTAAAAAAGTATTGTTTAATTTAACAAATTTAGACAATCTCTCAACACATTAGGCTTACAGAGTTTATTTTTATTGCATTCGAAGAAATATAAGGATTCCAACTTGTAAACAAGTAAGAAGGCTCTAGTCGAGACAGCTCAACTAGGAGATACCCTGAACCCTCCAAGCTGATATTTTAATCATTCTATACTTAATTTATGCACATATACATACATACACATGCATCCGCACGCACGTATAAAAACACGCTCTGCTAACTGTGCAGTAAGTAGCGACTGCGCTTGGGCTGCGCTCCAGTATGGGCAATATTATGAGAATTTATTTGTTGAATATTTTAATTTCTAGACGTACGATCCTAATGAAACTTTCTGAACGTACATTCCAAAGCACAAGTCTCTAGTTATTGAAATGATTTTTTTTACAAATTGGGGGCGTGGTATCCAAAATCTGTAAATTACAAAATGTTTGTATTCATCATATTTATATACACGGTAAATCTGAAGCTTCTAGGTCTAATAGTGTTAAAATGAGGCTGAAAAAACAAAATCAATTTTTCGATTATTCTCGATAAAAAAGTTATCGGATGATTTATCAAAAAAATAAAGCAAACTCGTACTGCGTATGGTATACACGAGTATGCATGCCAAATTTCAGCTCTCTAGCTTTTGTATCTTCTGAGATCGATACAGACGGACGGACAGACGGACATGGCTATATCGTCGTCCTGATCAAGACTATATATACTTTATGGGCTCTGCGATGATTCCTTCTGCCCGTTACATACTTTTACACAAAACCATTAAACGTACCATAAAAACGTATTTCAAATAATTCAAATTGAATTGTGCTTTGGAATATAAATACATTTGAACGTTGGTTGCATGTGTATGTATAAAAAAAAATTCAGAACGATTAGAATATCTGTTCATTGCAGGGTTCAGGGTACCTTCTATTCGAGCAGCCTCGACTAGATCATTCTTACTTGTTCGCATTGAATTAAATTTTTAAGCATTTAGAAAATGCACTGCAAAGTCCTTTAACCTTAACGACTCATTTGAATCTTGTGGAAGAAAAACGTTCTATTATATATAATTATAAATGAATTTTTCACGTTTATTTAGGTGAAATAAAAAACACTAGACCAAGTCCGCAGCGTCCTCGGTCTCCAGGAAACCCCAATGCGAATTCCAGTGCAAATAACACGAATAATTTAATCGAACCAAATAACATGGACTCACGATTTCCGGCAACCAGCCCGGGGCTAAACTTTAATCCACACGCACACGTGCAAAATAATCCAAACACTGCCCTAAACGCATACAAAGGTTCCAATGGAAACAATCCTATCGAGGTAAGTGAAAATTGATGTAGATGATTAAGATGAAGTAGAATCAAGTAATAAAGCACACAGACGGACTTATATCTTCTGAGATCGACGTGTTCATATATACGAACGGACAGGTCTAAATCGACTGCTTATCATTATAGCCTGATAACCGGGTTTAAAGTATTTAATTATAAATGCGATTCAGCAATTCGAACCCAAAATCGGTCACACAATTCTAAGTTGTGGTCCCATTGCCCACACACGTCAATGTTTATTTTCCATGCACATATTTTATCACATAGGCATACAAATGCTTCTGCAACTGATACTCTATAATTTGTGAGCATCGCGTCCCCTGCGAACACACAATCAAACGTATGTATGTAATTATGTGCAGTTCACGAGATCTACCAAACGCAAATGTTGGGTTTTAAAATTCCGACAGGCATCAAGAGCTTCACACAGGCATATACATACATGACTGCTCAGACATGTAGCAAGGGACTGTAAGTGTGTGAGTGCATGCTCGAGACGAAAACATTTTCATAATGCACCAACGCTTTCATACCCTTCCCTCAAATAATGAAAACAAAAATATTTTGAATGAGCATGGCAAACTATTTGAAGAGTTAGGTATACTCTTCAAAAGCTTTACGCTGCATGTCCACTCTATGTATTCTCTGGTTAGTGCTAAAGATCGATAACAAAGTAGTGGGAGTACCTATAGATTTTTTAAAGTAAACTTGATAGTGGGACAGACAGACAGAGATTAACAAAACCATTATACAATGATTTCTAATTTTCAATGAGGTCAGGGTATGAAAAGGTCCTAATGGTACTAAATGATGTGAAATAATCCTACCTCAATCGGCTTGACTAGCTAATTATGATTATATTAACGTATAGGTATGCATATGCTAAGGCAAAGAGTCTATCCAATCGATTATACTTACGGAGTCCATTGTTATTTTGATTTTAGCGTCAAAATTGTGGACCCAGCGGAGGACCCATGCAATTTGGGCGTCGTTCGGATAATATGCCACTGAATCCGAACAGCAGTAGCAATCGACCAGCCCAGAATAAGATGCCACAGAACTTTGATCCAATATCGTCACTGGCCCAGATGTCTCAGCAACTAACGAGCTGTGTATCGGGCGTTGGCAGTCCCGCCGGCGGGTTGAATATTATGGTGCCAGGTCCAGGTTCACTTCCGGGATCAGTTGATATGAATATAGAGCATTCTGCTGCTGCGGCAGCTGGCTTGGTGCCCAATTTGGATGGCACCAGTATGGAACATATGAGTAATGTTTCAAGCAATTGTCATTCGATAAACCCATTGATCAATTCGATGGGACAGCGCATGCTAAATCCTAAACTGGCTGGATTGGGCCCTTCCAGCTTTAGTCCGGGACCAAATGGCATGATGCGTGATGTATCCGGGCACGGACCTGGGCCCGGCTTTCATGGGATATTACCAGCGGGCGCACGAATGATGGGTCGCATGCCGGTCAATTTGGGACCTAATTTCAATCCGAATGTTCAAGTGAAGGCCAGCACACCAAATACAATTCAATATATGCCGGTGAGGCCCCAAAGCAGCAATACCGGTACTAGCAACAACAACAACAATAGTAGTAATAATATTGGCAACAATGGCAATATTCGAATGGCACCGAGCTTGGAGTTCTTGCAGCGATACGCCAACCCACAAATCGCAAACCCAATTGGAAGTGATGGCAGTCCAATGGCGATGAATATGAGCTCAGCGCCTGGCGATCAGCAACAACTGCAGCAGAACAAAATGATAAATAATCATAGCAGCATGAATTTTTTTCAGAATTGTAATCAGCTAGCTGGCCTGGACGATGAAGTCGTTGGAAGTGTAGGATTGCCAGGGCATGCCGATATGACACCAATGATACGAGGCATGCGCCCTTCTGGGATGCGACAACATGGCGGTTTGAGCAACATTCGCTTGCAGGCCCCAGCTGGCAACAATATTGTGAGTCATAGACATCAAGGACAGTTTTCTGGCAGCGCCGATGGCTTGGATTGCAATGATCCGACTGTCTTGTTTAACAATGGCGCTGGTAGTTGCAATTCGCCAGCAATGTTTGCGGCAGCACAGCAGCAGCAACAGCAGCAGCAACAGCAGCAGCAGCAGCATCAGCATCAGCAGCAGCAACAGCAGCAGCAGCAGCAGCAGCAGCAACAACAACAGCAACAACAACATAACCAACCACCACATCAACAACATCAACAAGGTCAACCGAAGGGTCAACAGCAGCACATAAAGTCCATGCCAGGCGGCATGTGTCCAAGTCAAGTGGGCATGCAAGGCTCAGTACCACTCGTACAATTACCGGGGCAAGGACATCCTAGCATGGTTGTTGGCAGCAACAACAGTAATCTTATGTCATCAGCAGGCAACGGGGGGGGTGTCAACTTCGTCGGACCGTCGTCAAATGATCTGAAATATGCGCAACAATATCACAGTTTTCAACAGCAACTATATGCAACAAATACTAGAAGTCAACAGCAGCAACAGCAGCAGCAACAAATTGGCAACAATATGATACCTATGCCACCAAATCTATCGCCGAATCCCGCATTTTTTGTGAATAAATAAGATCGGAGCGGATTATAATCCATCTGTCGAACGAACGAAAAGCTAGTCTCTGTATTTGAAAAAATCGGGCATCAAAACTAATCGCAAAATTGCCAAGATGAAATTGCCATGAAAAGGGAATAAAATAAAAATATCCTCAATTTGATAAATTAAAATTCAAACTATCCGTAAAATTCTGTATCACAATTTGAAATACTTGGAATGGTAAATTTGTAATTACTCTAACTTCTAGTATAATTACTAAGCCAAGGAGAAATCGAAAGCAAACAACGATGGACTGATGAATATTTCACATCACATGCAGTTGGAAACACGAGAAAATAATATACAAACGAGAATCAATATCTGAGACCTTGCTAAGTTTTTGGGGACACTGTATATGTATAGACTTCGGCTCAACTCTGCAGCTCTAAATAATTATTGCAATATAGATATTGCATTATATATATATAAATATATATATATATATATATAAGCGCATGTAAATTCTTCCATTAAACATGTGAACAGAAATCCAACACTTATTAATTAATTTAAAATCTTATGATATTTTCAAAAAGATTATATAGTCTGGAATTATCTGATGCACTGAAGCTTGGAAAAAATATATTTTATTACATTAAAATTTGTTAATATTTTTAATTTTCTAAATATATATTATACTGTGTGGACTATAAGAAGATGTAAAATATTATAGGGAAAGCAAATAAATGCCACATACATTTTTAAAAAGCAAATGATGATTAGTTGAAATCGATGAAGGCATGCAATGAGGAATGCCCTGGTCCGTACCTTCCATAGTCTATAGTCTTCGACTAGACTATATTGGATTGATGGATTATAATTGTCAGTCGATTATCGATTATCTCCACTCGGCAGTCAGTCGGCTAGATAAATATATACATACACAATAAACCACAATGATATATATGCTTGTTTCATTAAATCGCTTTTAGTTTAACATTTTTTTATTCTCTTAGCATTACAAATTTGATTTTAATTTACATTGTAAATAGTATACAATTTAACTAAAAAAGAACAAGTCTTTTTCGTCTTAATGCGTCTTTGGCATTTATACAACGTTTTAAAGTCAGCTGTTCACCTGCAAGTGATAGTAAAGAAATACGGCTGCTCTAGTCGAGACTCTCGATTAGCAGATACCCTGAACCCTGCAAGCTGATATTCTAATCATTTCACTGCTTTTATGCACACATGCACACGCACCCGTAACTACGCGGTCTGCTAACTGCTCAGCAGCGACTGCGCTTGGGCTGCAATCTGAGCAATAGTGTGATAGTTTATTTGCTTAATAATATCTCTTTCAGTAGTATCGCTGGTCAGTGGTAGTATCTTTATGTAACTTTCAGAATATGATCAAAGCACAAGTTTCTAGTACTTGAAACATGTGGTTTTTTTTTTTTAATAGCGCGTTAGCAGTTAGCAGAACGCCTGCGTACTAGCGACTTGTGCTTTGCCAAATGTATGCAAATTTATGTTATAATCATAATCTGAAAGTTTCATGAGGATAGTCAATCGACAAGAAATGTTATTAAACAATCAAGTTCCCATTGTAAGCCCTGCTGTGTATGTGTGCATGGGTGTGTGCGAATTATTATTGAAATATCAGTAGATCTCGTAGTCGAGCAGTCCCAACTAGAGCTTTCTTACTATACCCTGAACCCATTGAAAATGGGAAATCAAGGTATAATGGTTTTGTTCAAAGTATGTAACAGGCAGAAAGAGGCGTGGCAGACCCCACAAAGTATATGTATTCTAGATCAGAGCGAAGTGCTGAGTCGATTTGGCACTGCCCGTCTGTCTGTCTGTCCGTATGTATGAACGCGTCGATCTCAGAAGATATAAGAGCTATTTAATTATCAATTAAAAGCTAGTTATTTAATTATATCTCCAACACCTTAAGAGCTGGAGCTTCTATATTTTTATTATGTGTATTTTTTGTATTTTATATAATTTCGGTTTTTGTTGTAATTTACCCCCACCCCTATATCCACCCCCTTACCCACGGCGTCTTTCAAGTACTTGAGACTGTGCTTTGGAATGTACATACATCTTAACATTATGTTTACGTTCTGAAAGTTTCATTAAGATCGTACGTCTAGAAATAAAATTATCCAACAAATAAATTCTCATAATATTGTTCACACTGCAGCGCAGACCGAGCGCAGTCGCTGCTTACTGCGCAGTTAGCAGAGCACGTTTTAATACGTGCCTGTGTATGTATGTGTACCATAAAGAAGTGCAGAGTGATTAGAATATCAGACTGGATTGAGTTCAGAGTATCTCCTAGTCGCGCAGTCTCTACTAGAATCTTCTTACTTGTTTTCAAACTTTTATTTTTATTTACAAATAATAAACATCTAACTTAAAGTAAGACTGTCTCTACTGTCAGTGCTAGCACTTAGGTGAAGATAAAACTTGCTTCTGATGTTGCAAGACTGTATTTGCTATCTCCTCTGACTCAGAGGCTCTGAGCCCTATATAAATAATAACAAATTTTTAGCGTTCTGCGCTCATATATTAAAATATAAATGATTAACTATGCTTCGTATTCCATGTCCCAATTGTAGACATATTTTTGATCCATGGATACTAGGATAGCTGAAAGTATTCTTGACGAAAACCCAACAGAAGCTTGCAACAAAATATATACAAATTATAAAAGTGCTCATGTTCGAAAGAGCAATAGATTTAACAACTTCACGCAGGGTATTAGACTTATTTTATCTACTTGCTCTGATCGAGCGTCCGTTAATAACGATAGGATAATATAAGCGAAACCGGAAATTTAAAAGGAAGAATATCGAATTAGATGAAAAATATTAAGATTATTATTGTTAATTTTCTAAATATTTTATGGGTGAAAAAGAAAATAAAAAAATAATTTTACAGGGTATAAACTGGTTTGTCATACAGTAAAAATTATGTCATTAATTAATGATTGAATTCATGAGTAGTAGTCTAACCGCTCGTCCGTCCGTCCGTATGACCGCCTAGATTTCAGAGGATATGAGAGCTAGAGAGCTGAAATTTTGTGTGCATACTCTTGTGTACCTTGCGCAGTACAAGTTTGTCTTATTCTTTCGATAAATTATCCGACAACTTTTTATCGAGAATAATCGAAAAATCGATTTTGGTTTTTCAGAGTCATTTGAATACTTTTAGACCTGGAGAATTTATATTTACCGTGTATATACATACGATGAATACAAACATTTTGTAATTTACAGATACAGAAGATTGTACGTCCAGATATTAAATTATTCAACAAATAAATTCTCATACTATTGCCCATACTGCAGCGCAGTCGCTGCTTACTGCGCAGTTGGCAGAGCGCGGGCTTCTGCTCGCGTGTGTATGTATGGGTTTATAAAAAAGTGGAGAATGATTAGAATGTCGGGCAAGCGATACTATGTATGTACTACATATAAGTAATAGACTCAGTTCGAATCGATGATTTCGATACAAGTGGTTGCCTTTGTTAAGAGCTGGTAAAGTGAATTCACTATGGCCGCTAGTATCCCTTTCCCTTTTTCTACTACGGTTAGGCGCCCTCACAATTGTTTAACTCACTTGTTTGTAGTGCAACCAAATGGTCGAGCCGAGTGGGATCGAACTCGAACTCGAACTGGGATAAGGTCTGGGACTTGAGTTCGGCCACAAGTTCAGCCATGGCCTTGGCAAAGGGGCGTTGGAATGGTTCTGTGTGTGTGTGTGTGCGTGTGTGTTTTTTTGCTTGTGCTTGTGTGTGCTTGCTTGCTTGTGTGTGTGTGTGTGTGTGTGTGTGTGTGTCTGTCTGTGTGCGTGTACCGCTTCTGCCTTTCTCTGATACCGATTCTTAGCTTGTGGTGGTGGTGAGTTTTTGTACTCTGGAAAAAACAAGATGGTTGGCGAAACAAACGACCGACTCACACACTAATACAAAATCACACATATATTACGAGTGCACTTCCACAAATACACAGTTCGGAAATGTCCACCCCCGAGAAATACAAAAATGGCAAACGAAACAATCGAAAGGAAATACTCGTCCAATGAGTCCAGGCGACCCATTTATCAAGAAAAATCTACAAAAATGAAAATGGGTTAGAAGAATTATACATTTTTATTCCTATTCAAACATATTTAATAACAAACATCTATAAAAATGGAAATGGGTATCAAAATTATATATTTCAAGCTAATTCACGATTAACTTTGATCATACAATTATTATCTTTCTCCAGTTTCAGAGAAAAACTCCTCTCTGTTTATAGCTGCAGATAATTTAAGCAAAAAATTATAAAGTTTATGTAGGATCGAATATCTTATATAGTTTTGAAAAAAATATGTCCGATACTGCGGACTTTTCCTGAAAAGTTGGTATTATTTACCCACGTCCACTTCCAAATGCATCTACTCTACTCTAATCTACGATATTATTCTACAGTTTTACAGCTAAAAATAAAAAAAAAGTATCAGCGGTATTGCTGTGGGTTTTGAAAACATTGTACTTATTTACAACAGACAAAGCAGTTAATTTTAGAGTCTGGCTATTGGACCATAACGAATCGATAATGATAGATATAACAACGCTATAAGCTTGCATTGGAGCCCTTAAATAACCCTTGACTGTCGTGTGTAAACCACACTCATACCCAAATGATGCTTGAAATAAGACTGTAATAATCAGTCTCCTCAGCAACAGCAACACATACCTTCACCATGGCAAATGGGAGCGAGAATCCCCATGAGATGCACTCAGTATGAGTATGAGTATATTAAAAAAAACTAATTAAGTTATAGTTTATTCGAAAAGATATAAATTGCTAATGCTGGTTCGATTTCGTCTATTTCGTTTTGGAATATCTTCATTATCGGATGGCTCTCCATCATTCAAAAAATCAATGAATAATTAATCTTGTGCAAATAGTAGAAACTTGTAGTTTAGCCATGCATAGCACTTGAGCGAGTGTACGTGCACGTTAGGTGTACACGTATACAACACACGTACGCCATTCGGGCACTACCGATTAGATTAGTGCATTTTCCATAATTATTCAGCTTCATTGACACTCAATATGAATGTTTTTATTCAACGAATTAAAAAGTTGAGTCCAATGCAATAGAATGAACTATAGCTTCATGATATCACACCAATATATGTATATACATATAGAGCGATATTTGTATGTTGCTTATTAGTGTATTTTGATAGAATTATGTACTGGTTGATCAATAATTAATAATTGAGAATGCACTAATTAAACAAAATAAAAGTTCGTTAAGCTTTTCGGTTTATCAGTCACACATTCCTCTATTTTCTTTGTTTCGAATCGTTCACTTTACTTAGTTAGTCTGTCGGAGATTCAGTTCGTTTGTTCACATGCTGGGCTTCGCTGTTGAAAGCGGAATGATTCCTCTGCTCGCATAAAGGCCTAAACAGTAGGCTTTATTATGGCTAACGGGGAAATGCTCACACATATACATTTGCTCAGTCGCGTCACACATGTGTGATGCTTCCATTCGCTGCTTCCTATCTTACTCATAGCGTCACACATGTGGGACGTCGCATGTGCTAACATACACATACAAATATACACACACACGTTCAGAGAAATATATATATATATGTATCTGCTCACACAGTGGCTCGTCCAAACCAGAAAGAACAAGTTTGATGGCGCAACTCTGAAGGCCGATGATATGCAAATACGTACATATGTATGTACTTATATGTGATTGTCAGCAACTGACCTAAGTTAGGGAACAATGCTCCAGCCAACACGGAAAGCCAAGTGTCCGCATGTACGCACATCACTATATATGTATGCATGTACATATGTATGTATGAAGGATAACGGATTCGGGACGAAGACCGGTTTGACCAGTTTGGCAGTTAGCGAATTAAGGGGTCTGCGGTACGCGGATGCGGATGCGGACGCTGATTCGAATGCGGATGCTATGCAAATTGAAGTGACCTATACAGGGAAAGGCAGAACAGGACAGGGCAGAAAAGGAAAGGGCAACCCTTTCACGATCCAGCATTAATACGCACATACATTCAGATGCACTACTACAGCGACCGCTAGCTAACCCAGTATAAGGAACTAATTTGAATACTCGCTATGGCAGCTTTGACAGCATCTCTGGATTGCTAATGTCCTGCCGCTGTCCGTTTCGCCTTAGTCAACCCCGTATGCACCGGTGATGACAGCCACCTTTGGCTATCGTGAGAAAACCAGTTTTCCAGGTGCGTCCCTTGCCGGGCCTAGCCCAGTGGCCCCGAGGTGTCCGATCACCGGCCACTCAGCAGAACAGCCCAGGCAACAGCTATAAAGTAGAAGCTGAGCCAAAACAGCACAGCACATCACAGCGCATCACATCTCATATCCTTCAATAGAAATTGCAACCCTTCGTCTTGAAAGGAGGAAAGGTGAAACTGTCTGCAGCCTAATTTACATAACTCTGCCCATTTGATCACCGCTAGGTAGCTAGGACTACAAACACACCGCAATAAATCCTGATCGTCTCTTGTCTTGCCTTTTTCACTTGAGTTTCCATTTAGGCCAAGCATATGTCCACTTCTATAATCATGTCGACCTAACATAAGTCAACAAATCAGCCTCCATTGAATGAATTAATAAATTAATCACTCTCTCCCTCTATCGTCCGTCATTTTGGATATATATATATATATATATATATATGGATGTATTTTACAGCATGATATGATAGAAAGTAGCGGACTTGTTTTCCGACTTCAAATCTATTAAAATCATTTTCTTCATTCGTATTCTCATACAATGTAATTTTCCTGTTGCGATCCATCCTTGTATTCTGTAAGCTTAAGTAATTGACTCCAAGCCGCTTGATGCTGCTTTTTGTGTCTGGTCGAAAAAGTGGCGAACATAAAGCTAAGTTTTATGCAACGCGACTGTACTTTTTGATATACCATTGCCATTCGAATTCACGCCCCACCTTCTCCTCAGTCATCTCTCTCTCTCCACGAACGCCCCACACAACTCCACCATCAATATCGCACATCTCCCATCGCCTATCGCCCATCGTCCACCGCCCCACAGACCATTACTACCCTCGGTGCTCGGGCGGGTGATTTAAAAATTTAATGCCTCGCGGCTATTAATGGTAGGAAAATGCTTGCGTAATAAAACAAAACGGCAGTGGTGGTGGGGTGGTGGAGGTGTTTGGAGGGTGTTGGTCGGTTTGGATGGTGCGCAGGACAAGCGTTCGACATAAACTGGAACGCAAAACGAAGAAGAAGAAGAAGAAGAAGAAAAATAATAATAAGAAGAAGAGGCAGTTGTGACAAGCAAGGCAGGCGAGAAAAATCAAAGGGAGAAATAAATATGGCGCGCGTTTGCTAAAATAAAAAATTTTAAATTCAAATATTGATGATGACGATGACGATGATGATGATCATGATGATGACAAAGACGAAAGTGATTATAATGATGTTTACGATGATGATGCTCACTCACTGCTGCCGAGTCCAACGATGCCTGTCGTTGTTGGTGTTCGGCCGTGCTGCAAGTGAAACACCAAAACTTTTATTTTTGGCCTTCGCCTTCGTTGTTGACTCTGGCGCTCGTGTCGTATTGAGTCCGGTGCCACACAGGACGTTGGCCGGACTGGGCTGAGAATTGTGCTCTGCTCTACGCTGCTTTCCCTTTTGTACATCTCCAAAACTGGCAATTGGCAATGGGGGCTGTCGTCACTGGTGGTTGATTTTCTTATTTATTTCACAAATTCTTTTTCTCCCCATAATTTGAAAAATGAAAAAATTTAAAGGAAGTCGGAAGGAGGCGCGGAAGAACGAGTACACCACGAACACGACTCGTCTCCACTCAATGCCACGAGGCCGATGTCGGATTTTTGTTTCTGTTTCTTGATGTTATTTTATACCCTCAACCCATTGTCAATGGAAAATCATCCTAGGCCTGTATATATAACGCGCATATCGAGTTTTCTCCAAAACTCGACAACTTGTCCCGTTATTTTGTTTTTAATTAAAAATATTTTCGAAAATCAGTAATAAATTTATAGCTTTTCATCTTTAAAGCTAGAGTCGCCAAATTTTTATTGAAGACTAATATGTACTTTATAGAATTTCGATTTTAGTTATAATTCACCCCCTCTCCTATATCCGAACCCTCAGCTCTATATTTGTAAAATACTAGAAACTTGAGCTGTGGCAAATGCGTCACGGTCGTAAAGTTTCATGAATGTAGTGCATGCACAAAAAATTTATTAAACAACAAGTAAGAGAGCTCTAGTCGAGACAGCTCGACTACGATATCTCTGTACTCTTCGAGCAACTGATATTTCATCATGACAATCATGATAATTCTTTGCTTCTTTCTGCTTAAACAAGAAATACAAGCACACAGACATACATACGCACATAAATGGGCTGTAGTGTGGGCTTACCATGGGAACTTAATTGTTTAATAACTTTTCTTCTTGAAATTTTAAGATTGTGATTATCTTATTAAATTGCGTATATTTGCATTGTGGGGTCTGTCACGCCTTTCTGCCTGTTACACACATTTCAACAAAACCATTATACCCTACGAGATCCTCTGAATCCTTCAAGCAACACACACACACACACACACCAGCAGGTGCGCACACCATTGGCTTTGCTAATGATGTAGCCGTTGTCACCATAGGCAAGGAGCTTAAAGATACTCTCGATATGTGCAGCGAAAGTATCAATCGCATACGTAACTAGTTGACAGGAGCTGGGCCCGAGCTAGCGGCACACAAAACCGAAGCCGTCCTAGTCAGCAGTCGCAAAAGAGTGGAAACTGCCAATATAAAGATCGGCAGCGTCACCATTGCGTCAAAGAGGGCGATAAAGTATCTTGGTGTCATGATAGACACAAGATTAACTTTCTGTGAGCATTTAGAATATGTGCATAAAAAGGCAGCTGATTCTTGTAGATCTCTCTCGAGAATTATGCTTAACACGCGGGAACCAAAACAGCAACGGCGTCTCCTTCTAATGAGCGTCATAAGGTCCGTCATCCTCTACGCTGCGCCAATATGGGCAAGCGCGATTGCAACGCCGAGCTACAAACGAAGTTAATTTTTATCTTTCACAGATTCTATCGGGACATGGATGCTTTGGGAGCTACTTGAAGCGCTTTGGCCACGATGAATCCGACGAATGCTCTTGGTGTGGATGAGGTCTGAGGACGCCAACCACGTCTTGTTTGAATGTGGACGCTTCCTAGAGGAGAGGCGTTTTCTGGAAGAAGCATTGGGCCGCTTCATTAGAGTGGACAATATGGTCAACGTGATGTTGGAATCGGAGGCAGCTTGGATACTTATAAGCACCTTCGCGACCACAATCATGATGGAGGTTCGTAGAGTCAAGCGAAGACGAGCTGTCCCAAGCTGAGGGAGTGCAAGTTGCTTGCGAAGCAATGCTTCACGGCCGTCCCGCAAGCATCGTGCGCTACCCTTAGCCACCTAAATACACACCTAAATACATTTTCTGTAAATAAACTTGTTAATAAACGAATATAAAACAAGTAAGAAAGCTCTAGTCGAGACTGCTCGACTACGAGATCCCCTGAACCCTTCGAGCAACTGATATTTCAATAATAATTCGGTCATACACACGCACACATACACACACGCATACAAACAAACACAGTCACACACACACACGCGCACATATACAGGCGATGCGCTTGGGTTGCGCTGCAGTCTTGGCAGTATTATGAGAGAGTACGATCGTAATGAAACTTTCAGAACGTAATCATATTGTTTAAATGTATGTATATGCCGAAGCTCAAGTCTCTAGTATTTGATATACGACTTTTACAAAGATGAGGGTGAACCAATTTAGGGGTGGGGGATAAATTATAACAAAAACCGAAATTATATAAAATACACATATATCTACTTTTAAAATTTGGAAGCTCTAGCTCTAAAGGTGTAGAAGATATAATTAAATAACAAGCTTTTGATAAGGTTTTTAGTCGATAGTAAAATATCGGGAGTTGTTATCGATTTTTAATGATAAACTTGATATGCGCGTGATATACACGGACCTAGGAAAAAAATTTCAAGTCTCTAGCTCTTATATCTTCTGAGATCGACGCGTTCATAAATACGGACGGGCGGACGGACAGGGCTAAATCAACTCAGCTCGTCGCCCTGATCAAGAATATATATGCTTTGTAGGGTCTGCCACGCCTCCTTCTGCCTGTTACATACTTTTAACAAAACCATTTTCAATGGGTTCAGGGTATAAACACTCACACACACACACACACACACACACACACACACACACACACACACACACACACACACACACACACACACACACACACACACACACACACACACACACACACACACACACACACACACACACACACACACACACACACACACACACACACACACACACACACACACACACACACACACACACACACACACACACACACACACACACACACACACACACACACACACACACACACACACACACACACACACACACACACACACACACACACACACAGTTGTGTGCTCAAAAAAACGTTATCGAAGATCACTTAAATAATTATATCTCCTACATCTTTCAAGCTTCAGTCTCCAAATTTAAAATGTATATTAAGATGCATTTTATACAATTTCGGTTTTTGTTAAAATGTATCCCCCACCCCTAAATCCACCTCCTCACCCTCATCTTTGTAAAAGTCGTATATCAAATATACTACATACATTTCAACAAAACCATTATACCCTGATTTCCCATTTTCAATGGGTTCAGGGTATAAAAACAATAACTCATTCCGATATTTTTTATCGAGAAATTAAATTATTGAAAATTAGTGATAAAATTCGGCATTTTTCCCCATCTTATTTTGGTACTTTCGAAAGTATCCATGATCGGAGCAGTTGTGTCAAATAGAAACACGTTTCACTGTGCTTTCTATTTATCCACTGCTCTAGATCGGAGATTATTCTTGAGGTCCATCTCTCATACCTTTCGCATGACCATCTTGCCTCCCACGAGACTATGAGAATTCTTCTCATTGCCGGAGATTCTATATTTTCTTGCGCTCTTGGGCAAGCAAGTCAACCGGTAAGACTGCTGCTATCATGGACACGGAAGCCCCAGAGACTGTGCGGTACGCCGATGTTATGCTTAAGCCTGCTCTTATATGCACAGATAACATAGATTTTCGCCTTACTTCCGCATTTAAGACGATCCTGCAAGTAGCTCATGGTCATTTTCATTGGGTACTCCGGTATATGAAAACGGTGCTCCACCTAACACTATTAAAAGCATTTTTGACGTCCCTAGTTGTTAGCAGAACCACTGGGCGCAAGTATATATTTTCTCTTTGCGTGGCTCTTGCTGCCTGAACCAGTTCATCAATAGTTCCATTTGTGCATTTTCGTTCAAACATACGGACAGACGGACAGTGCTAAATCAACTCACTACATCGCGCTGATCAATAATATATACACTTTATGGGGTCTGCCACGCCACTTTCTGCCTGTTACATACTTTTAACAAAAGCATTATACCTTGATTTCCCATTTTCAAAATACCTCTAGTCGAGAGTGCTCGACCAGATACTACCCTGAACTAAACTAATAAAAACGCACATTTAGTATGGTTAAAATTTCAATTTCGATGTATTTAAAAAAATATATGTACAAATTAAAAAAAAAAAGTCTTTATGGCAAAGCTGAACTGAATTCGAATTTGAGACCACTCGTTTGAGCGCCGCAGCGCTAGTCACAACGCTACCTCACTCTTCGGAATTGTGATGGCAAAACTGAAAAGGATTCACTGATGCAGCGCCATCTAGCAAATCTAAATTAAACGAACTGTTGAGAACTCTAGCACAACAACAGCAATGTGATTCTAAGAATATGCTAAGATAAGTTAAAATTGTATATTTTCTGAGATCAACGTGTTAAAACATACTGACAGACCTACAGACGGGCAGACAGACAGACGGACAGGGCTAAACCAACTCAGCTCGTCGCCCTGATCAAAAATATATATACTTTGTAGGGTTTGCCACGCCTCCTTCTGCCTTTTACATACATTTTAACAAAACCATTATACCCTGATTTACCATTTTCAATGGGTTCAGGGTATAACAAGTTAGAACGTTGCAGTCGGGCGTTGCAAACCTAACTGCAAAATTTTGATGATACTTAAAAAATTTGAAAAATTTTTTTGTATTGAATAAATAGAACGGTTTCTGTAGTCAAAATACTACAGTATCTCTCTCGCCAACTATTTCATTTTAATAATTATTACATATATTATACGATATCATTATGTATATTATTTATTGAAAGCGTTTACAGTCGGTTGTCAATTGCAGTGCTGTGCTATTCGTTTTGTTTTGGCTATTCCTCAACGTTAATTAGCATATATTTTAGTGAGAAGCTTTCAGGTGCCCCTCCGCAGTGTTTAGCAGGGGAAATGAAAAGAGAGTGTACAGTCACTTCACAACCGAAAGAGAAAATTGCTTAAAAAAATATCACTCCATAGCACAAGGTAAAGGAAGAGAATAACCCTTCTACACGTGCAAGCAAAATATAGCAAAGTCACTTCAAAAGGGTGGCGCTACCTACCCCTACATGGGATATTTTTATGTAACAGGAAAAGTTCTCTTTGCATATTAACCGAAAACAAACCTCTCTCCTATTTGCGTGCAACGTAAAATATCCCCTTTTGTGGATTTTCACCAATAGATGGCGATGGAATGTTGTTATAATAATTTCATGTTGACGCCACCTAGCGCAAAGTTATCTATGTATCAAATTTCCCAAATATTTATAAGTGATTGAAAATATATTATAGCATACTATTAGGTGTGGAAAAAGCAGACTGTGTTCATAAAAATGAAAGATGTAAAAAGAGATCACCTTTCATTTTAAATCAACAAGAAAAATGTAATAAATTGTTAATCATAATGCGTATTTATGCGATGTATAAATAAATGTATATATATGCAAATTTGTTTTTCGTCATAATAGCATACATCGACAAGTACATAAGACCAAACTACGGTAAGTCAGGTATAATGTTCGTTGACAACTAGAAATGTTTATGGGAATTAGAATGTCTGCATCTAGCATATGTGTAAGTTCGAACTCATATAGGAATGCATCAAGCATGATCAAGCAATCAAGCATATGTACATTCATACATTTATATATACATTGGACATTCATAAATTTATCCGTACATACATATACATATATGTATGTATATATAGGCATACATACATATAAATGTATACATAAATGTGCGCATAGCAGAATTCCAAATGTATTTGAGCCTGCTTGCATGTATACATACACGACCACGTATAGCTCTTGTAAGGAATATAACTTTTTCGCGAGCTGCAAATAAAAACATAGCTGCTTGCTTTGTCTCTCTGTCGATTACACCCCAGCAGGAACACAAACAGAGGGTGCATAAAACACATACACGCATATACGCTGTGGCTGTGCTGCCTTCATCTTGAAACCGGTTTCTCGTGGCCTCTAGGCGCGGCGCAAAAGCAACGCGAACTTCAACGACCAATCAGACGCCACTGTCGACATTGTAGGCAGCCGCTGTTGCGTGTGTCTGCGTTGGTGTTAGTGCATATTTTGCAGAATATAATGAGGGAAAAGCCGCGAGGCAATCGCTAAGATGGTGACTGTGGGTGCGTCTCTGTCGTAAAGGAAGAGCGAAGAAATACAACATATAGACATACGTTCGACATACACACACACACACACACACACACACACACACACACACACACACACACACACACACATACATACATACATATACGGGAATTAATTAACTAGCTACACAATGACGTGTACATGCCCGTGTGCGTGCGTGTGTGTTTGTGTGTGGGTGTGTGCCTGGAAAATGAAACGAGACGAACGAAGGAAAACTTTTGCAACAATTTTTAAGAGACGAATCAAGCGTAAAAAACAAAAGTGCGAGCGGGAAGGAACCAAGAGTTGATTTTAATATTAGCTAACGCTGCGCACAACTGTACTTATCTACGCGTAACGTGACTCAAGCATGGCGGCCACAGAATCCTAGTTAGCACTTTAGCAATATGAATACGATTATTTATTAAATTAAACAAACCCAAATTGCCTTATGTTCGGCAAAAAATGTATATACTTACCTATTTACATATACATCTATACATATACAGTATATCCATTAATTGTTTGCAAAACAAAAAAAGTCGTTCAAATTCAACTTTAACATCACATTTTATTAGGAAGGGCACTTTTTCTCAGAATTTTTTTCTTACATTACTTTAGTTTCATATATTCTTAAAGATAATCAAAAATAGTAGTGATCGCACGACTTTATTAAAACGAATGAATTCGCGGAAGATTTGTGAAAATAGACGCCGCGAGCCGCATTTGATTTTGATGTCCCGTTAGCTTTTTCCCGTCTTCTTTCAACTAATGTTTGCATTTTGCAAAGAATTAATGGACAGTCAATATTTGCTGTTTTTTTTTGTTTGGAATTATTTTGTACGTTTCTGTTGCTATTCTTATTATTTTTGTTATTGATTATCTTTAAGAATATATGAAACTAAAGTAATGTAAGAAAAAAATTCTGAGAAAAAGTGCCCTTCCTAATAAAATGTGATGTTAAAGTTGAATTTGAACGACTTTTTTTGTTTTGCAAACAATTAATGGACATACTGTATATACAGTCGAGTCTCGATAATTCGTACCCCGCTAAATCGAAAACCTCAATAATTCGTAAGAAATTGCTGGTACCTTGAAAAAACTTCGTTAATTCGTAAAAATCCCATACATTTTTGTCCACTCGTTAATTCGTAATTTTTCTGCCTACTCGGCCATGATCTTGCCTCTTATGAATCGTTTCGAAACCTCTTATAATTCATAATTTCGTTTCGTAACCTCTTGTAATTCGTAATTCCTGATTTTTCTGTTAAACTAGCGTTAGGCTGCAAACAGTGTGCGCTGAGACGAAGATAAAGATGAAGACGAATCGCAAGCTTCAACCGCTGCTGTTTGGACAATTAATTCTTTTTGCACTATGCAACTTGTCTTGACTTCAGCTTTGTCTTCATCTTCGTCTTCGTCTCAGCGCTCACTATGTTTGCAGCCTAACGCTAGTTTAACAGAAAAATCAGGAATTACGAATACATTAGTTTGCTCATTTTAGTTGAAGCGTGCATACGTAAAAATGGCAAGCAACCGTTCTCATAAAACACTATCAATTTCTCAAAAACAAGACATAATAGCAGCTATTGATAATGGAGCAAAACAAATTGTTGTCGCAAAACAATTCGGACTCGCTCCATCAACATTAAGTTCAATTCTAAATAGAAAGGAATTTATTATGGGAACACCCGCACGGAGTCAAATAAATCGTCAAAAACCACCTGAATATCCAAAAGTAGAAAAGTCTTTACTTTTGTGGCTTACTAAATGTCGACAGAAGAATATTGGTTGGATCGTTTTAAAAACCGACACAACAGTGCATTTAACTATGTAAATTTTGACAACAACCTTGCTGTGTGTTACAGTACGTTAACTGACGACGACATTTTGCTCGAATAGGAGATACTCTGAACCAGGCAGAAGGAGGCGTGGCAGACCCCACAAAGTATATATATTCTTGATCAGGGCGACGAGCTGAGTCGATTAAGCCCTGTATGTTTGAACGCGTCGATTTCAGAAGATGTAAGAGCTAGAGACTTCAACTTTTTTTTTAAATGTCCGTATATACAGCGCGCATATCGAGTTTATCACTAAAAAACGATAACTCATTCCGATAGTTTTCTATCGATAAAACGTTATCGAGGATCACTTAAAAAACTATATCTCCTAAATCTTTCAAGCTAGAGCCTCCAAATTTAAAATGTATATTAAGACGCATTTTATACAATTTCGGTTTTTGTTAATTTATCCCCCGCCCCTAAATCCACCCCATCACCCTCATATTTGTAAAAGTCGTATATCAAATACTAGAGACTTGTGCTTTGGTATACACATACATTTAAACATCATGATTACGTTTCATTACGATCGTACGTCTAGAAATTAAATTATTCAACAAATAAGTTCTCATTATATAATAGCCAACACTGCAGCGCAACCCAAGCGCAATCGCCTGTATATGTGAGTGTGTGTTTGTGGGTGTGTTTGTTTGTATGTTTATGTGCGTGTGTGTGTTTGTTTGCATGCTTGTGTGTGTGCATGTATGTGTTTGTATGAGTGCGTGTGTATGTGCTAATTATTATTGAAATATCAGTTGCTTGTAGGGTTCAGGGGATCTCGTAGTCGAGCAGTCTCGACTAGAGCTTTCCGACTTGTTTTTATTATATTTTAGTCTATTTTAGTCGAATACGTTCATAAAATTAGGGCACGTCATTTACGCTGTGAGCATATGAAGTAGGGTACATGAGGTGCCTCAGCCTCGACCCTCTCCCTAATGACAGTTCAATGTGCTTATCATCTTTGAAAGCGTAAACAAGCCTAGCCCAATATTGATATGCCTTGCACGTAACGAGCTGTAACTACAGGAGAAGCCATGATCACAAAGTCTTTGTTGTTTTGTAGCTTCCTCTGTAGTTTATTTCAAATAGTGATTTCCGGGCACAGCGAAGATTTTGGGCGAGGATACAGTCACCAGTTTAGTTATACTTTACTCATTTTACTCGCAGAACCTGGAAAATATTGATCCTTATAGTAAGAGCGCGGAAAATGCTACCGGAATTTGCGATAACACCGCGATAGTTAGGTATATATATATAGTTAGGTATATATATATATATATTGCCATTGCAATATATATACAACATATTGCAATATACACTGCGCGTCATCGGGTTAGCGCCCCCCAACACAAACTTAGCTTCAATGCTAAATAAAATCTAAACCATCAAAGCTTCATCTTTAAAATTTTGTATATATATTTTTTTTTGTATTTTTCTTTCAAATAAAATGTATGTAAATAATAAAAATGTACTGTACTGAAACAATGAGGAATAATTTTTAAGCAATTTGTTTGTAAAATATACAAAATGTAACAAAAATTTGGTCATCAGATAAGGGGCGCTGCAGTAAATTCAATTTATTTTAGTTGATGACTAAAAATAACACCTCTATATTAGGTTATTATTAGTTTTAAGTAATATTAGTAGTGCGGACTGCCGCCTTTGCTTGGAATTGCTTCAAAAATTCGATTGGGAATGGAATTATAAAGTTGCTCAATATAATTCAAGAATATGGTTGACCAAGCATGTTCAATACCTTCGATTAAGTCTGTCTTTGTTTTATACTGCTTTCCGGACTCATACACTCTTCTGACCAACCATCGCCAGACGTTTTCAATGATGTTAAGGTTGGGTGAGTATGGTGGCCACTCCATGAGATCAACTTTTTGGCCTTGAATCCAGGATTTCGCGGATCGGGCGGTGTGAATTGGGGCAGTATCGTGCTGGAAAGTCCACTGCAAGTCTTGAAAAATGTTTTGGAAATGTGGATAAGCAGTTCTTAAAACGATGTTATAGTCCTGTGCAGTCAAACGCGATGTCAAAAATTGAAGCTTGCAAGTACCTTAGTAAGATATTGCTACCTACACCAATACCACACCACCGCCCCGCCCCGCCAAGGTTTGACAACTGTTCCAAAGAATGTTATTCTATGCGTAGGTCATGGAAATAATAATTATAGCCATCTGTTCCTTCCAAATTGAATTTTTCTCAACAGAAAATACAACATGCCGCCATTGGGTAGACCACGTCATGTTCACATAGACAAAATTAATGCGTATTTCTTTTTTTTTTTTTTTTTTTTTTTTTTTGTAAAAATTTTTATATTTTATTAACGAGCTTACTGCTACCACAATGGCAACTTAATCTAGTTCTACATTACAAATAATAACAAACAGATCTAGACTTAGATTACATATTTATGTGTTAATTTTTAATATTACTTTAACATTACTATTAATATTATATTAATATAGTTTTGTTTTGTGAAATATTTTTCTTTTATATTTAATTACGTTATTATTCTTTTGGGCAAGTTCGTTGGGTGGCACTTCTTGAGGCGTCTCTTCCTCGGCTTGGCAGTTAGCCGTCTGGCTAATACGTTGCTGTGGCTGTCAAGACGTTCTCTATATCTTGCGGAACGTGACTGTAGGACATCTCCCACCTTTGGAACCTTTATATCCTTTTCGATGTCTCGAGTCCTCATGTACCATGGGGCATCACAGATTTTTGCCAAGTTTGATTTGGATGCAATACCGTATAACTCTAGGGCGTATTTCCAGATAGGGCTTAGGATGCTTTTATATATCATAGTTTTACTATAAAGTGACAGCTTGTTTTTTGGAGCAAGAAGCCATGCCATTTTTCTGGATTTTGCCACTATTGACTGCCGTACCATGGTAGTATGGGCCTTAAAATTCAGCTTCCTGTCCAGTAAAACTCCAAGGTACTTGTATGAGCTCAAAGTTCGTGTGGTAAACGTGACATTTACGCACTTACTGGTGTTGATGCCTATATTCCATATTCTGGCCCATCCTTCAAAGCTATTTACGTACTGCTGCAAGGATTCCGTGGCTATGTTGATGCTAGGGCTTCTGGTCAAAGCTGCAGTGTCATCTGCGTAGGTTGCTATCAGGACGTGTTCCTCATCTAGTCCAGTAACAACATTTGTGGTCGGCATGTCAGCTGTGTATAGGTTGTATAGCGTAGGTCCAAGCACCCTACCCTGTGGGACACCTGCGCAAACTGAGCGTTTCGAGGACTTTTCTCCACTCACAGCGACCTTAAAGTATCTGTCCGTGATATGTTCTTCAGTTGGTAATATGTTCTTCAGTTTAAATCGGAGACCATCGTGCCACACTCTGTCAAAAGCTTGTCGGATGTCCATAAAAACAGCAGCCGCATACATTTTTTGTTTCATAGCGTCGAGGGAGAAGTTCACTACACGATGAAGTTGTCTAAATCCTAACTGCCAATTCGGTATTTTTTGCTTTACAGGCTCGAGCTTTATGATACAATCAAGGATCACTCTCTCTGCCATCTTCCCTAGCGCCGAAAGTAAGCTGATTGGACGGAATCCTTCAACTTCCGTGTGGTTTTTTCCAGGTTTGGGTATTTATTTTCTCAGCATATTGACTGGTGTTATTTTTATTTCAGTCTCTTTATGTTATAAGCTTTCTTAATTACTCTTTGAACCGTTAATAAGTTCGTCTTAACACCGGTTTTATCCCTAATCTTGGTGGACGATTAATGGAATTTCGAAGCTTCCCGAACTAATGCTTATCTATTTGCTTCTGAAATCACTTGATTTTTGCCACCTATATAATTTTTCCATAGTTTTTCTTTATTTTTAAGAATATTGTCAATTGTGTTTCGGTTTTTCCTGTCTTTTCAGCAGTTTTATGGTAGCATGGTCCAGATTCAAAGTATGCGTCACTCTTTGATTTTTCAAACAAAGATAAACATGTTTTTTTACCAATTCTAAAAAAAATATATCTAAAGATATTGAGTACTTAGAGCTTCACACAAAATTTGGTGAATGGGACCGCCAAAATACGCAAGATAACTACAATTTAATTTGGAGGCCCGAATCTGATGATGCAAAATAAGTGCACGTTTTCTTTGTGAAAATAAAGAAGAATAGAAAATAAAACGTAACGGATTTTCTCTCGAGCATTTTTTGGTTATGGAATAATAAAATAATGGAATAAACAAGTAAGAAAGCTCCAGTCGAGACTGCTCGACTACGAGATCCCCTGAACCCTACAAGCAACTGATATTTCAATAATAATTAGCACCCACACACGCACTCATGCAAACAAATACACGCACACACACACACTCACATATACAGGCGATTGCGCTTGGGTTGCGCTGCAGTGTTGGCAATATTAGGAGAACTTATTTGTTGAATAATTTAATTTCTAGACGTACGATCGTAATGAAACTTTCAGAACGTATTCATATTGTTTAAATGTATGTGTATACCGAATCACAACAAGTCCCTAGTATTTGATATACGACTTTTACAAAGATAAGGGTGAGGGGATGGATTTGGGGGTGGGGGGTAAATTTTAACAAAAACCGAAATTGTATAAAATTCATCTTAATATACATTTTAAATTTGGAGACTCTAGCTTGAAAGATGTAGGAGATATAATTATTTAAGTGATATTCGATAAGGTTTTTTATCGATAAAAAAGTATCGGAATGAGTTATCGTTTTTTAGTGATAAACTCGATATCCGCGTGATATATACGGACATTTTAAAAAAAAGTTGAAGTCTCTAGCTCTTGTATCTTCTGAAATCGACGCGTTCAAACATACGGACAGACGGACGGACGGACGGACGGACGGACGGACGGACGGACGGACAGACAGACGGACAGGGCTAAATCGACTCAGCTCGTCGCCCTGATCAAGAATATATATACTTTGTGGGGTCTGCCACGCCTCCTTCTGCCTGTTACATACATTTTAACAAAACCATTATACCCTGATTTCCCATTTTCTGGGTTCAGGGTATAAAAAATAATGACAATAATAAAATCAAAACAAGAACTAAGAAGTTGCAATAGGCAAAGAGAACAAGTAAGAAGACTCTAGTCGAGACTGCTCGACTAGGAGATACCCTGAACCCTCCAAGCTGATATTCTTATCATTCTGCACTTCTTTTATGCACGCACACATACATACACATGCATCCACCCTCACGCGCCCGCGCTCTGCTAACTGCGCAGTAAGCAGCGACTGCGCTTGGGCTGCGCTGCAGTGTGGGCAATAGTATGAGAATTTATTTGATGAATAACTTTTTTTGTAGACATGCAATCTTAATGAAATTTTCAGAGCGTAATCATATGGTCAAAATGTGTGTACATTCTAAAGCACAAGTCTCTAGTACTTGAAATACGTTTTTTGCAAATTGGGGGCGAAGGGGGCGTGGTATCCGAAATCTGTTGATTACAAAATGTTTGTATTCATCATATATATATACACAGTAAATCTGAAGTCTCTATGTCTAATAGTATTCCAATGAGGCTCAAAAAACAAAATCAATTTTTCGATTATTCTCGATAAAAAAGTTATCGGATGAGTTATCGAAAAAATAAAGCAAACTCGTACTGCGTATGGTATACAGGAGTATGCACAAAAAATTTCAGCTCTCTAGCTCTTATATCTTCTGAGATCTCGGCGTTCATACGGACAGACGGACGGACGGACGGACGGACGGACGGACGGACGGACGGACGGACGGACGGACGGACGGACAGACGGACAGGGCTATATTGACTCAGCTCATCGTGCTGATCAAGAATATATATACTTTGTGGGGTCTGCGATGATTCCTTCTGCCTGTTACATACTTTTACACAAAAACATTATACCCTGATTTCCCATTTTCAATGGGTTCAGGGTATAAAAATGTAAAAGCAAATGAGTGTAAGGGGAAGCGCTCACCTGATGACGCGCAGTGTATATATAGCTCCTTGCCAAAAGACACGTGCAATGGCAGCCAATGGCAGAGGGAATCCGCGAGCCAGCAAAGCGCGGTGTATGTTCCGATTGGGTTACCTGCTTCTAATATAAATTAGTTTTTCAAATGTGTGCGCTGCTGCTACTCCATCTTCTGCTGCTGCTGCTGCTGCTGGTGCTACTGCGGATACTGTTTTCATTTCTTCAATATTCAGTAAAATATATATTTATTTGATTTGTGAATTAGGAATTTGCTATAGCTTTGCTAGTGTAATATTATACAATCGGTCGGGCCGACTGCAGCGTTTGTCCTAGCTGGCCTGGCCCCAGTCCAATCTTCAATCCTTCTTCCTCACTCGTACACCCTCATCTTTCTTCTTTATCATCAGGCTCGTCCTCCTTTCCATCAGCATCATATCTCTTCATTTTTTTTTTGCGTATGCAAAGTTGTGGCATATATATATATTATATACATATATACATGACATGAACGTAAGTTAGTGCTGGAGCCCGGAATGATCCCAGTTAGTCAGTCACTATTTTAGTCTAATTTGAATGCTGGTATGCCTAGAGACTTCAAATTCACCGCGTAAGTCTGTGACGTAGATTTAACTATTTATGCCCTATACCTCAAATAAAAACGAAACCATATGTATGTAACAGGCAGAAGGAGGCGTGGCAGACCCCAAAAAGTATATATATTCTTGATCAAGGCGACGAGCTGAGTCGATTTAGCCCTGTCCCTCTGTCTGTCCGTCCGTCCGTCCGTCTGTCCGTCCGTCTGTCCGTATGTTTGAACGCATCGATTTCAGAAGATATAGGAGCTAGAGAATTCAACTTTTTTTAAATGTCCGTATATATCGCGCGCATATCGAGTTTATCACTAAAAAACGATAACTCATTCCGATATGTTTGTATCGATAAAAAACCTTATCGAAAGTCAGTTAAAAAATTATATCTCCTACATCATTATAGCTAGAGTCTCCAAATTTAAAATGTATATTAAGATGCATTTAAACCCTTAAATCCACTTCCTCACCCTCATCTTTGTAAAAGGCGTATATCAAATACTAGAAACTTATGCTTCGGTATACACATACATTTAAACATTATGATTACGTTCTGAAAGTTTCATTACGATCGTACGTCTAGAAATTAAATTATTCAACATTATATATGTTTGTATGTGAATGTGTGTGCGTTTGTTTGTTTGTATGCGTGTGTGTGTGTGTATGTGTGTGTGCTAATTATTATTGAAATATCAGTTGCTTGTAGGGTTCAGGGGATCACGTAGTCGAGCAGTCTCGACTAGAGCTTTCTTACTCTTTATACCCTGAACCCATTGAAAATGGGAAATCAGGGTATAATGGTTTTGTTAAAAGTATGTAACAGGCAGAAGGAGGCGTGGCAGACCCCACAAAGTATATATATTCTTGATCAGGGCGACAAGCTGAGTCGATTTAGCCCTGTCCGTCTGTCTGTCCGTCCGTCCGTATGTATGAACGCGTCGATCTCAGAAGATATAAGAGCTAGAGACTTAAACTTTTTTTTAAAATGTCCGTACATATCACGCGCATATCGAGTTTATCACTAAAAAACGATAACTCATTCCGATACTTTTTTATCGATAAAAAACCTTATCGAAGATCACTTAAAAAACTATATCTCCTACATCTTTCAAGCTAGAGCCTCCAAATTTAAAATGTATATTAAGACGCATTTTATACAATTTCGGTTTTTGTTAATTTATCCCCCGCCCCTAAATCCACCCCATCACCCTCATATTTGTAAAAGTCGTATATCAAATACTAGAGACTTGTGCTTCGGTATACACATACATTTTAACATCATGATTACGTTCTGAAAGTTTCATTATGATCGTACGTCTAGAAATTAAATTATTCAACAAATAAGTTCTCATAATATCGCCAACACTGCAGCGCAACCCAAGCGCAATCGCCTGTATATGCGTGTGTTTGTGTGTGTGCGTGTGTTTGTTTGTATGCGTGTGTGTGTGTGTGTGCGTGTATATGTGCGAATTATTATTGAAATATCAGTTGCTCGAAGGGTTCAGGGGATCTCGTAGTCGAGCAGTCTCGACTAGAGCTTTCTTACTTGTTATATAAGGGAATGATGAAAGATTCTTTCCAAATTGAAGGGAACCCAGCAGTATCCAAGGACAAGTTAAACAATTTTAGTAATTGTGACTGAAGAGAAACACTGCACTCTTTAATCACACAACTAGGAATATTATCGGCACCGGTAGAGAAAGAGGATTTCAACGTCCTAATGGCCGCAGCCAAAGAGGCTGCAGTAACTTTAGGAGTATTTATAGACCCATACTCAGAATGAGGATATGGATATGAGTTGTTGTAGAGATTAGCATAGGAATAAGTTGATTGAAAAAAATCAGCAAATAGATCAGAGGAATCCTGGTCATTACAAATTTTTTCACCACGAAGGACAAATGAGGACGGCAAACCAGAAGATGTACGCTTCAAATTTACAAATGAATAAAATTGCTTGGGATCTCGAGCAAACTGACGTTTGCAACGTATAAGATAATTCTCATAACAGCTAGAATTTAAAAGATTGAAGTTTGACTTGGCAATGGAATATTTGGACCAGTCAATACTTGAACCAGACTTTTTATAATTTTTAAAACATTTAGTTTTAATGTTTCTCAAGCTTAAAAGAGTCTTGGTAAACCAAGGTGGCTTATCTGAAACTGGCGAAATACGGCAGAGAGGGACACAAACATCCAGAATAGAGTTTAAGGTAGAGTAAAAAAACGATGCTGCCAAATTAATATCAATCGACTCATATAAAATAGACCAGACTGTTGAATTAATTAATTCATTAAGCAAAACAAAATCGCATTTACGATAACAACGACTTAGATTAGAACGCAAAGGAATATAATTGAGATGATTATCAACAGCTAATAATACTTCTAAAGTGGGGTGACGTATATCCTCAGGTATACAAAAAGGAGTCGATCTCACGACATTAAAGAGCGAATCATGATTTAGATTGATTAGAAATAGAGTTAATCTGAAACAGAGACAGGTTAAACAATTCATCAAAAAGATAGTGATCAATTGTCGGAATAAAGTAATTTGTATTACAAGTTGCTGACCAAGATGTGTTGGGAATATTAAAATCCCCCAACACAAGAAGCAAGTCTCTATCATTCACATGCTCATAAACTTCTTGAATACAATTAATATGTTGAGCATAAACTTGTAAATCAGAAGAGGGAAGGATATAAGAACATGTGATAAACAATGAGCGCGATGGGAGAGTTAATTTAACACCTAATATCTCCGCATCATGAAGGGACGAAAAGGTAAACACATCAGAGAGGATACTGGATTTAGCCGCAATTAGCACACCACCCCCTCCGCGCATTAAACGATCGAGTCTAAAAATAGTGAAATTATTTGAAAGGATTTCACTATTATGAATATTATTACTTAGCCACGTTTCAGTAAATGAAATAATATCATATTGTACACTAAAACTGCTAAAACGCGCGGGCGCGTGAGGGTGGATGCATGTGTATGTATGTGTGCGTGCATAAAAGAAGTGCAGAATGATAAGCATGTCAGCTTGGAGGGTTCAGGGTATCTCCTAGTCGAGCAGTCTCGACTAGAGTCTTCTTACTTGTTAGGTCTATATTCATAAACAACCACATGAGGTGGCCAGAAGTTTGGATCACATTAAGTTTTAAAATGTTCTATCGGCACATTTATCTTAAAAGAGGCAATTTCACACGGAGCTGCGAAGCTAAACATATGATTGAACGCGTCGATCTCAGAGGATACAAGATATTGAGAATTTAATTTTTAATATGTCTGCATATATAACGCAGATATCGAGTTTATTTCCAAAAATTGATACTTTTCGATTAAAAATTAGATGAGATTATCACAACTTGCAACTTTCGAGTGATGTATGTTGCTGGGAACACATGTTGACATGTAGATGATTCGTATTGCTGGGAACGAATTCGTGCTGATTGTGATTATAATTCGATCGATGGGGGAGAAGCGCCGGCTTACCTGTTTATAATTACCAGTCTTGGGAATATTTACATTAATAATTTGGGTATGGGAACAGTTTTTGGATATTGTGGACGTAATCAGTGTGATTATGTCACTATATACATACATAATAGATAGATAGATTTATGTTTGTACGAGTAGATGTACGAGTAGATTCTCTAAGACTGTGGGAATATATGCGAGTTTCAAACGAATAAACTAGAAGACAATAGAAAATGGTTAAATAAATGGATAGACTGGTTTATCCACAATATTTTCCCACATTTCCTACAACATTTTTTTGTCAATAAAAGCGGAAGAAAAGTAGAAAATCAAGAAATTTGCTTGACCACTGTTGCGTCCGGTTCTGTTTTGCTCACCTTCTTTCGGGAGGTGCTTGATTAACCCTTTGCCAGGACGACCCCCACTCCATCACCTCGATTTCACCCCTGAGTTCCTTAAGATTCCCAAAAAGCACCGCAACCTTCGGGGTATCTTGTGCTTTATCAACAAGACTAACATTATTTTCATACTCATTCGGGAAGTGTAAAGTCCATTCTAACTATTTTGCTGATTCAGAGGCTAGAGATAATTGCAGCTTATTCAATAAAATGTTAAGGTTATATTATATGTCCGCTAGGATCATGGAAAATCGTAAATCAATAGAGGAGGTTAACTGTAAGTAAAATTCTTATGTTTGCTGTCAAGTATTTAATTACAAAAAGCCTTTATTCTCTACGCTCCCTGTGGCCGTATCAACAAGATCTTTTTATACCCTGAACCCATTGAAAATGTGAAGTCAGGGTATAATGTTTTATAAAAAGTATGTAACAGGAAAATTCTTAATCAACATGAGCTGAGACGATATAGCCCTGTCCGTCCGTCTGTATGTATGAATGCCTAGATCTCTGAAGATGTAAGAGCTAGAGAACTGAAATTTTGTATGCCATACGCGTGTATATCATACGCAGTACGAGTTTATCATATTTTTCCGATAACTCATCCGATAACTTTTTTATCGAAAATAATCGATAAATTGATTTTGTTTTTTGAGTATGTACATATCATGAATTCAAACTACTCAAAACGGTTGATTTTGGTGTCATCTGCAGTATCAAGACATATGGACAATCCTTGCATTGGTCTAGAGATTCCACAGTCCAGTCAAGCACGGTGGCTGCTTTCTTATGGTTTGGGGGAGCATTAACAAAGACTGCCTTGCTGTGCATGAAGGGTCCTGAAGTGTCCTTCAGACACGAATTTCATTGAAAATACATGGAGCTATGTGAAATCGCAGCCTGCGAATGATGGGTGGGTCCAAAAGAAATGATAGAGCTGTGGAAGAGGAACAAGGACAATTGGTGCGCGAATCCTCCTGAAATGGTGAGACGGTACACAAAAATGATGGCAAATGGTATTAATAACTAAAAAAATGAAAAGGGCCACAGATTCATTATTAAAACAAGTAAGAAAACTCTAGTCGAGACTGCTCGACTAGGAGATACCTTGAACCCTCCAAGGTGATATTCTTATCATTCTGCACTTCTTTTATGCACGCACACATACATACATATGCATCCACCCTCACGCGCCTACGCTCTGCTAGCTGCGCAGTAAGTAGCGACTGAGCTTAGGCTGCGCTGCAGTGTGGGCAATAGTATGAGAATTTATTTGATGAATAACTTCTTTTGTAAAGATACGATCTTAATGAAATTTTCTGGGTGTAGTCATATCAAAATCAATCAAAATGTGTGTACATTCCAAAGCACAAGTCTCTAGTACTTGAAATACGTTCTTTGCAAATTGGGGGCGAAGGGGGCGTGGTATCCAAAATCTGTTGATTACAAAATATTTGTATTCATCATATGTATATACGCAGCAAATCTGAAGTCTCCACGTCTATTAGTATTCCAATAAGGCCCAAAAAACAAAATCAATTTTTCGTATAAAAAGTTATCGATAAAAAAGTTTTCGGATGAGTTATCGAAAAAATAAAGCAAACTTACGTGTATGGTATACACGAGTGTGCACACAAAATTTCAGCCCTCTAGCTCTTATATCTTCAGAGATCTCGGCGTTCATACGGACGGACGGACGGACAGGGCTATATCGACTCTGATATACTGATTTCCCATTTTCAATGGGTTCAGGGTATAAAAAGCACATTTAATATGGCTAAAATTTTAATTTCGATGTAATTAAAAATATATTTAATTAAAACTATAAATTTATTTTGAAACAATTAAAAAAAAAATAAGCATCAAATAAACGATCTGGATTCGGATCCTAGAATGAAATAGATTCACTGCTGCAGCGCCATCTAGCAAATCTAACTAAACTAACTGCTGAATGTGATTATATAAATTTGCAAGATTAACCACACTTAATATGATTAAAATTTCAATTTCGATTTATTTAAAAATATAAGAGAAATAGAAAGCTCATTTAATTAAATATATACAAATTTTGAAATAAACAAGAAAGAAAGCTCTAGTCGAGACTGCTCGACTACGAGATTCCCTGAACCCTACAAGCAACTGATATTTCAATAATAATTAGCAAACACACACGCACACACACACACATACACATACAAACGAACACACGCACACACACACACACTCACATATACAGGCGATTGCGCTTGGGTTGCGCTGCAGTGGTGGCAATATTATGAGAACTTATTTGTTGAATAATTTAATTTCTAGACGTACGATCGTAATGAAACTTTCAGAACGTAATCATAATGTTAAAATGTATGTGTATACCGAAGCACAAGTCTCTAGTATTTGATATACGACTTTTAAAAAGATGAGGGTGAGGGGGTGGATTTAGGGGTGGGGGGTAAATTTTAACAAAAACCGAAATTGTATAAAATTCATCTTAATATACATTTTAAATTTGGAGACTCTAGCTTGAAAGATGTAGGAGATATAATTTTTTAAGTAATCTTTGATAAGGTTTTTTATCGATAAAAAAATATCGGAATGAGTTATCGTTTTTTAGTGATAAACTCGATCTGCGCGTGATATGTACGGACATTTTAAAAAAAAGTTGAAGTCTCTAGCTCTTATATCTTCTGAGATCGACGCGTTCATACATACGGACGGACGGACGGACGGACGGACGGACGGACGGACGGACGGACGGACGGACGGACGGACGGACAGACAGACGGACAGGGCCAAATCGACTCAGCTTGTCGCCCTGATCAAGAATATATATACTTTGTGGGGTCTGCCACGCCTCCTTCTGCCTGTTACATACTTTTAACAAAACCATTATACCCTGATTTCCCATTTTCAATGGGTTCAGGGTATAAAAAAAAGGAAAAATGGCAAAACTGACATAGATTCACTGCTGCAGCGCCATCTAGCAGAACTAAACAAAACTAACTGCTGATGTGATTCTAAGAATGCCTAGAAGTTTTAATGTACATACATTTGTGTGCACACGTATATATTTGTTATTTTTTAACGCCGATTGACTTAACCGAATTTAATGAAACTTTCAGCATATGATCTACATATTCTATTAAATACTTGACAAATTATAAAAATCAAAAATCATTCACAATTAGCTACAGTGGCATCTGACTTAATTGATAATGTGTTTAGTCGATAATAAAATATCGGGAAAAAATACCGATTTGTAAAGATAAACTCGATATCCGCGCTGTATATACGGTCATTTAAAAAAAAATTAAGTCTCTAGCTTTTATATCTTCTGAAATCGACGCCTTCAAACATACGGACAGACGGACGGACAAACAGACGGACAGGGCCAAATCGACTCAGCTCGTCGCCCTGATCAAGAATATATATACTTTGTGGGGTCTGCCACGCCTCCTTCTGCCTGTTACATACATTTTCACAAAACCATTATTCCCTGATTTCCCATTTTCAATGAATTCAGGGTATAATCGAGAAGGCTCGACTAGGAGATACCCTGAATCCTCCAAGCTGATATTCTAATCATTCTGCTCTTCTTCTATGCACACCTAGAGACACATGCATCCAGACGTACGTATAAAAAAGCGCTCGGCTAACGGCGCAGTAAGCAGCGACTGCGCTTGCGCTGCGCTGCAGTGTGGGCAATATTATGAAAATTTATTTGTTGAATAATTTAATTTCGAGACGTACGATCATAATGAAACTTTCTGTACGTAGTCATGATATATGTACATGCCAAAGCTCAAGTCTCTAGTACTTGAAATGCGTTTTTATAAATTAGGGGCGAAGGGGCGTGATATCAAAAATCTGTTCATTACAAAATGTTTGAATGCAATTTTAATTTTGAATTTTAAGTTTCCAGGTCTAAAAGTGTTCAAATTAGGCTGAAAAAACAAAATAAATTTTTGATTATTCTCGATAAAAATGTTATCGGATGATTTATCGAACAAAATAAGACAAACGAGTATGCATGCTAAATTTCAGCTCTATGGCTTTTGTAACTTCTGAGATCGACGCACTCATACGGACGGACGGACAGGGCTATATCGACTCACCTCGTCGTCCTGATAAAAAATATCTATACTTTATGGGGTCTGCGATGATTCCTTCTGCCCGTTACATACTTATTCACAAAACTATTATACCCTGATTCCCCATTTTCAATGGGTTCAGGGTATTTTAACTTTATTTTGATTCCCTACCTATTAAATAATAAAAACTAATAGCTTCATTTTGATAACTTAATTTAGTGAACACTGACAAAATAGGTCTCTTGATTAAAAACAAATGTGTTGATTATAGTTCGCTTTAAGTTCGACCTTCGCTCCGAAGCAATCGCTCCTGCTTTGCTCAATGTTCGTTCCGATTCGGCAGAACTTCTGGTATATAACCGTATAAAATACTTTTGAGAATATTGTAAGAACATATTCATTGCTCGTGTCTGTTATGTGCTTTACTTTTTATACCCTGAACCCATTGAAAATGGGAAATCAGGGTATAATGGCAGGCAAAAGGAGGCGTGGCAGACCCACAAAGTATATATATTCTTGATCAGGGCGACAAACTAAGTCGATTTGGCCCTGTTCATCTGTCTGTCCGTCCGTCTGTCCGTGTGTATGAACGCATCGATCTCAGAAGGTATAAGAGCTAGAGACTTCGAATTTTTTATAAATGTCCGTATATAGCGCGCGCATATCGAGTTTATCACTAAAAACGATAACTCAATCCGATATTTTTATAGATAAAAAGCCTTATCGAAAATCAGTATAAAAATTATATCTCCAACATCCTTAAAGATAAATATATATTAAGTTTAAATATATATTAAGACGCATTTTATACAATTTCGGTTTTTGTTAAAATTTACCCCCCGCCACTATATCGGTATACACATAATTTAAACATCATGATTACGTTCTGAAAAGTTCGTTACGATCGTACGTCTAGACATTAAATTATTCAACAAATAAGTTATCATTATATTGCAGCGCAACCCAAACGCAATCGCCTGTATATGTGCGTGTGTGTGTGTGTGTGTGCGTGTGTGTGTGTGTGTGTGTGTGTGTGTGTGTGTGTGTGTGTGTGTGTGTGTGTGTGTGTGTGTGTGTGTGTGTGTGTGTGTGTGTGTGTGTGTGTGTGTGTGTGTGTGTGTGTGTGTGTGTGTGTGTGTGTGTGTGTGTGTGTGTGTGTGTGTGTGTGTGTGTGTGTGTGTGTGTGTGTGTGTGTGTGCGTGCGTGCGTGTGTGTGTGTGTGTGTGTGTGTGTGTGTGTGTGTGTGTGTGTGTGTGTGTGTGTGTGTGTGTATGTGTGCATTCTTATTGGAATATCATTTGCTCGAAGGGTTCAAGGGATCTCGTAGTCGAGCAGTCTCGACTAGAGCTTTCTTACTTGTTTGTGTATATATATATATATGATGAATACATACATTTTGTAATTTACAGACCTTGGATAACACGCCCCCTTTTCACCATATGATTACGCTCTGAAAGTTTCATTAAGATTGTATGTCTACAAAAGATATTATTCAACAAATAAATTGCAACAATAAACCGCAGCGCTGTCATATGTGTGTGTGATTAGAATGTCAGAATGTCATTGAATGGTTCAGGGTATCTCCTAGTCCAGCAGTCTCTTACATGTTATAAATTAGAAATGGTTCCTAGATGATTATTTTGTACTTCAGGAAAACAATTAGAAGTTTATAAAGCTTTTGCTTGTGCTACTTCAATGGATGAATCTTAGAGCTAAGACGTCTATGTGTAGAGTTCGCGTCAGTAGTAATCTTCATCAAAATGGGAAATGGGAAAGATATTATTTTATATAACCACATCAAAACTGCTCTTGGAAAAGTTTCGGTCGGAAAATACTCTCCTAGTTAGTTCCTGCCTAGCCTTTCTAGCTACTCAAAACTATGATATACATACGATTTGACTGCTATATAATAGAACGTGTTCATATATAATTGTATCCGTTCTAAGAAAGAGGCGTATCCGTCGAAATACATCGATTTGTTTGCCTACGAAAACGCGCTTACACAAATGCTTACTAGCTAAGAGGGCGTGGCTGTCGCGCTCAAAATATAAAAACCTCACGCAGGCTTTCCCACACACAGCCTCGCGCGCGCGCGTTCATTCACACACACTCAGAACACGGTCGAATGTGACTGGTGTTTGTTCAGGGGGCGGGGTCGGGAGTTGTCAGGGTGCACACCAAATTTCTTGTATGGCAGCAAATACTTGTACCTTGTACCTAGCAGCTTGTACCTCCTATACTATTCCTATGAAAATGAAAGACATTGGTATTGATTATTTGTTTCGCAAATCATTCAAAATGTTCTCTTTAGTGTAATCATAATAATGATAATCACAATTAATGCTGATTTCATTAAATTAAAGCGCCCTAATGCTTAAGCTGACTCTAAGAAAAGTAGCCAAAGTATGTACATACATACATTTATAGATTCGTATCTATGTATATAGCAGGCGCGTGTAGTATATGCTTCATGGCTGCTGTGGCAGTCAAGTCCATCTGTTCAACAGTGTTGAAAGCTCCCTCGAGTGCATTACATTGCATATAATTAGAATTAGCAATGTAACTATATTTTTGAATTAGACGCATACGTACATAGATGCGAATTTGATTTGCTTTGTTTGCAGCGTATTTCTTAGTCTGATATTGTAATTCATTCTTATATCAGCATATGGATATATATATATACATATTTGCATATAGTTTCTATGTGTGTGTGGTTGAGACACCCTAACGTTGCTTGTGGCTGAACACATTATGTTAAGCAGCGCAACGGGCAAGACACGAAAAAGAAGATGAAAGCGAGGAAATGGCTATGGCGCAGCAAGAGAGTAAAACGTAAACAGGGACGAAAGGATTGGTGCAGGGAAATATAATCTGAGAATGTAGCGCAAGAAACAAACGTTGTTGAAATGGCGAATAGATGGAGAAATAGAAAAGACAGCGACAAAATAAATGGCAGCTAGAATGCGGCCTCCTCCACCTTCAACTCCATATCTTAAATTGGTGGTGGGTTTCTGTTCAAAGGATAGAAAGGCGTCATACATACATATGTATGTATATATTTATAAGCATA